>NC_056743.1:952164090-952519621 GCF_019279795.1 Protopterus annectens | reverse complement strand
GCAGGATAAGACCTGTGGCCCCTTTTTCTGTGAGCCAGTTGGCCACGCATCTCGTGACATAGGGGTTAATGTTCAAGCTGGTAAGCTTGTCTATGATGCCAGAGTGGGGAATGGTGTCAAAGGCCATAGTGAGGTCTAGGTAGGCTGTGTGGACTACCTTCCCTTCATCTATGGCCGTGGTAATTGTTTCAAAGAAGTCTACTAGGTTTAGGAGGCAGGATCTGCCTTTAACAAAGCCAAATTGGATAGGGTCGAGTATCTGGAGGTTCTCAGTGGCTCTGTTTATGAGTTCCATGATAATTCACTCTATAGCTTTGCAGACCAGGCTGGTCAGGCTTATAGGGCGATAGTTCCCAGGTTCTGTTGTGGCACCACCTTTGTGGAGTGGGATGACTGTTGCTGTACGCCATTCTTTGAGTACATAGCCTGTGGTAAGGCTGAGTCTGAACAGTGAATGTAGGTGAGGGTTTAGTTTCTTTTGGAGCTCCTGTAAGACGCAGCCTGGACACCATCCAGTCCCATTGATGCTGTGTTCTTAGCTTTGAGAGGGCTGTTTTAAGCTGCATGTCCATGAAGTCTGGGGCTCTGCATTCTTCTGGGATGGACACAGGCCTTTTTGGGGGTGAGGGGGGTTGAAGTTTGCACTAAACTTGTCCACCAGGATATTGGCAATGTCAGTTGGTTCAGTGTATTTTTTGCCATTTTGCAGTAGCTGAAAGCATATCTGAGATTTGCCACCTAAGTGTTTGATATAGCTAAAGAAGGCTTTGTGGTTATCTTTAGATTCCTTAACAATTTTTCTTTAGAAACTGGACTTGGATTATTTTATGAGCGATCGTAGTTTCTTGCTAATAATGATCAGTGATGCCTTTCATTTTTGGAATTTTGCTCTATCATGTGTTAGTTTCCTCCTTCTGTTGTACAGCTTATTTATGGGCAAGGACCACAAGATTGGTTTCTTCTTTTTGGAAGAGTGAGTCTTGATTTTAATTGGGATGGCTCAATCCATGCATCCCTGTAGATGCTCATAGAATGCACTTGTAAAGGATTCCACAGATTGGATAGCATTATCCTGTATCAAGGGGGCTTTGAAACTTTCCACTTCAGTCTTGAGAAGTGTGAAGTTTGCTTTTGAAAAGTTTTTCACAGTGGTTTTGTTGACTGGGGGGTGGAGGGTTGGGATGTGGATGTCCAGTGTGATTACTTCATGATCTGATATTATCAGCAAGGGGTTTACCTCTGGTGTGGAACACTGATCCCCCATGCTTGTGATGATTAGGTCCAGCATGTTATCACGTCTAGTGGGCGTGGTGACCAGCTGTTCCAGGCTGTTTCAGTTTATAAACTCTAGGAAGCATTGGGCAAAGGACTTTGTACTCGAGTAATTCTCCCAGTCAGTGTTTGGGTAGTTGAAATTTCCTCATATCATGGTGTTTGGTAGGACCTTTATATTTCCCAGTGTTCTCAGGAATACTGACTGAGGGTCCTGAGACAAGGTATGTGATCTGTAGCAGGCTACGATCTGATAAGCAGCTTTGCCCAATGTTAGTTGCACTTGCATGGTCTCCAAGGCCTCGTGCTGTGCCACCAACCTGCAGGTGTGGGTATCATTTATGATAATGGATACACCCCCTCCTTTTGTATTTCAGTCTGGGTTTTGGGGCCGACGCTTGGGGGGATTGGGGTTTCTTTAAGTGGAGCATGTGCAACATCTCTGTGTTTGACATAGCTTTGTATGTCAGGCAGAGATCACCTCCGAGTAGGCGATATGTGACAGAGTAAAGCTGCAGTGTTTTGAGACTGTCTGTGTATGGCATGTATTTGAGGCCGCTAATCCTCTTTGTGAGGTATTTCTGCAGGCTTTCCAGTTGTTGTAGATGTCTTGTGAGGTACATAGCAAAAGGGGCATTGTACTCTATAGTGGATCTAATGAGTGATGAGTAGAGGGGAAGAATTACCTCTTTTATTCTGCATGAGACACCTTTTGTGATGAGGTGTGCCACGTAGAAGGATTTCCTGACTACTGTGGCAATGTGATTATCAAAGGAGAGTCTACTGTCCTCCTGTGTCCCAAGGTCTCATCACATTTTCGGTGTTACGTATACTACCACCTATGTTGTAGTTCATGGGTACAGTGTTTTTAGCAAAGGGGATGACAATGCACTTTTTGGCATTGAGCTTGAGCCCATGGCTTTGACACCAGGCATCTGTCTCAGTGAGGCCCTTTTGCAGGATGTCTACATCTTTAGTAGTCTTGATTATGGCTCCTAGTTTGCAGTCATCTGGGAACTTCATTAGCCAGAGACCTTCCATGTTATCCCGTACTTCAGGGAAGTAGATACCAAACAGGACAGGATCCATGACTGAACCCTGTGGTACTCCACTTGTCACTGGTCTGAAATCAGACTTGGAGTCTGCTACTTTCACAGTGTGGATTGTGTCAGTGAGTCAGTTGGCAGCCCATCTTGTGATATAGGGATTTATACCTAGTTTAGTGGGTTTATCCATAATTCCAGAGTGGGGGATGGTGTCAAAAGCGGTGGCAAGATCTAGATTGTCTGTGTGAACCACCTTACCCTTGTCTATGGCTTTGGTGACTTAGGAGACATGATCTGCCTTTTACAAACCCAAAATGGTTGTGGTCCAGAGTTTGGAGATTACCAATGTTTTCCTTTATAAGTTCCATGATGATACGTTCCATGGCCTTGCAGACCACGCTCATCAGGCCAATGGGGCACTAGTTCTGTGGTCTGTTGTGGCTCCCCCCTTGTGTAGTGGGATAACTGTCACTGTGCACCATTCAGCAGGCACAAAGCCTGAGGTGAGGCTATGATTGAACATGGTACGTAGCTGTGATGCCAGTTCATTCTGCAGTTTGTGTAGAATGTAGCCTGGGATGTAATCTGGTCCCATGGATGTTGTGTTCCTGACTTTGGAGAGTGGTTTTTACCTGTGCAGCCATGATAACAGCAACTTTGCATTCTTCTCATATAGAGATGTGCTCTTACATGGGTGAGAGGGGGTAAAGTTAGTACTGATCCTATCTGCCAGACTGTTGGCAATATCAGTTGGGTCTGTATATTTAGTGCCATTGTGCTGTAACTCAGAGCAGATCCGAGTGTTGCCATTGAGATTCTTGACATAGCTATAGAATGCTTTGTGGTTGTCTTTAGAATCAGAGTCAACTTTGTTTTCGTAACTAGCTTTGGAGGATTTTATCAGGGATTGCAGCTTCTTCCTGAGGCTGACCATGGAGCTCCTCCACTCATGGGATTTTACCCTCTTTTGCAACAGTTTTTTCCTTCTGTTGTGCAGCTTGTTTATGGCAGGGGACCACCAGATTGGCTTCCTTTTCTTCGAGGATAGCGTCTTGGTTATGTTTGGGATAGCACAATGCATGCACTCATGTAAGTGCTTATAATGTGCAATTGTGATGGATTCAGTAGTTGACACAGTATTGTCCATCTGCATGGGTGTCCTGAAGTTCAGCACTTCTGTCTTAAGAAGCATGAAGTTAGCTTTGGAGACATTTTTTAACATGGTTTCCTTAATGTGGGCTGGGTCAAGAATGTGGATATGTAGGGTAATTAGCTTATGGTCAGATTGGACCAATGAGGTGTTGACTTCAGGTGTGGAACACCGGTCACTCAGGACAAACCAAACCACATAACCAACACAAATAACCACAAAGTTAGCTAAATGCTACTCATTGCCAGAAGTCTCAGCCTCCAGATGCACACACTCGAGGTACATCTCAGTATGGAGAATATTGATATCTGTGCAGTAAGAGAAACTTAGCTTAAGGCTCCAGAGAGCACACCGGCACTATGAGGATACTACTCATTCCATACCTTCCAGCATCAGGACCTGGATCATAGGACATAGGGTGGGGATGTATCCATATTCATCAAGGATACCTACACCTCTCTCTACATGATATGCACAGGATATGCACCCATAGAATGTTGTACAGCAACATTTTTCACACTCCACAGGGGTGGGGACACAAAACCCCCTTGCCATTCATGCTCTATGAGCCTGATGAGTCTGATATTTAAGGCAATGGAGCCAATCATAATGGAAGTCAACAATAAAGAGATTGTGAACCTTCACACAGTTGAGCACACCCAGTTTGGCTTCATCATATGCAGATTATGCCTCCTGAACTGGGTGGATTTCTTTGAGACCATTACCCAGGCTACAGATGATTGAAATGAGCTCAACACAGCCTACTTATACCTCACTACAGCCTTTGACACCATTCCCCAGTCAGGTATCATAGATGAACTCATCAACCTGGGCATGAATCCATACATCACAAGATGGATTGCAAGCTGGCTTACAGATAGATGCCACAAATTAAGAGTTGCTGGCTACATGTCAGACTCTACACCGGTAACAACTGGTGGCACCCACGGATCAGTCCTGGGGTCCCTCCTGTTTGGTATAGACTTCTCAAATGTACATGCCAACACAGGACGGTTGTGGTTGACTAAGTTTGCTGGGAACTGTAAAGTGTTTGCCATAATAGATTCCCCGGATGACACAAATATTCTCCAGAAGGGACTCTATGAGACAGATGTGTGGTGTCAGAATCATGGCCTCAAGCTCAAGGTGGAGGGTTGCATAGTGATCCCCTTTGGTGAAAACAAAGTACACACAAACTACCACATCGGTGTTACCCCTTTAAAACTGACAAGGTAATATGGGATCTGGGGACACGAGTAGATAGTCATCTTTCCTTTGACAACCATGTTGCCAAAGTGATTGAGAAATGCTATGTGGCCCACCTAATCAACAAAAGGTTTGCATCAGGATCCGAAGAGGTAGTGGTGGCCATCTACTCTTAAGTCATCAGACCCATCATTGAGTACAATGCACCATTTTGGATGTATTCGACTATGCATATCCAGCAGGTGTAGAGACCACAGAGGTACCTCACCAAGAGGATTACTGGCCTCAAACAGTTGTGTTATGCAACACAACTGGTAAAACTAAATCTGTTCTTTGTTGCGTACCGCCTACTCAGAGGCACACTCTGCCTAACATACAGAGCCATGTCCAACACATAACTGCTGAGCATGCTCCATCTACAGATAACAAAATTGAGTCACCCTACACATTCCAGAGATATGAACCTCATCACAACAATGAATACAACATGCTGGTGAGATAGAGTACCATCCCAGATACTTGCCTTACTGTGGAACAGAGTCCCAATGTACATCAGGCAGAGCCCCATGCTGACACTCTTCAATAGGAGCCTTGATGAGTGGATGGAAAACAGACAATTCACGCTGGCCATCACATCAGCAGCCCCACTAGAAAAGGGCTTAGGGTACTAACTATTAGAACAAGGGTTTGGGAGACTACCCAATGGGGTGGTGAAAGATGCACAACTTGCCTAGGCTAACATATGCCTTATTGAAGATAGGTTCATAGGTATGTAGTAGAATATGTGACAGGTACATGTCTATAGATAGACTTCATTGTACCGTCATGTTGTACAGCAGGCACATGGACCACATACACTGTAATTCTTATAGATACTGGTGGCTGTTATGTACACTGGGTGAGATGTGCACCTCATGTCTTTTGTGGCATTGGGATGTATGCTGGGTGGGACGGTCCTGGATGGCTCCCTGTCATGGTCACCCTCTTACACACATCTCTGCCCATCCATCTTTGGCTTATTATGCTGTGTTCCCCCTCTCTCTCTCTCTCTCTCTCTCTATATATATATATATATATATAGGGGAACATAGGTAGGTAATAGGCTATCTGCCTGAAGGCATATATTAGTATAGCCAGAGTGTGCAGCTATCACCACCCATGGAGTTAGTTCCCTAGGCCTCTGTGTAGTAGAGCTGATGAAGTGATCCATGGTGTGACAGTTCAGTTTCGCATACAGTCATCAAGGCTCTTCTGGAAGAGTGTCAGTGAGGGACTCCGCTTAATGTAGGTTGGGAGGGATCCTGTTCAAAAGAAAGGGAAGTCTGTGAGTTATTAATGTATCCATCAAACATGTTCTATTTATTGTTGTGATGATGATATCCCTAGAACATGTAGTACAGTGAGCTTGGGATTACTTCAGATTGCACATGTACATCCGTTCTGCATTGGACATGGACCTGTCTGTTGGGCAGAGATCACCTGAGTAGACAGTATGCAACAGATTGCCTATTGAGTTAAATTCAGTCTTGTTGCATGGGTCAACTGTTTGAGGCCAGTAATGCTCTTGTTGCGGTACGTCAGTGGTCTTTCCAGCTGCTGAAGGTGCCTAGTCAGATTGATCGCAAGTGTGTTGTGGTAGTCTATGATGGGTCTGATAACTGATGAGTAGAGGGAACCTCCTTTGACCTACATGCAAAGACCTTGGCAGTTTGTGGGAACATATAGCATGATTTTCTAACCACTTTGTGAATGTGTTTCTGGAAGTAGTGATGACTATCCACATGTGTACATAGATCCCTTATTATTAACTCCATATTTAGGGTCTTGGCACCTATGTGGCATTTGTATGACTGTAGCTCTAGCCCATAAGTTTGACACCACATCTGCCTGACTGAGACCCTTTTTAAGGATGTCTTTGTTGACCCAAACATCGATTATGCCAACCGTTTTGCAGTCATCCACAAACCTTGCTAAACATAGCCCTCATGTTTGACTGTATTTCTGAAAAGTATACACTAGACAGGAGGGGTCTCAGGACTGAGCCATGGGGGATAGCAGTTGTTACCAGCTTGAACAGGAGACCACAATTCTTACCTTGTGGGATCTATCTGTGCCTCATCTGGCAATCCATCAGATGACATATGTGTTTATGCACAGGTTGTTGATTTTGTGGATACGACATGTGTGTGGGATGTTGGAAAAGGGCTTTTCAAGGTCTATGCAGTCTATGTGTAGCTCATTTCATTGATGCATGTCCTGGGTGACTGCCTTGAAAACTGTCTAGCAGGTTTAGGAACTATGATCTGCCCCTGACCATACCAAAATGGATAGGGGTGGGTGTTTGTAGGCTCTCAGTAGCTCTGTTTATGAGTTCCATAATGATGGACTCCATGGCCTTGCACATCAGGCTTATTAGGCTTATAAGATAATAGTTCCCATGGTCTGTTGTGCACCAACACTCGTGGGGTGTGCCAAACGTTGCTACAACCCATTCAACAGTTTCATATCCTGTACAGACGGTGAGTCTCAACAGACTGTTCAGTTGCAGGGTCTGTTTATTTTGAAGTTCACATATGACACAGCCAGGGAAACCATGTTATCCCATACACGCCATGTTTTTCGGTTTGGAAAGAACTGTTTAACCATTGTATATGTGATTTCTGGGTTTTCACAATCTCCAGGTATGATAATGGGCACTTTTGTCAGTGAGAAAGGGGTAAATATGTATGAACCTGTCTGACAAGATGATGGCAATGTCAGTCACGCACATGTATTCATTTACAGTTTGCACTGACTCAGAACATATATGAGTTTACATTGATATTTATGACATAGCGAAAGAAAGCTTCATGGTTCTCTATGGACTCTTTGACCATGGCTTGGATAATGTTAGGGGTGCTCATTGTTTCTTGATGATACTGATTGGAGAATTATTGAACTTCTTTGTTTTTTCACTTTCTTTGAACAACTTAAGTACTTGGAATACATAGTTTGATTATGACAGGTGTCCAATATATTATATGAGTCTGTTTTCATATCAGTGTGTACAGAAGGCAGGATTGGTGAATAGTGACAAGTGTCTGGAGTAAGAACTGCAACTGCCAGATATGTGTGGCCCACTGCTGTACTCAGACATGGCCTAAGTGTGTGAGCATGCCCAGTATGACCTTTCAGTATGTTGCTGACTGAAATTTGTTAAATTTGTTTAAGTGTGTGAGCATGCCCAGTGTGAGCATATATACTATATGTCTGTGAAAATCAAGTTGTTTATTTACTTCAGAGCTCACCTTTGTGTTGTACATCGACAGGAAGCACAGTGTGCCCGCAGGGCTTCCATGAGTCATTCTACTTACAGTGGGGACAGCTATTATTTGTACATTTCTACCCAGGGGGCACACCTGATTGTTACTGTGGGTATACATAGGACGAAGGGTTCACCTGGCACTTATACACATTTGCTAGGCCTGCACTGCTACGTCAGGTACTCCATTTCAGTCTGTACTGATGCCTATCGTACTGGCTCGAGGCATACCACTGTACTACAGACCATAGCTTCCAATTACACGCATATTAGTTTGTGACTTCATAGCCTACCCAACCCACATCTCACTACCTGGCCTGCTATCTGTCTGCATAGGTCTGGGGGAGGTTACTCATATGCCTCTTCAGAGGGCATGATACAGGATTTGTTTGTGTTTTCATTTTTCGACATTCGTCCTGCTGGCTGTGACTGTTAGGTATGTGACCCCCCCCCCAACTGGTATGTGTGAGTGAGTTAAGTTGTGTATGTGCCGGTGAAATGCTGTCATGGCTTAGTGGTTCAGTACTGTGACAATGGTGCAAAGTATCCTGAGTTTGAGCCCTGCCATTGCTTTTTATTTTCCTGCTGGGCAGACCAGACTGCTTAAGGAACAGTAAAGCAGGTGTGAGCGTGTTTACCCAACTTTGCCCGACTTTGCCCAACATTGCTCAACATTGCCCGACATTGCGCTGGTTAGCGCGGTGCGCAGCTACACGCAATTAAATTTAAATATGCTCAATACTGGTAAAATGTACTTAGCAGTGCTTTATATTGCTTAAAATAGGGCACTCATGCCTCAGGTTGTGCTGCAGGGCTGCCTATGTCGGATGCACATAGTACACTCCCTATACATGTTTGAAAACAGGTAGTGTCAAGTTAGGCATCCCTTTTACTGTATGTGCGAGTCAGAGAGAGGTGTCATTTCCAGGGTTCATACTGAGTCAGTATATGTGTTATGCATTGCCTCTTTGCCAAGGACAGGACATACTGGGCACGCCTCCTTCTGCCTACTGGGGCAGGCTCAGGTTGTTCCTTCTCTGAGTCACGCTGTGCCTGTGCAGGCATTGGCAATGGTGGGGGACTGTTTGGCCCTTCCCCATGCTGTTTCTGCTGCAGCTGTTTTCACAGGATCATATTGTGTAGCATGGCACATACCATAACAATTTGTGTACATGTAGTTGGTGAGTACTGCAAGGCTCCACCAGATGTGTCCAGGCACTGTAACTGTAACTTGAGCATCCCAAACACACACTCAGTAATGTTTCATGTTTGTGCGTGTGCCTCATTATGGAGTTCTTGTTCGGGTGTGTGTGCATTTCTGATGGGTGTCATCAGCCACGGCTCCAGTGTGTATCCAGCATCCCCCACTAGATGACAATCAGGGATGTCCCCACTGGCAAATCTCTGGTATATCTGCGTTAGATGCCAGATGTGGGAATCGTGATAGCTTCCAGGGCAGCCAGCACACACATTCATTATTATGCCCTGGGCATCGCACATGACCTGGCAGTTGATGGAGGGGAAGCCCTTGCGGTTGATGTAGACCCTACCCCGCTCACCGGATGGTGCTTAGATGTGTATGTTCGTGTAGTCTATTGCACCCACTACATCAGGGTATTCTGCTATTTGATGGAAAAGATGCATATTGCTGGCCAATGCCTCATGGGAATTGGGGAAATGTCCGTGCTCACCAACATGTGCTGACATGGCGTCCAGAAACTGGTGCAGTACCCTGGATGCTGATGCCTGTGAAATCCCCATCATATCACCAGTTGATCTCTGTAAGGTACCTATAGCTAGTATTCTTAGGCCAACACATTCCTCTGTATCCACTGGGATGGGTTCCCCTCTCTTGGTTCTGTGTGTGAGGCGTGGCCGGCACAGCTCAACAATTTGCTGCAGGAGGTCTCTGTCCACCCTATAGCGCTCCACTATCTCCAGCTCATGTAGCCCCTGGTAGGTTACCCTGGGTCTGTACACTCTTCTCCGTCTCCTCACTGTGGGTTGCTCAGCGGCATTCACAACATCACCACCCTCAGCACCTTGCACATGTTGGTTTATGATAGCAAGAGCAGCCCCTAACAGTTTGTCTGACTTTAAAGTTTTTAAGCTTTCCCTCTTTGTATACTGCAGTGTTGCAGAATTCTTGGGAAAAAACAGGGAAGAATGCTGTTTGCAGAGTTTAAAGTGCTGGGCTGGGCTGGGCAAGTCTGCTGCCTGTGTAATTGGCTGATTCTGATATATTTCACCTGGTAGCTCTGCTAGTTCTCCTTGGTTAACTTCCTACTACTTCTTTTCCTTCCTTTTCCCTTTCTGTTTCCACCCAGGGCAGCGCCATGAAACGAGTGCAGATGCGCGCACACGCACATGCTGTGTGCACGTTTGCAAAAATTTCCAGATATATTCACGGCGTACGCCTTTGGTTTCTGGTTTTCAAAAAGGACATCTGTAGACACGCCTCTTGCAATCCTGAGCAACTCAGGGCAAACACAAGACACTGTGCTCCAATAAGCATACAGCCTTTCTGACACACCCCTCATGATGTCACCAATCTTCTACTCTACTACTCACCTACTCCTACACTTACACTCTTGGGACATGGCTCGCATGCTGGGGAAAATTGGGATTCACTATCCTTATCCTCATTTGCATAGGATTGCCTACTAATGCTTGGTTACATCTCTCACACTGAGCTTCCCTCCCTTAGCAACCACTACTCAGTGGCTATGTTGTCTTCAGCCTGCCATTCACCTTTATGGCAGGATAAGCTTTTTAGTGAAAATGCCTATTTTGGCCATTTTTTAATTATTTTCTTGTTTTTTAAGCGCCACATGTTTGCGCAGCCCTGCGCTACGCTTAAACATCGGAGATCGGGGAAAGAAAAATTAGATTTTAATAATTTTAAACATTTAAAAATGCCAATGGCCTTATATTTGGCCATTGGCATGCTTCCTCAACTGGATGCATCCTTTATTTGGAGCTGTCATAGCTCCGTTTTGCTATTTGCAGAACGGTACTCCGTTACCAATGGAGTACATTTCTGCAGATAACACTACTCTTCCACGGACAGTTAGTGTTTCCTGGATTGCAAATTTACCTCATTTGCATAGCTTTCAGCAGCAAATGAGGTAATTTGCATACCATGACACTGTCCGTGCAAGACTAGCTTTAGAAGCTCTCATGCACGCCCCTGCCGGCTGTTGCTGGATCGCTCGGCAGACATATTGGCTGTCTGACGTCTTACTCTACTTTACATCTCCATGCAAGCTTCTGTAAATCTGGCCCACTATCCTGGTAGCACTGATGAATAACAGACAGCCCTTGGTAACTCCAAATGTACCTTAGGCATGCTGAAGTAGTATGGATTTAGAATAAACAGACTTATGCATGTTTTTTTTTTTTTTTTAAGCACAACATCATTTTAAGGTAATATGATTGACAAGAAAGAATATGGAAATTGCAGAATAAGGTGAAGGATTGCTAAAATTAGGCAGGCCAAGATGCGTAATAACAAAAGTTATACTTGCAATGGTAAACTACTACTTCAAGTTTCTACAGAATCCTTCACTACTACAATGACAATTAAAGGTATTCCTGCAAAATGGCCTGCAAGGACAAAGGCTGGTAAACTCTGGGAATGGCCAACTGAATTTTTTCCCAATGAAAAAAATTGCAGTTTTGGCCTTTCATGGTTTTTGCATTTCGCTGTCTAGGGGTCGATGATTACATATTTGAAGAAGTGTCTCTTCAATTATGTAATATAGACCTGGCTGGGCAACTAGATACTGGCTTAGCTACTCATCACTCTGGGCAATTGACAGGTGCACCATCAGTTAACATTTGCTAACCAGGAAACTGGCCTACTCTGGTTAACCTTGTCAGCTATGGCCCTGACTCAAAAAGCAAATACAAACTACAGAAAAAAAACATGTATTTCAAAAGAAGAGTAATTTCAAAATTACAAAAATTTCCTTTGATCAATCAATCAATCAACAAATAAATAAATAAAGACCATTTGCATATCTCTATCCATGTATATAGAAAACCAGCTTAAAATAGATAGACTAGAATTACTGTTATGAGCACTTCAGGGCACTGGTAAATTACAAATATGCTATTCTGTGTGCTGTAGATAAAAAACAGAAAGAGTAAATATTTGAGAGTGGTAAGGACAGTGCACATTTCTAAGTTAAGAAAAAAGTATAGAATGGGGACTATGTTCAGTAATAGTAGAAAACAGTAATCAGACAGATAATCTTTGAACCCAAAACATTGAATGGCAGTGCTCTTGTATAGTCATATCATTGTAACAAAATCCAGTATTTTATTTTATAACTACGTAATCATGGCAAAAGAATAATGAACTATTTCCCTGCTGCTGGCCAACTATGACTCTTCGGTGATCTTTTTTTTTTTTTATGATGATATGACTATGCAAGAATACTGCCTTTCAATGTTCAGTATTCATGGAAAAGCCATTCATTACCATTTCTTTCAGTGTCTGAAAATAGATCCATGGAACAGAGCTATGAACCTTTACATCAAAACCAGAAAACAGACAATAGTGGTATTATCACAGTATTAATGTGGTCAATAGAATAAGATGAGCTGTACAAATAGCATTTTTTTTAACTTGCATGTCTTACTAATACAAAATATAAGTTGAGAAGAAGTGTAATATATGTACCTAAGGTGAATTATATGTTGTGTTCGTATATTCTGATGGAACATATCTTTGTACACAGGTAGCATCTGAAGCAGACGTCTTTACTAGAAATTCTAAATCGTAATTGATTTTCTAGTTTACTGTGATGAAATGTTATAAAGGACAAATTATCTTCATAGCACAAGGAATTCCATATACATGGTGCTAAAAAGACACTCCCCAGGATTCACTAATCTTCCGTGTAACACTAAATTAATCTTACACGTAAGAGCCAGTCTAAAAGTAAGATGGCAGCGCGCCATGCATATTAATGAGGGCACACTGCCTCAACTCTAAAACTAACACGGAGAGTGGACAAGTGTAGGGGGCATGTCAGTCTGTCAATCAGTCCTAAAATCCATGCCCCTGCAAGTTTGAAACTTGGGAAATGTCTAGTTACATGAGTGAGTCCACTCACATGTGTACATTCTAACACTACACTCCCCCATATAGTAAACCCCGTACAAATATAAAAAGTAAAAGAAATGTTTTTTTTTTTTTCATTTCCGATATAGCTGCCCATATTTGCGGGTTTGCCCATTGCTTAGCTACAGTTAGCAGTTTAGACACCGAAGAGTATAATAAGAAAATATATGCAAATTAAGCAAAATAGTAATAGCGTACTGGTTAGAGCCTTTGCACAAAGAGAAGGCATTCCCGGTTCGAGTCCCACCACTACTCTTTTCATTTTCTATTGGAAATCTGTATACAAAAATATTTTCTGACATGTATTATTTAAAGTGTTGTAAAAAACATTGAAGTGTTATATGCAGTAGTGAACGAATTATATATATATATATATATATATATATATATATATATATATATATATATATATATATAGGAAGGTGAAATGGTTATGCATACTGATGCATGAGTAACTTATTTTAAGCAATGTATAGCACTGCTAAACATATTTTACCAGTGCTGAGCATATTTATATGTAATTGCTCATAGCTGAGCACTGCGTTAACTAGCGCAATGTCTTTGCGTGGAGCTGCGCATCGCGCCAAGTAGTGCAACCAGAACATGTTTGCACGTAGCTGCACGCCGTGCTAACCAGCACAACGTTGGGCAAGGTCAAGCAACGATGAGCAAAGTCGGGCAAAGTTGAGCAAAGTCAGCTAAACACAGCCACACCTCCTTTACTGTATCTTAACCATTCAGGTCTGGCCAGTAGGAAAATAAAAAGGAGTGACAGGGCTCAAACTTGGGATACTGTGCACTATAGTCAAAGTACATAATCAAAAAGCCATGACAGCATTTAATAAGCATGCACTTTCAACAGGCACATATCTATCAAAGGAATATTAAACATTGCTAACATCAGCTAAGCAGGTGTGCCTACAGCTGAGTTTTTTCAAAACTGGCCAATCATAAAATAAGTGCGGGAAATGAGGCATATTTAAGCTCCACAAGTGGGAATACTTGCCATAACTGGTTGTAGTACCCTTCTGCAGTCAGCAAGGCCGGTGTTGGGGAAGGCACTCGATTTCGAGCATAACGTTGCGGCATTGAGGAGACCAAAGTAATGGTTTGGCTCCTTGTCCACAATCATGAGGAAAGACTCCTGTGGGACCAGTACCGGGGCACCCAATACAAAAGGGAGGCCTGGAAATGTCTAGCTCGTGATCTCACCAGTGCCACTGGCATTCCTCAGACTGGTGAGCAGATCAGGCACCATTACTCTGACCTGAAGTGACGTAAGGAGAATCAACTGGACCAGTGGATCCAGGAGGCCTGTGGGATGGCAAATGCCCCAGTACTGAGTAAGTAGCCATTGTATTAAGTAGTTAAGATTTGCTATTCTTGTCTATACTATGGATAGGTATGTCTCAATATCACTGCATTTACTTCACAGCTGCAGGTGTCTGGGCTATGAATCAGCAAGCCCATGAAGATAGACTGCAAAGGCTGCATCACCAGGCAGGTTAGTAATTATTCTGCATGTACTGTTATATAAAATAAATGACAGAGCCTTCAAAAAAGTGTTTTATCCCAATAAATAAAGGTATAATAATTATTTAATAATTATTCTGCATGTACTGTTATATAAAATAAACGAGAGAGCCTTCAAAAAAGTGTTTTAACTCAATAAATAAAGGTGCAATAATTCTTTAATAAAGGTATAATTCCTGGAGTGCGTATGTGTGATTTTCTATGGTATGTTGTTGTACTGCTGTATTTTAGAAATAGTACTGCTGTATTAAGCAGTGTTAACCCACACTTGGGTAGGCCCATGTAAAGTGGATGAAGGAAGTGCCAGTAGCTTTTATGCATATTTACAGCCCTCAACTGTTGGTTCATGCCCAGCATGTACATGTTAATCTGGCACATGAGTAGCTTGGTATTGTGTTCCCCAGAAATATCAGTGCGCTGCCAGAAATGTAGCAAGCTGTTCACATATAACTGATAATTTCATCTGAACATATCTAGATAATTATATGAATGTAGAGCTGTCAGTGTACCATCTCAGCAGTAGTGTGTGTGAGCAACTCTCAAAATATGTAGCAGCAACATCTGCATCCTGGACAGTTTGTATGTCAGATACAACTCATGTATATAATGATCTAGTAAAATCCAATTGCACAATAGAAGGACATTGGGTAGTGTAATAATACATGTAAGGGACATATAACTGCAGTTAATAGGAATGTAGTGTAAACTAGAAGGATATATACGTTGTTATTTGAGCTATCCTTTTCCACCCTACTGTATGTGCATAAAAAATAAAATTCCACAACTCAGTGGGTATGACTAATCTCAAAACATTTGTTGGGACATATGTCCTATTGGTTTATAAATATTTACATTTATTTCTATGCATGTTCCCTTTTCAAATGCCACGATATTGGTGGCCTGTTGCCATCAATTAAACCTGCATGCTGTTGTAATGTCCACTATTGTTCTATATATGCATGTGTTATGCTTGCTTTTCAATTGTTGAGACTCTGGCGTGTTGGGTTAATGAGAATACTTTTGCATGTTGTTATAACTAACTGGGAATGCTGTTGACTGTTACTAACCCATATCTTTATTAAATTCTCCAAAACATAGTTCATATGGGAAGGCCGGTCCCAGCGGACCCACCAGTCCCACCTCAGCTGGCCATGGCACCTGGCACCAGCAGGTCCGGTACCCAGCCTGGGACTTCCACCTCCATTGGCCCTGTGCCACCTTCAGGTGGAAGCACAGCAGGGGATGGGGCTCGGCCCCCCTGTGCAAGTGTGGGCGTAGGAGGGCCACCTATCACTCTTCGAACGGTCCGGGTTGTGGTGCGTAGAGAGAGATTGAGCATTCTGTTGCAGAACCTCTACACCAGCTTGAGGCACAATTGGCTAAACTCTCAGGTCAGCCTGCCCCTCCTACACAGCCCCCAGCACAGCCATCCTCTGGGCTGTGAAGGTGCAGGGGTGACTGTCCATGGGTGGGGATCTCAGTTCCACTGTTGCCATCTGTGGGCTCGTGAGTTTGCGATTTGCAAACATCCCTCCCCGTCAATGGTGTTCACCCACCACATGTGTCATATTCCACCCCTGTATGCATCTTGTTTGTCTTGTCTGTTTACCTCCCCAACCTACTTCCCCAAATATACCTACTTCCCTTACCCCACATTCCACTCTCACCTGAAAATAAAAGGGCAATCTGCTCCCAAAAAAAAAAAATTACGCCACATACATAGCTGCCCATTTTCAACACATGTCCCCTGGACACATAAAATGTAGTTTAATTGGCATTGCAACATACTTTGTTGTCCTCAACCCTCTCTCAGGGGTTGAAGGTTTCATATTTACCTCCAAATTTATTTCATATGCACAGCTGTTGCTGTTAAAGAAATGGGCAGCTATGGACCTTCCCTACACCTGTCTTGCACATCCCGAGCTATTTTCCCTACTATCTTTCCCTCTTTGTGCCCCTTTTTCACCACTTTCCTATCTCCCCATTTTTCTTTTCTTTCAAAGAAATGAGTGCGGGGGTTAGAGGGAGTAAGCACTATTAAACAGTATTTAGAAGATTTGCACGAGTGCGCGCTTGTTTGCGCTTAGCTAAACATTGCTAAGCATCGCACAAACCCACACAAACCCACTTACAACTGCTTAAAAGTGCCTTAGTCACTCTGTATGTGAGGGCCCTTGTTCTGCTCAGCAGCAAAATAAAACACCTCTGTCAGTCTCGAACACCGGACCTTGTACACACTACACTGCATGAAGTACCACTAAGCCATGGTAGATATACAACAAGTTTGTGTTGAAATCAATATATCATGCATAAGAATCAGTGAATGTAAAGGAAAAATAGGAATGCCATACCACACAACTTGTTCTGTGGATCTTTACCAACAGTTGTTGTGGGATAACATTACATGACTGTGATAAGAGAAGCAGCCATTCTAGCAGGAAATAATGTTACACCATCACATTACAACCCCACACAGTATCATAGCAGGACAAACACTGGCATATCTGTTTAGGGCAGAGGCCATACTTCCCAACTGTCCCTAATTTTCAGGGATGTCCCTGATTTTGAAACAAAATTTAGCTCTGTCCCTCTGAATCCCTCCGAAAACTACTGACTTTAGCCAGAAATGTGGTGAATTATATGTAATGAGTAATGACAATAATTAATAGTTAGACAATTCTTTTACTTCAGAAAAGGTGTATTAATCCATATGCTCTGGTTCTCTCAAAGTCTCACCTTAATGGCATTAATGAAAAGACCAATGGTTAGACCACAGCTGAAGATAAAAATGGAATAATCCACGTCAGGAAATAAATCACTTGCAGCTTCACAGTAGTGCCCTTTATAAAACCAAAAGTTGTAACTGAGATGTAGTAGTCAAGGTAGGAAACGGTTCACTTGCAGTTTCACACCACTTTATTAAACAAGAGTAAGCGCTTTCGCGATCTAAGTCAGCTGATCGCTTCTTCAGACTCATAAAAGCAGTTAAAACATTGGTATTTAAAATATGGTTCAACCAATGAAAACACATATAGAACTATGACATAGACTAATTAAAATTGCATACATCAGTACATTAATTTGCCTTATATTCTGCATAAGATGAAATAAAATATACATATAACAGACACATTTTATGTAATAATCCATATTGCTTAATGTTTTAGTGGTCTGGATTTTAAAAAAGGTTTCAAGGAAACAGCATTGTTCAATCCAGGAGACCTATCTACCTGAAGTAGTAAAATCCATCCTTGTTCGGCTTCCTCTACCTTATTCCTTATATCACCTCCCCTATTACTTTTATTTATTATTTCTTAAACCATGAAATTAAAAATATGTTTCCTATCTTCTTCTTCCACATGTTTTGCTAAAGCATTTGTGTCTTTTTTATTTCTTATGTCTCTAAGGTGTTCAAGGATACGTTCCTTTAGACACCTATTGGTTTTGCCTATATAAAAGGCATGACAGACAGTGCAGAAGCTGAAATAAACCAAATTTTGTGTTCTGCAGTCAGCATAAAAATCTATATCAATTATAAATCCTAGTGTAGGATGTTTATATGTAGATTTATTATATAAATAGTCACATGTTGTACAATTTCTGCAAGGAAAAGTCCCCTGCCTATCAGATAGGATCATTCTTTCATTGTTTCTGGATTTATAACACAGTTGCCTTTTTAAGGACCTCTTATTTCTAAAAGAAAAGATGGGTCTATCTTCTAACAATTCTCTCAAGCCAGGATCCGACAATAAAGCATTCCAATTCTTCTCAAAAATATTACAGAACCTTCTGATGTCACTTGAATAAGTTATAGGGAATCTAACTTTAAAATCATGACCTTCCTTGCTTTTAACATCTTCTATAGTATTTGAGAAAAGCTGGGACATGGCTGAAGGTAATGACAACAATAAGAATCAATGTGAATGACTAGTTGGACTACTACATATATACTCCAACCCCTTGATGCTAAACCCTATTTTTCCAGTGAATGAAAGAGAACAAGTGGACTATGATACGCATAAGAAGTTCACTGAACTGTACAGAGATCTGGAGAATAAGTTATATAGCTTTAAAAGGCTACAGTGGCAAAGGTTTCATCTAGAAGCATCTTTAAAGTATAAAATAGTGCCGAGAGGTCTCAGAGTATTAAATATGCCTACTTATGTTGAGACCTACCCTGAATTACTTCAAAAATGGCAGAATTTAAATTTACAGCTTAGCTATGATTATATGCATTTGCTTATAGAATTTTTTAAACCACAAGAAAAAGAGCTAGCCAATGAGATAAAGAGGCTACAAGAACAACTGACTAATAATTTTCCTATAGAGGTACTAGGCAATAAATTAGATGAACTTACTGACAGTATACAGGGCTATGATAAGAGGTTGCAGAATACTAAAACTAAAAAATTGCAAAGGGACCTCAATGACTTTCAATGTAAAGAGGTCTTTTCGTGGCCAAGAAGAACAGCTGTGAGTACAGAAAATGTAGAACAAATGACTACAGTACAGATTTCTGAAAATTCAAATATGCATAGTACTGCCCCTTTAAATTAGAATCCCTGTGAGAACAGTGATGTCAGCACCGAGAGAGTATGTATAGAACCTCCCACATTTGAAAATGGTGGAATGGCAAAGAAACTTTCAAAATGGTTTGCACCAACAGAAGGATGGATTCCAGGGTTAATTCTGATTCAGTAGCTTTTTTGGAGCAAAAGGAAGCTACACAAACCTCAATCCTTCCATTTATGTTAAAGAAGGCGCTGCCAATAAGGGACAGGTCAAGCAGCAGGAATCAAAGAGGGTGAACGTGATTACAGCAGAGAGAACAAGTGACTCCTGCATATATGAACACCAGAAGCAAGAACCAACAAAAAACTTGGTAATTAATATATCTAGCTTTTCTTTAACTGATGCACAAGCCTCGTTGTTAAATAGAGGCCTGAACTTTATTCCAGCACAGAAAACAGTATTAACTGATTTATTAAAAGAGCTGAAGTTATTTTCTCGTAACCTAACACTTAAAACCATGTTTAAAAGAAATGTATTTGATAATATGTTTAAACAACCTAGTGCCTTTGTACCCAAGATATATCCCACAGTTGAAACTTTAACTAATGTGTGTGAGCATGAAATTAGAGAGATGCATGCTAAAAATCTTCCACCTAGATTTTATAACTTGAGTAAATCAGAAACTGAAGCACTGTCAGAACTAAAGGATTCTCACAGCATTGAAATTAGGCCCGCTGACAAGGGGGGCAGTGTAGTAGTAATGGATAAGGTTTTTTTATTACAAGAAAATGATGGAACTTTTGAATGATACAGATACTTATGTTGAACTAAATGAGAGACAAGTGCAATGTATAATTGACAGGATATCTGTATATATTTTTGACTTATTGATTACTAATTATGTATCAGAGGAATTGTTTGACTACTTTCAGATAGAACATCCAACTATACCCATTATTTATGGTCTACCTAACATTCACAAAGACATCACACAGCCCCCTATGAGACCTACTGTATCCAGTAAAGGATGGGCCACAGAAGCCATCTCAATTTATATTGAATAAAATTTACAAATAGTCCTAAAATCATGTGAAACTATACTAAGGGATACAAAGTCATTTCTGCGACTGTTATATAATAAGACCAGGAATATTAATAGAAATTATATGTTTGTGACAATGGATGTCACTTTACTGTTCACAGTGATACTGAATAAATGGGGTATTGAGAAAATACGTGATATTCTGACCTTGAAACAAGTTTTTCAAAGCACTAAGATTAATTTGATATGTGAGTTGCTTGATATTGTCCTAGGAAATAATGTCTTTATATTCAATGACAAGTTTTATCTACAGAAAGTTGGTGTAGCAATGGGCACAGCTTGTGCTAACAGCTACTCCAACTTAGCATTGGCTGCATTGGAAAAAGATCATCTATTAAGTGCTAGCAATAAATATGTTGGCAAAATTGTATGGTATATACATTTTGTTGATGACGTCTTCCTGTTATGGGATGGTACTAGTTAAGAGTTGCAAGAGATATTGGAGTACTTACATAACACCACTGAATTTTTAAGATTCACTAGTCAACATTCCAGGGACTCTATTGAGTTCCTAGATGTTTTGGTTAAGAAGACAGTGTTAGATGAACTTACAACAGGGATGTATAGAAAACTACATGGAGAAATAGTATCTTACATAAGACTAGTATGCATCCAACATTTGTACACAAAAATGTAGTGAAAGGACAATATATGAGAATAAGCCGCTTACATAATACAGATGAAGGCTTTGAGAAGACAATGACTATATTAGAGAATGACTTCTTAAACAGAGGTTATAGTAAGAAAGACATAAATGAAAGCTCTAAATATACCATTGAAAATAGGGACGGGAGATGTAAACCGCTCTTCTCAAATACTATAGAAGATGTTAAAAGCAAGGAAGGTTATGATTTTAAAGTTAGATTCCCTATAACTTATTCAAGTGACATCAGAAGGTTCTGTAATATTTTTGAGAAGAATTGGAATGTTTTATTGTTGGATCCTGACTTGAGAGAATTGTTAGAAGATAGACCCATCTTTTCTTTTAGAAATAAGAGGTCCTTAAAAAGGCAACTCTGTTATAAATCCAGAAACAATGAAAAAATGATCCTATCTGATAGGCAGGGGACTTTTCCTTGCAGAAATTGTACAGCATGTGACTATTTATATAATAAATCTATAAACATCCTACACTAGGATTTATAATTGATATAGATTTTTATGCTGACTGCAGAACACAAAATTTGGTTTATTTCAGCTTCTGCACTGTCTGTCATGCCTTTTATATAGGCAAAACCAATAGGTGTCTAAAGGAATGTATCCTTGAACACCTTAGAGATATAAGAAATAAAAAAGACACAAATGCTTTAGCAAAACATGTGGAAGAAGAAGATAGGAAACATATTTTTAATTTCATGGTTTTAGAAATAATAAATAAAAGTAAGAGGGGAGGTGATATAAGGAATAAGGCAGAGGAAGCAGAACAAAGATGGATTTTACTACTTCAGGCAGATAGGTCTCCTGGATTGAACAATGCTGTTTCCTTGAAACCTTTTTTAAAATCCAGACCACTAAAACATTAAGTAATATGGGTTATTACATAAAATGTGTCTGTTATATGTATATTTTATTTCATCTTATGCAGAATATAAGGCAAATTAATGTACTGATGTATGCAATTTTAATTAGTCTATGTCATAGTTCTATATGTGTTTTCATTGGTTGAACCATATTTTAAATACCACTGTTTTAACTGTTTTTATGAGTCTGGAGAAGCGACCAGCTGACTTAGATCGCAAAAGCACTTACTCTTGTTTAATAAAGTGGTGTGAAACTGCAAGTGAACCGTTTCCTACCTTGACTACTACATCTCAGTTAAAACTTTTCGTTTTATAAAGGGCACTACTGTGAACCTGCAAGTGATTTATTTCCTGACGTGGATTATTCCATTTTTATCTTCAGCTGTGGTCTAAAGATTGGTCTTTTCATTTTTTTCGCTTGAGGTATATACCAGGCGTTTATCCAGCTTTTGTTTTCTTTCACGTGTTTAATGGCATTAATATTTGCCTACCTGAGTTAGCAATTTATAGTACTGGGTTGCTATGACAGTGATTACTGCAATTACTACACAGCAGGCTGCATGCAATTAGCAAATGGTGGCCACTAATTGGTGCAGAGGCCATCACATGCTCATGTGCAAATACCTACAAAAGCAGGCTGCAATCTCTGCCAACAAACTCAATCACTCTATTGCAGAGACTGACAGAGAGAAAGAGAGAGAGAGACAGAGAGAGAGAGAGAGAGAGAGACAGAGAAAAGGAAAAAGAAAAAGAAATAATACCAAATCATACAAAGGAAAGGTATGTGACACATATGTATTTACTGGCATATAGTAGATGTTTTTGAAGAGTAGTCTACATAATGTGAACCATTCATATGTGGCAGCAGTACTTATTTATGCAGGGATGTCCTGCTTAACTACTGCTATGGACAATACAGTGTGTACCTGTGGGCAGTGGGACATACCTGTGAAATGTGTAGCTCAGCATTAAATGTCAAAGATCTGATCCATGTTATCTGTGTTCTGTACAGTAGTGTGGCTAATGGATGTTGGGGGGATTAGTGCTGCCATTATATAAACATGGGTGTGACAGAGCAACACATGCATGATAGTCATATTAAAGTGTAGCTTAGCAATGGCAACTGCTGTAGCAGTCTGGTATGCTTATCTAGCATTTGTAGCTATATATACACCCTCTAATGTTAGTGTGTGTTCACATGTGACACCTGTTTGTGTTGCAGCAAGGCCCAACAGTTCAGCTGTGAGGTCCAGGGACTTACAACAGTGTGGACCTTGTGTGTGTATGCCACACACATACGGAGAAATATATATGTGTCATATATATTCACATCTGTATATGTGCATAGAGCAGGGGACATATTGCAACTGTTTGTGAAGGGTGGCGATATATATGTTGGTGAAGGATAGTATGCTCATATTTGTATGTAGGTTTTAGTGTGTGACAAACAAGGCAGCATACAGTGCTGGTATATGACATGTGGTGGTTAAACAGTGTGGGTGGTTTGTTCAGTTTGCAATGTTGAAGCCAGTGAGGCCTGCTAAAGCTACCTGGGCTGTGAACATTTTCAATGCATTTATCACAAGACTCTGCAATATTATTACATTACTGTACACCTCACATCCTTTGTATAATTGATATTCCCACTATGAAAGGTGAAATGTATATGTGCCTACATATATATGTATATGTACACCAATGGATGTGTATATATATATATATATATATATATATATATATATATATATATATATATATATATATATATACAGAGAGAAAGAGAGTCATATATACTCATACACACCTACATCTACTTGTAATAGATTCTCTGTTCTGTTGACTGACTGTGATGGTCAATGTGTTTGTGAATACGTCAAATATATGTATTTGTGGGATAGCTTAGTGGGAAACTGTTTATGGCATGGTATTATGTGTCCTTGCTTTGATCCCTCAAAAGCTGTGTATTCTGTTGCTAAGCAGAAAAAGTGCTATGGCATACAGTGTGATTAAGTCCCTTGGTTTTAACTGGGGTGTGTCATTGGAGGCTAAAGCACTACATCTATAATTATTGATTGGTATTGATATTGACTCCAAATCCTGTGTGTACTGTAGTACTACTTGAAGCTCTGGGCCTGTACAGCAAAGTATTTTGTATGTCCACATTGCTTGCATCCACTGTTTTTTGTGGTCTCTGTAATCATCACAGATTACATTCCTCAAAATTAAGGTTTTGTAAGTACTGACACACAGTACTGTGCAGTACACACGTAAAGCTTATCTGGGTTGCCATTCCTTTGTGTCCTGTAATTATGTCTGATGTGTGTGTGGTTATGTCTGTAACATGTCCTCTGTCATATGTGTGGTAAAATATAACTGTGTATCTAGCAACATTTATAGTGGACTACAGCAGTATGCAACCTATATTCCCAATTGTGTACATATATTGGCCATGGGTTTGCCATTAACAAGTTGTGTGGTATAATAGTAATACATTTCCTGGACCTTACACTCATAGTAATGTATGACATATTTCTTTACACATCAGCTTGCTGTATATCTGCTGTGGATAGGTGGTGCAGTGTGTTGCATACAGTGTGCCAGGTACTCTTGTATAGTCTTATATAGTGATTTTATTTTGTTGCTGTGCAGAACATGGTTCATTAGATAGAGTGAGCCAGGCACTTTCAAGCAGTTGTGGGGTAAGCAGTGATAAGTGGTAGTTAAAGTGTTTCACTCTCAGTTAGCTAGTAGGTTGCTATATATGGCAGTTCATTGATATCTGTACTGTATAATGTTAAATGTGCCATATGACTTACTCAGACATATCTTGTCTTTATGTCTTCCAGGGATCATGGCACATCACAGAAATCCCAGCTATAGTAGTGCTGAAGATGAGATCATTACTAGCTGTATGATTCAGCACTACAGTTTAATGTTCTCACGGACCAGCCAGGACCAGCAGGAGCACACTGCAATGTGGCAAGATGGTGTCCGGAGGGTAAATGAGGTAGGCCTTCATAACTGGACATATGAGCAGGTGTGCCACCACTGCAGTGATATACTCAGACATGTCCGTTAGCATGCTTCTGTTGTGCAGAGACAACAGCTTGCAACAGGAGGTGGAGTTAATATCCATCCCCCCCTCACCAGAGTGGAGGAGCTGCTCCTGAGCCTCAGGGCACTTGCCCAACAACAACAACAGCAGCAGACATACACCATGATGGAGGTTGGAGCCACCCAGCAAGCACACATGGAGCATGCAGGTAGCATGGCATATCTGTAGACTACTGTTATCTGTATTGGTAGATCATGCATATTTGAGATGTGGAGTGTGTAGTTAGAAGATGTGGGGCCTGTTGTTGTGCAATACTGATAATTTGGAACATAATCTGTAGACTTGTGAATGTAAACTGTTGTTCTACTGTAAGACTGAAAACACACAGTAGCAATGCCACAGTTGTGGCCACTAAGAAACTGTCTCATCTCTATGTAGGTCCCTCTGGGGTGACATCAAGGCAACAGACAGATGCTGGTGAGTGTGTTCTACATTTATTATTGTAAATAAAAAATGCATGTCATAGTTAAGGTGTAGGCCATGTACACATGTAACACACCTACCCATAATGCATGCTGTGCATATTTGGTGTAAGACCACACACATCTCACTAATGTGATTAGCTGCCTTAAACACATGCAATACCCAGACCATCTCAAACAAATGTGGTTACACTGTAGTGACCATTGGATAGGCAAAGTTGATACTCAACATGCACATAACATACACAACTATGTCATATACAGAGTATTTTAACATGTTACACATAAAGGATTCACAAACCCTCTGTAAAGACACACTCCAGTATCCAACATCTCATCTACACATTACACATAATATACCTGAGGGGTAGAGGCCTATCATGGGGCATTTGAATACTCTGCAACACACTACATATTCATGTCAGGGAATGCTCCTTATTGGCCTCCTTACAAACCCATGTAACAACTGGTTGTGAAATAGTGATTGTAGTCAAGGTAGTACAGCTCCAGTACAGCATGATTAGAGCTGGTTTGGGAAACATTTGTAGCCTTGAGTGACCACATGATGTTTCATGATGATGGCCTATGGTACTATACCCCATCCAGTTATTGTAACCACAGTACTACACATAACTTTCATTGCTATACACCTCAATGTTGTGTGATTGCAAACATATGCACCTCTAAACAATATGCATACCAATCACCATTTGCACAACTGACACATATATGTCTTGTGATGCTATTGAGTGGCTAGATCATATGACACACATTGGGTATGTGTGATGTTTAAATATGCAGTTGTGTTTTAGCATGCCATGTCATGGATGACACTGGCATGTCCACAATATGATCTACACTCACCATAACTACTGTACATTGGGTATGTGGACAAATGGTATTCCATCAATTATACATGCACCACTGATGATATTGTGTGAATACTCATCATGCATGTGCTAAAACTGTGTCCACAATTATTTGCTAAAGACACAGAGGCTGTAATCAGCATTGGATACCTATCTGACACACAAGTACACATCCAGCCATGGTATGTAGACCTGTGAGTTATGGTGCACAGTACATTACAGAGTTTTGAACACTTGCACAGCAATGTTGTGTCCATGTATGCATTGCTTTCCAGGGGGAGGCCAATCACCTAATAACAAAACACATGCATCAAAGCCATGTATACTGTTAGTAACAAGGACTGTCTACACTTGCACTGCATGCTGTTGAGCAACACCTGTCCTGCATGCTGACATGTGTGATATGACTGTTTTGCTTGTGATACTGTACCCCACCATCACCTGCTATTAAGTATGTTCCGAGATTGCTGGTGTTTTGTGTGTGTGTGTGTGTGTGTGTGTGTGTGTGTGTGTGTGTGTGTGTGTGTGTGTGTGTGTGTGTGTGTGTGTGTGTGTGTGTGTGTGTGTGTGTGCATGTGCATGTGTGCATGTGGTCTGACATCATGTTCAGGTCTTAAAGTGTGTTTCCTGTTTTCCTCTCACCGGTGCTGATGTGGGGCTGGTTCAATACAGCAGGGAACCTGGTGTCACTGAGACAGACAGTGATCATGAGGATAGGTGTGTTGAGGCACAGGTAGGTTTGTCAGGGTCTGTTGTTGGGCCACCAATTGAAAGTACACAAGTCTCCACCCCATCCATGCACACAGTCATACTGCCTGTACATCCATCATCACTATTGCCCTTAGCTGAGGGACAGTTTACAGTTGGGACTGGCCAGGACAGTGTGGTATCTATGGCACATCTAACAGGACACAGCAGCCATAGCCAGATGTGTGGAATGGTACCACATAGGCAGATGCCCAGGGGTTCTCGTCAGAGCACTGCTGGTCATCATGCCCCTGGCAGACGTGCCACAACTCTTTCAACCACACACATGTTCTAGGCTGTCATGGAGGCACAGGCACGAATGGAGCGGTACACCAGACAGGGACTAAGGGCACAGAGGGCTCATAACACCTCTATAAATGACAGTATCCATGACCTAGCAGGTGCCATATGTAATTACACTGAGGTCATCGATAGACATTGGGGTGAGACATTGGATGTCCTCCACAATGTCATGTCCATGTGTCAGGACAGTGCGGGACGGTTGAGACGTTAACATGGACGTATGCCAGCAACATCAGCAACTGGAGGTCGCCATGGACATCCAGCAAGTCACAGCTGCTCCCGTGGTGCCAGTACCAGCCCCAGCAATGTTGGGGGAGATGTCTCTAGACCATGCTAGAAGACCATGTGCACATGGCTCTGGCCAGTCCCAGCAGGGACATGGATCCAGTGGACATATGTCAACCTCTTTGGATAGTACCCAGTCTGGATTAGTACCTGATACTGTCTGTAGCACCCCTGCCAGGCATAGGTTCCATATCCATGGCCAGAGATGGTGATCTGTAAAGCCTGCCAGGTACAGTCTGTAGCTGTCCCACAAATCCCTGTATATGGCAGCCACATGGTGGAATTGTGTGCATGCAGACACGCACACATAAACCCAGAAACCTAGGGCAAACACATACCCACACACATTACATCAAAATTGGCCCATAACAGTACTCATGGCCCTCATACACACACTCACACACACGTCACTTGTATAGCTCAGTGTAGGCCTCTGGCAAACCAACAACACACCCTGTGCATATGATGGAACCTGTGCCACCTCCTGTCATCTGTAACATTGATTCAGGAACAGGCTAACATGGTGCTGATGCACAGGGTGAGTTTGATAAAGTATAGCAATGGTTGAATGTGTAGCATGTTGTCAGCAGTAAAGTGTAATGATATCCGTGAATGTGTAGCTGAGCAGGCATGATGTATTAAAGCTGTAATTAGAAATGTTGTATTGTTTCCACCAGTGTTTATTCCATTTGTGTTTTGTTTGCTCATGTGCCACTTGGCTGATGTGTGTAGTTGTGTCAGCATGTGTTATACAGTGGACAGTAAGTGTGGGGTGTGTGCAGCACAGGATTGCAGGTGTACATTTTTGAACATGATGGAGGTGCACTCTCTGCATTTACATGCATATTGGACACACGGGCAGGGTGACATGCCCTGTATTCGCCAGTGTTAACACTCCATAGTTTCTATTGGTGGCCAGCATGCATTGTACTACACATGTTTTGGAACTTGAGTACACGTGTGTGTATGACACGGGTTGAGACTGTGCTGTGTGTGATGCTGTTGTTACTATCTTCCATTGGTTTGCATTACTGAGGTTAACACTGTCCCAGCTGCATAATCCTGTATTAATGCACACTGTTCACCTACAGGGTTGCATGGACTGTGCTATGACAAACACAAGAAATTCTCACCTATACAGTAAAAGTGCATTAGTCTCATGGACCCCTGCCATAAACTAAATATATAATAGAAGGTGTGATGTTATACCAATAAAGAGTTACATGCCAAAAAGGGATAACCTCTCTGGTCAGTATCATTGGAAAAATTAAATCCCTCAATAAACATACAAGGCAAGCTTCAAAATACAAAATGGCAATGATTCCCAAGACAACACTAAAGCTTTTTACTGTTGCTCATAATCTACAGGGGAAATCTCAGATTGGGTCACATTTATTGTAAATGGTCACAAAGTACACTTATCTGACTGACATTACCAATTCCTTGTCAGACAGTTTGAATGTGGATTTCACCACCCTGTTGCTATACAAGGGCCCCATTTCCAGACCTGCAGAACGTAATACCTGATGATTCACAGACACTCTAGTTAAACCATCTCTTTAACAAGGTCCACACCACAGTGGCAATGGTACTGGATGGACAGTGTCCCTGGCTGTGTCATACACAAACTGATATATGAAGTCACCACTCACCTAAACGCTCTGTCCAGATGGAGCCTCTATACAGGTTACATACATGTGGAATGACGTACGGTAATGGTGTTCACAGTGTACAAGGAGTGAGCTACAATGTCTTCTTCTCCTTTCAGATGCTCCCATTAGGGGTCACCACAGTACATCATCTATTTCCATGTCTTTCTGCCCTCTGCATCTTGCGCTGTCACACCATCCACCTGCATGTCCTCTCACCACAGCCATAAACCTCATCTTAGGCATTCCTCTTTTCCTGTTACCTGGCAGCTTCATCCTTAGCATCTATTTCACAATATAATCTGCATCTCTCCTCAGCACATGTACAAACCAACTTAATCCTGCCTATCTGGCATGGTCAACTAACCTTCAAACTTGGCCTGACCCTCCAATATACTTATTCTTAAACCTGTCCACCCTCATCACACCCAGTGCAAATGTTAACATAAATTGATTAAGGGTAGAAATACAACAGGTCCTGGAAACTCTCACCCTATAAGCCAGACCAATGTTATCTGGAAGGCTATGGAGCACAGCATTACGGAACTCATTAACAGAGACATTATGAACCTGCAAACACTGCACCATGCCAACTTAGGTTCTCTAAAGACCAGATCATGGCTTCTACACCTAGTAGACTTCAAGCCAGTAAACAAGGCTATAGGTGAGGGAGGGAAGGTCAACAAAGCCAAGCTATAGCTCACCAGCATATCATACCCATCCCACGCACTGATATTAGACATAACCTCAACAGACTGACCATAAACGATTGTTAGATAATGGCTTGACAACTGACGCACAGATGTAACACACACAGTAACATTTGCAGCCTCCATGTACTATTCTATGCCAGTAACAAGTGGTATTCACCTGCACTCAGTCCTGAGACCACTCCTGTTTGGCATATAGCTTTCTTAGGTACAAGCTAACACAGTAGGGATATGTCTGTCCATGTTTGATGAAAATGCATACTGTGGGCTATACTTTATTCTCCAGATGACACACACACATCCTCCAAAAGGGTATCATACAGATGGATACCTGGTGTCAAACTCATGCTGTAAAGCTATAAGCCTAAGAAAGCATAGTTATCCACTTTGAGAAAACAAAGTATCCCCAGAGTACCACATAGGTAGTAGCCCCCGAAATGTGGAACAGGTACTAATGCATACATTGAGCCATGTGTTAATTCATCTCTCCTTTGATAATCGCATTACCAAAGGGTTTTGGAAATCCCTCTGTGCAGCACATAAGCAATTGCATGCAGATTCAAAGAGGTTGTTGCACGCCTATAATGATTAGTCATCTTTGCCAGACTTTGCTTGCTTTGGAACAGGTTTCAAATATACCTCAAGCATAAACCCTCACTCACACTCTTCAATAGAAACCGTGATGAGTGGATGTGAAATGGAAGTCATAACCCAGGGATCACTGCAGTGGCTATGTTTTGTCACAAGCATACAGAAGTGACCTAAGGTCTGGAAAGCGCCAACACACTCTGGCAAAGATAACACATGCATTCATGGAGAAAGCAGAGTACCACCTATGAAATACTTGAGGTCACATGGATGTATATGGATTTGCCCCACAACTACCTTACATGTGTAATGCACATACAGTTGTCATTGTGATATGTCATACACTATAAAAATCAAAGTCCACTTCACATTGGCCAACAGTGTCACACACCTGGAGCACAGACACACAGTCAGTAAGTGTGAAATTCAAGCTCTTTCCTAACTACATTATGATACTACAGCAGTATGCATTTACACAACACACTATATCCATTGCTGGGATTTCATCTTTCCACAGGTATATTTGTAGGATGGTGAGATCATCAGACTTGACAAAGATGAGTATATCACTTTTAAGGTGTTTGAGTAGTCTCCAAAAAGGTTGCGCCTCCCCAGGGAAACACACAGTTGACAAGTGCTGGATTCAAACCGCTACCTAACTTCATTACGATACTATTGCAGTACACATTTACACAATGCACTATACACATTACTGGGATTTCACCTTTCCACAGGTATATTTGTAGGATGGTGACATCATCAAACTTGACAAAGATGAGTATACCACTTTTAAGGTGTATGAGTAGTCTCCAAAAAGGTTGTGCCTCCTCAGGGAGACACACACACATTTGGCAAATGCAGGATTCAAACCCCTATCTAACTACATTATGATAGTACAGCAGTACGTATTTACACGACGCACTGTACACATTACTGGGATTTTACCTTTCTACAGGTATATTTGTAGGATGGTGACATCATCGGACTTGACAAAGATGAGTATACCACTTTTAATGTGTTTGAGTATTCTCCAAAAAGGCTTCTCCTCCCCAGGGAGACACACACACACACACACACACACACACACACACACACACACACACACACACACACACACACACACACACACACACAGTTGGCAAGTGCGGTGTTCTTAATCCAAACTAAGTACGTCTTTACAATTCAGCAAGCAATATGGAGTTACAGGGTGCAATACAGACATTACTTGCTGACAGTTTGCACAAAGGTTTTTTTAAACATTTGCTAACCTCAGCAGGCTTATCATACTAGGTGTATTGTGAGTGTATTGTATGCATAGACCATGACCATATCATATACGGGTTGATGCACCACATGCTGGCACACACAGGGTCAAACCTTGAGTAGCATCTTACCTTCACCTACATGATACTGCAATATAACAGAAAGATGATAAACTTCAACAATTGGCTGAGCTTCTGGTGTCATTCAAAGGGGATCCAGTCTCTGTCTGCCTGTGATGACATGATAGACAAGCCTCATTGCTTCACTACAGATGGTTTGCACCTGTCGCCCCTATGCTTCTGAATACTGGCCAGGTCTCGTGCTGTCCCCATATTACCTTTTTTAGGCAAGGCTCAAAGGTTCACAGATTCATAGGTAGGTACTAGTCTATTGGCCCTGGGGCCTATACAAGGCCAGCCAAAAAGGTACCCTGGCTTTTGCCACCCAAGAAATGTATTTTCCTGTGCCACTGTCGTGCAGAGACACAGAAGTGATCCTCATGGTAAAGTTCCTATTTCCCATCCAATAATCAAGATTTTCCTTGAAGAGTGCTAATGAGGAGCTTTGTTTGATATAGATAGGTAGTTTATTCTGGAGTATGTGAAGTCTGTGGGACAGGAATCTATCCCTCCGGCATGTTCTGTTTATTGTGGTGACAAGGTTTAGGTCCCTGGACAGTGTAGGTTCATAGGTTTATAGGTAGGTAGTAGGCTATCTGCCCAAGGGCATTTATAAGCCTAGCCAGAATGTGTTGACTTTTGCCTACCTTTTAAATTAGTTTCCTGGGCATCTGTCTAGCAGGGCCACTGAAGTGATCCCAGGGGTAAATTTACAATTTCCCATCCACTCATCAAGATTCCTCTTGAAGAAAGTCTACAAGGGGTTCTGCCTAACATCAACTGGGATTATATTCCAGAGTGAGGGAAGTCTCTGGGACAGGAATCTATCCCTCCAGCACGTCCTGTTTATTGCTTTTCTGAGGTTTAATTCACTGGAGCATGTGGCTCTAAGAGATTTGTTTTTCTTGAGGTGGAGCATGTTCATTAATTCCGGGTTGGACATGGCCTTATACGTCAGGCATAGATCACCTCTGAGCAGGCAGTAAGCAACTGAGTAAAGCTGGAGTTTCTTTAGTCGAGCTGCATAGGGCATCTCTTTGAGGCCCATGATCCTCTTGGTGAAGTACTTCTGTGGTCTTACCAGCTGTTGCATGTGCCAATTAAGGTACATACCAAATGGGGCATTGTACTCTATTATCGGCCTAATGAGTGAAGAGTAGAGGGACACAATGACCTCTCTTGATCTAGAGGTGAACCCTTTCGTGATTAGGTGGGCTACATAGAAGGAATATCTAACCACTTTGCCAATGTGATTATCAAAGGAGAGGTTACTATCTACCAGGGTCTCCAGGTCCCTAATTACATTTTCCGTACCTAGTGAGTTACCACCTTTGTGGTAATTCTTGGGCACTTTGTTTTTTTCAAAGGGGATGACTATGCATTGTTTGGCATTCAGCTTGAGGCCATGGTTTTGACACCAGGTATCTGTCTCTGTAAGACCCTTCTGGAGGATGTCTGTGTCAGCCACAGAGTCAATTATGGCCCCCAGTTTACAGTCATCTGGGAACTTGGTCAGTGATAGTCCTCCCATGCTTGCCTGTACCTCAGAGAAGTATATACTGAACAGGAGGTGTCCCAGGACCGAGACCTGTGGGATGCCACTTGTGACTGGTTTTGAGTCAGATATGGCACCTGCAACTCTGACCATGTGTGTTATATCCGTGAGCCAGTTGGCCACCCATCTCGTAACATAGGGGTTAATGTTCAAGCTGGTAAGCTTGTCTATGATGCCAGAGTGGGGAATGGTGTCAAAGGCCTTAGTGAGGTCCAGGTAGGCTGTGTGGACTACCTTCCCTTCATCTATGGCCTTGGTAACTGTTTCAAAGAAGTCGACTAGGTTTAGGAGGCAGGATCTGCCTTTAACAAAGCCAAATTGGGTAGGGTCCAGTATCTAGAGGTTCCCAATGTCTCTGTTTATGAGTTCCATGATAATTCGCTCCATAGCTTTGCAGACCAGGCTGGTCAGGCTTATAGAGCAATAGTTCCCAGGTTCTGTTGTGGCACCACCTTTGTGGAGTGGGATGACTGTTGCTGTACACCATTCTTTGGGTACATAGCCTGTGGTAAGATTGAGTCTGAACAGTGAATGTAGGTGAGGGTTTAGTTCCTTTTGGAGCTTGTGTAAGACACAGCTTGGGACACCATCCAGTCCCATTGATACTGTGTTCTTAGCTTTGGAGAGGGCTGTTTTTACCTGCACGTCCATAAAGTCTGGAGCTCTGCATTCTTCTGGGATGGACACAGGCCTTTTTGGGGGTGAGGGGTGTTGAAGTTTGCACTGAACTTGTCCACCAGGATGTTGACAATGTCAGTTAGTTCAGAGTATTTTTTGCCATTTTGCAGTAGCTGAAAGCATATGTGAGAGTTGCCACCTAAATGTTTGATATAGCTAAAGAAGGCTTTGTGGTTATCTTTAGATTCCTTGGCAATTTTTCTTTAGAAACTGGACCTGGATTATTTTATGAGCGATCGTAGTTTCTTGCTAATAATGATCAGTGATGCCTTTCCTTTTTGGAATTTTGCTCTATCATGTGTTAGTTTCCTCCTTCTGTTATATAGCTTATTTATGGGCAAGGACCACCAGATTGGTTTCTTCTTTTTGGAGGAGTGAGTCTTGGTTTCAATTGGGATGGCTCGATCCATGCATCCCTGTAGATGCTCATAGAATGCACTTGTAAAGGATTCTGCAGATTGGATAGCATTATCCTGTAGCAAGGGGGCTTTGAAACTTTCCACTTCAGTCTTGAGAAGTGTGAAGTTTGCTTTTGAAAAGTTTTTCACAGTGGTTTTGTTGACTGGGGGGGTTGGGATGTGGATGTCCAGTGTGATTACTTCATGATCTGATATTACCAGTGAGGGGTTTACCTCTGGTGTGGAACACTGATCCCCCATGTTTGTGATGATCAGGTCCAGTATGTTGTCACCTCTAGTGGGAATGGTGACCAGCTGTTCCAGGCCGTTTGAGTTTATAAACTCTAGGAAGCATTGGACAAAGGACTTTGTACTCGAGTAATTCTCCCAGTCAATGTTTGGGTAGTTGAAATCTCCTCATATCATGGTGTTTGGTAGGACCTTTATATTTCCCAGTGTTCTCAGGAATAGTGACTGAGGGTCCTGAGACAAGGTATGTGATCTGTAGCAGGCTACGATCTGATAAGCAGCTTTGCCCAATGTTAGTTGCACTTGCATGGTCTCCAAGGCCTCGTGCTGTGCCACAAACCTGGAGGTGTGGGTATCCTTAATGATAATGGATACACCCCCTCCTTTTGTATTTCAGTCTGGGTTTTGGGGCCGACGCTCGGAGGAATTGGGATTTTTTAAGTGGCGCATGTCCAACAGCTCTGTGTTTGACATAGCTTTGTATATTAGGCAGAGATCACCTCTGAGTAGGTGATATGTGACAGAGTAAAGCTGTAGTGTTTTGAGACGGTCTCTGTATGGCATGTAGTTGAGGCCGCTAATCCTCTTTGTGAGGTATTTCTGCAGGCTTTCCAGTTGTTGTAGATGTCTTGTGAGGTACATAGCAAAAGGGGCATTGTACTCTATAATGGATCTAATGAGTGATGAGTAGAGGGGAACAATGACCTCTTTTAATCTGCATGAGACACCTTTTGTGATGAGGTGTGCCATGTAGAAGGATTTCCTGACTACTGTGGCAATGTGATTATCAAAGGTGAGTCTACTGTCCACCTGTGTTCCAAGGTCTCTTATCACACTTTCAGTATTAAGTATACTACCACCTATGTTGTATTTCATGGGTACAGTGTTTTTACCAAAGGGGATGACAATGCATATTTTGGCATTGAGCTTGAGCCCATGGCTTTGACACCAGGCATCTGTCTCAGTGAGGCCCTTTTGTAGGATATCTATATTGTTAGTAGTCTTGATTATGGCTCCTAGTTTGCAGTCATCTGGGAACTTCATTAGCCAGAGACCTTCCATGTTAACCTGTACTTCAGGGGAGTAGATACCAAACAGGACAGGACCCAGGACTGAACCCTGTGGTCCTCTACTTGTCACTGGTCCGAAGTCAGACTTGGAGTCTGCTACTTTCACAGTGTGGGTTGTGTCAGTGAGCCAGTTGGCAACCCATCTTGTGACATAGGGATTTATACCTATTTTAGCATGTTTATCCATAATTCCAGAGTGGGGGATGGTGTCAAAAGATGTGGCAAGATCTAGATAGGCTGTGTGAACCACCTTACCCTTGTCTACGGCTTTGGTGACTGCTTCAAAGAAGTCTATCAGGTTTAGGAGACATGATCTGCATTTACAAACCCAAAATGGTTGTGGTCCAGAGTTTGGAGATTACCAATGTCTTTGTTTATAAGTTCCATGATGATATGTTCCATGGTCTTGCAGACCAGGCTCATCAGACCAATGGGGCGCTAGTTCCCGGGGTCTGTGGTGGCTCCCCCCTTGTGTAGTGGGATAACTGTCGCTGTGCACCATTCAGCAGGCACAAAGCCTGAGGTGAGGCTATGATTGAACATGGTACGTAGGTGTGGTGCCAGTTCATTCTGCAGTTCATGTAGAACGCAGCCTGGGATGTAATCTGATCCCACGGATGCTGTGTTCCTGGCTTTGGGGAGTGTTTTTTACCTGTGCAGCCATGATGACAGCAACTTTGTATTCTTCCAGTAAAGAGATGTGCTCTTTCATGGATGAAAGGGGGGTAAAGTTAGCACTGGTCCTATCTGCCAGGCCGTTGGCAATATCAGTTGGGTCTGTATATTTAGTGCCATTGTGCTGTAACTCAGAGCAGATCTGAGTGTTGCCATTGAAATTCTTGACATAGCTATAGAATGCTTTATGATTGTCTTTAGAATCAGTGTCGACTTTGTTTTCATAACTAGCTTTGGAGGATTTTATCAGGGATCGCAACTTCTTCCTGAGGCTGACCAGGGAGCTCCCCCCACTCATGGGATTTTACCCTCTTATGCAACAGTTTCTTCCTTCTCTTGTGCAGTTTGATTATGGCAGGGGACCACCAGATTGGTTTCCTTTTCTTGGAGGATAGCATCTTGGTTCAGTTTGGGACAGCACGATGCATGCACTCACGTAAGTGCTTATAATGCGCAATTGTGAAGGATTCAGTAGTCGTAACAGTATTGTCCATCTGCATGGGTGTCCTGAAGTTCAGCATTTCTGTCTTAAGAAGCATGAAGTTGGCTTTGGAGACATTTTTTAACATGGTTTCCTTAATGGGGGCTGGGTCCAGAATGTGGATATGTATGGTAATTAGCTTATGGTCAGATGGGACCAATGAGGCATTGACTTCAGATGTGGAAACCCGGTCATTCAGGACAAACCAAACCACATAACCAACACAAATAACCACAAAGTTAGCTAAATGCTACTCATTGCCAGAAGTCTCAGCCTCCAGATGCACAGACTCGAGGCACATCTCAGTATGGAGAATATTGATATATGTGCAGTAAGAGAAAGCTAGTTTAAGGCTCCAGAGAGCACACCGGCACTACCAGGATACTACTCATTCCATACCTTCCAGCATCAGGACCTGGATCATAACACATAGGGTGGGGATGTATCCATATTCATCAAGGATACCTACACCTCTCTCTACATGATCTCTACAGGATATGTACCCATAGAATGTTGTACAGCAACATTCTTCACACTCCACAGGGGTGGGGCCACAAAAACCACTTGCCATTCATGCTCTATTTGCCTGATGAGTCTGATCTTTAAGGCAATGGAACCAATCCTAATGGAAGTCAACAATAAAAAGATTGTGAACCTTCACACAGTTGAGCACACTCAGTTTGGCTTCATCATATACAGATCACACCTCCTGAACTGGGTGGCTACAGATGATTGAAATTAGCTCAACAAAGCCTACCTATACCTCACTACAGCCTTTGACACCATTCCCCAGTCAGGTATCATAGATGGACTCACCAACCTGGGCATGAATCCATACATCACAAGATGGATTGCAAACTGGCTCACAGATAGATTCCTCAAATTAAGAGTTGCTGGCTACTTGTCAGACTCTACACTGGTAACAACTGGTGGCCCCCAGGGTTCAGTCCTGGGGTCCATCATGTTTAGTATAGACTTCTCAAATGTACATGCCAAAACAGGAGGGTTGTGGTTGACTAAGTTTGCTGGGAACTGTAAAGTGTTTGCCATAATAGATTCCCCGGATGACACAAATATTCTCTAGAAGGGACTCTATGAGACAGATGTGTGGTGTCAGAATCATGGCTTCAAGCTCAATGTGGAGGAATGCATAGTGATCCCCTTTGGTGAAAACAAAGTACACACAAACTGCCACATAGGTGTTACCCCTTTAAAACTGACAAGGTAATAAGGGATCTGGGGACACAAGTAGATAGTCATCTTTCCTTTGACAACCATGTTACCAAAGTGATTGGTAAATCCTATGTGGCCCACCTAATCAACAAAAGGTTTGCATCAGGATCCGAAGAGGTAGTGGTGGCCCTCTACTCTTAAGTCATCAGACCCATCATTGAGTACAATGTACCATTTTGGATGTACTCGACTACGCATATCCAGCAGCTGCATAGACCACAGAGGTACCTCATCAAGAGGATTACTGGCCTCAAACAGTTGTGTTATGCAACACAACTAGTAAAACCAAATCTGTTCTTCGTTGCGTACCACCTACTCAGAGGCACACCCTGCCTAGCATACAGAGCCATGTCCAACACATGCTCCATCTACAGATAACAAAATTGAGTCACACTACACCCTCCAGGGATTTGAACCTCATCACAACAATGAATACAACATGCTGGTGGGATAGAGTACCATCCCAGACACTTGCCTTACTGTGGAACAGAGTCCCAATGTACATCAGACAGAGCCCCTCGCTGACACTCTTCAAAAGGAACATTGATGAGTGGATGGAAAAAAGACTATTCATGCCAGCCATCACATCAGCTGCCCCACTAGAAAGGGGCTTAGGGTACTAACTATTAGAATGAGGGCTTGGGAGACTACCCAATGGGGTTGGGAAAGCTGCACAACTTGCCTAGGCTAACATATGCCTTATTGAAGATAGGTTCATAGGTATGTAGTAGACTATGTGACAGGTACATGTCTACAGATAGTAAATGTATACTTCATTGTACCATCATGTTGTACAGCAGGCACATGGACCACATACACTGTAATGCTTACAGATACTGGTAGCTGTTATGTACACTGGGTGAGATGTGCACCTCATATCTTTTGTGCCATTGGGATGTGTACTGGGTGGGACAGTCCTGGATGGCTCCCTGTCATGGTCACCCTCTTACACACATCTCTGCCCATCCATCTTTGGCTTATTATACTGTGTTCCCCCTACAGATATATATATATATATATATATATATATATATATATATATATATATATATGTACATAGGTAGGTAATAGGCTATCTGCCTGAAGGCATATATTAGCATGGCCAGAGTTTGCAGCTATCACCACCCATGGAGTTAGTTCCCTAGTCCTCTGTGTGGTAGAGCTGATGAAGTGATCCATGGTGTGACAGTTCAGTTTCGCATACACTCATCAAGGCTCTTCTGGAAGAGTGTCAGTGAGGGACTCATCTTAATGTAGGTTGGGAGGGAGCCTGTTCCAAAGAAAGGGAAGTCTGTGAGTTATTAATGTATCCCTCCAACATGTTATATTTATTGTTGTGATGATGATATCCCTAGAGCATGTAGTACAGTGAGCTTGGGGTTACTTCAGATAGCACATGTACATCCGTTCTGCGTTGGACATGGACCTGTCTGTTGGGCAGAGATCACCTGAGTAAACAGTATGCAACAGAGTGCAGATTGAGTTAAATTCAGTCTTGTTGCATGGAGCAACTGTTTGAGGCCAGTAATGCTCTTGTTGAGGTACGTCAGTGGTCTTTCCAGCTGCTGAAGGTGCCTAGTCAGATTCATCACAAGTGTGTTGTGGTACTCTATGATAAGTCTGATAACCGATGAGTAGAGGGAACCTCCTTTGAGCTACATGCAAAGACCTTGGCAGTTTGTTTTAACATATAGCATGATTTTCTAACCACTTTTTGAATGTGTTTCTGGAAGTAGTGATGACTATCCACATGTGTCCATAGATCCCTTATTATTACCTCCATATTTAGGGTCTTGGCACCTATGTGGTATTTGTATGACTGTAGCTCGAGCCCATAAGTTTGACACCACATCTGTCTGACTGAGACCCTTTTTAAGGATGTCTCTATTGATCCAAACATTGATTATGACAACCTTTTTGCAGTCAACCACAAACCTTGCTAAACTTAGCCCTCGTGTTTGACTGTATTTCTGAAAAGTATACACCAGACAGGAGGGGTCCCAGGCCTGAGCCATGGGGACAGCAGTTGTTACCAGCTTGAACAGGAGACCACAATTCTTACCTTGTGGGATCTATCTGTGCCCCAGTTGGCAATCCGTCAGATGACATACATGTTTATGCACAGGTTGTTGATTTTGTGGATACGACATGTGTGTGGGATCTTGGAAAAGAGCTTTTTAAGGTCTATGTAGGCCATGTGTAGCTCATTTCATTTATGCATGTCCTGGGTGACTGCCTTGAAAACTGTCTAGCAGGTTTAGGAACCATGATCTGCCCCTGACCAAACCAAAATGGGTAGGGTTGGGTGTTTCTAGGCTCTCAATTGCTCTGTTTATGAATTCCATAATGATGGACTCCATGGCCTTGCACATCAGGCTTACTAGGCTTATAAGGCAATAGTTCCCATGGTCTGTTGTGCACCAACACTCATGGAGTGTGCCAAATGTTGATGTAACCCATTCAACAGTTTCGTATCCTGTACAGACAGTGAGTCTCAACAGATTGTTCAGGTGCAGGGTCTGTTTGTTTTGGAGTTCACATATGACACAGCCAGGGAAACCATCTTATCCCATACACGCCATGTTTCTAGGTTTGGAAAGAGCTGTTTAACTATTGTATATGTGATTTCTGGGTTTTCACAATCTCCAGGTATGATAATGGGCCCTTTTGTCAGTGAGAAGGGGAAAATATGTATGAACCTGTCTGACAAGATGTTGGCAATGTCAGTCATGCACATGTATTCATTTACAGTTTGCACTGACTCAGAACATATATGAGTTTACATTGATATTTATGACATAGCGAAAGAAAGCTTCATGGTTCTCTATGGACTCTTTGACCATGGCTTGGATAATGTTAGCAGTGCTCATTGTTTCTTGATGATACTGATCGGAGAATTATTGATCTTCTTTGGTTTTTCACTTTCTTTGAACAACTTAAGTACTTGGAGTACATAGTTTGATTATGACAGGTGTCCAATATATTATATGGGTCTGTTTTCATATCAGTGTGTGCAGAAGGCAGGATTGGTGAATAGTGACAAGTGTCTGGAGTAAGAACTGCAACTGCCAGATATGTGTGGCCCACTGTTGTACTCAGACATGGCCTAAGTGTGTGAGCATGCCCAGTATGACCGTTCAGTATGTTGCTGATTGAAATTTGCTAAATTTCTTTAAGTGCGTGAGTATGCCCAGTATGAGCATATATACTATATGTGTGTGAAAATCAACTTGGTTTTTACTTCAGAGCTCACCTTTGTGTTGTACATCGACAGGAAGCACAGTGTGCCTGCAGGGCTTCCATGAGTTGTTCTACATACAGTGGGGACAGCTATTATTTGTACATTTCTACCCGGGGGGGGGCACACCTGATTATTACTGTGGGTGTACATAGGATGAAGGGTTCACCTGACACTTATACACATTTGCTAGGCCTGCACTGCTATGTCAGGTACTCCATTTCAATCTGTACTGTTGCCTATCGTACTGGCTTGAGGCATACCACTGTACTACAGACGTTAGCTTCCAATTACACGCATATTAGTTTGTGACTTCATAGCCTACCCAACCTGCATCACACTGCCTGGCCTGCTGTTATCTGTCTGCATAGGTCTGGGGGGAGGTTACTCATATGCCTCTTTAGAGGGCATGATACAGCATTTGTTTGTATTTGCGTTTGTCTACATTTGTCCTGCTGGCTGTGACTGTTAGGTATGTGACCCCCCCCCCAACTGGTATGTGTGAGTGAGTTAAGTTGTGCCTGTGCTAGTGAAATGCTGTCATGGCTTAGTGGTTCAATACTGTGACTGTAGTGCACAGTATCCTGAGTTCGTGCCCTGTCATTGCTTTTTATTTTCCAGGTGGGCAGACCAGACTGCTTAAGAAACAGTAAAGCAGGTGTGAGTGTGTTTACCTGACTTTGCCTGACATTGCCCAACATTAATCAACATTGCCTGATGTTGCCCGATGTTGCACTGGTTAGCGCGGTGTGCAGCTACATGCAATTGAATTTAAATATGCTCAATACTGGTAATATGTGCTTAGCAGTGCTTTATATTGCTTAAAATAGGGCACTCATGCCTCAGGTGGTGCTGCAGGGCTGCCTATGTCAGATGCACATAGTACACTCCCAATACATGTTTGAAAACAGGTAGTGTCAAGATAGGCATCCCTTTTACTGTATGTGCGAGTCAGAGAGAGGTGAAATTTCCAGGGTTCCTATGGAGTCAGAGTATGTGCTATGTGTTGCCTCTTTGCCAAGGGCAGGGCATAATGGGCATGCCTCCTTCTGCCTACTGGGACAGGCCCAGGTTGTTCCTCCTCCGAGTCATGCTGTGCCTGTGCAGGCCTTGGCAATGGTGGGGGGCTGTTTGGCCCTTCCACATGCTGTTCCTGCTGCAGATGTTTTTGCAGGATCATATTTTGTAGCATGGCACATGCCATGACAATTTGGGTACATGTAGTTGTTGAGTACTGCAAGGCTCCACCAGATGTGTCCAGGCACCAGAACTGTGACTTGAGCATCCCAAACACACACTCAATCATGTTTCTTGTTTGTGCGTGTGCCTCATTATGGAGTTCTTGTTTGGGTGTGTGTGCATTTCTGATGGGTGTTGTCAGCCACGGCTCCAGTGCGTATCCAGCATCCCCCACTAGGTGACCATCAGGGATGTCCCCTTTGTCAAATCTCTGTACATCTGCGTCAGATGCCAGATGTGGGAATCGTGATAGCTTCCAGGTCAGCCAGCACACACATTCATTATTATGCCCTGGGCATCGCACATGACCTGGCAATTGATGGAAGGGAAGCCCTTGTGGTTGATGTCGACCCTACCCCTCTCACTGGGTGGTGCTTTGATGTGTATGTGCGTGCAGTTTGTTGCACCCACTACCTCAGGGTATTCTGCTATTTGGTGGAAAAGACGCATATTGCTGGCCAATACCAAATGGGAATTGGAGAAATATACGTGCTCACCGACATGTGCTGACTTGGCGTCCAGGAACTGGTGCAGTATCCTGGATGCTGATGCCTGTGAAATCCCCATCATATCACCAGTTGGTCTCTAGAAGGTACCTGCAGCTAGCATTCTTAGGCCAACACATACCTTTGTGTCCACTGGGATGGGTTCCCTTCTCTTGGTTCTTTGTGTGAGGCGTGGCCAGCACAGCTCAACAATTTGCTGCAGGAGGTCTCTGTCCACCCTATAGTGCACCACTGTCTCCAGCTCATGTAGCCCCTGGTAGGTTACCCTGGGTCTGTACACTCTTCTCCGTCTCCTCACTGTGGGTTGCTCAGCAGCATTCACAACATCACCACCCTCAGCACCTTGCACATGTTGGTTTATGATAGCAAGAGCAGCCCCTAACATTTTGTCTGACTTTAAAGTTTTTAAGCTTTCCCTCTTTGTATACTGCAGTGTTGCATTGTTCTTGGGAAAATACAGGGAAGAATGCTGTTTTGCAGAGTTTAAAGTGCTGGGCTGGGCTGGGCAAGTCTGCTGCCGGTGTAATTGGCTGATTCTGATATATTTCACCTGGCAGCTCTGCTAGTTGTCCTGGTTAACTTCCTGCTACTTCTTTTCCTTCCTTTTGCCTTTATGCTTCGCCCAGGGCAGCGCCGACCAAACGAGTGTACATGCGTGCACACACGCGCACATGCTGTGTGCACTTTTGCAAGAAATTTCAGAAATATTCACGGCGTATGCCTTTGGTTTCTGGTTTTCAAAAAGGACAACTGTAGACACGCCTCTGAGCAACTCAGGACAAACACAAGACACTGTGCTCCAATAAGCATACAGCCTTTCTGACACACCCCTCATGATGTCACCTATCTTCTACTCTACTACTCACCTACTCCTACACTTACACTCTTGGGATCTTGGGACATGGCTCACATGCTGGGGAAAATTGGGATTCACTATCCTTATCCTCATTTGCATAGGATTGCCTACTAAAGTTTGGTTACTTCTCTCACACTGCGCTTCCCCACCTTAGCAACCACTACTCAGTGGCCATGTTGTCTTCAGCCTACCATTCACCTGCATGGCAGTATAAGCTTTTTAGTGAAAATGCCTATTTTTGGCTATTTTTAGTTATTTTCTTGTTTTTTAAGTGCTGCACGTTTGCGCAGCGCTGCGCAACCCTTAAACATCGGAGATCGGGGAAAAAATTAGATTTTAATAATTTTAAACATTTAAAAATGCCAATGGCCTTATATTTGGCCATTGGCATGCTTCCTCAACTGGATGCATCCTTTATTTGGAGCTGTCATAGCTCTGTTTTGCTATTTGCAGAACGGTACTCCGTTACCAACCGAGTACCTTGCTGCAGATAATACTACTCTTCCACAGACAGGTTAGTGTTTCCTGGATTGCAAATTTACATAATTTGCATAGCTTTCAGCAGCAAATGAGGTAATTTGCATACCATGACACTGTCCGTGCAAGACTAGCTTTAAAAGCTCTCATGCACGCCCCTGCCGGCTGTTGCTGGATCACTCGGCATATATATTGGTTGTCTGATGTCTTACTCTACTCTACAACTCCATGCAATCTTTCGTAAATCCGGCCCACTATCTTGGTAGCACTGATGAATAACAGACAGCCCTTAGTAACTCCAAATGTACCTTAGGCATGCTGAAGTAGTATGGACTTAGAATAAACAGACTTATGTATGTTTTTTTTTTAAGCAAAGCATCATTTTAAGGTAATATGATTGACAAGAAAGAATATGGAAATTTCAGAATAAGGTGAAGGATTGCTAAAATTAGGCAGACCCAAGATGCGTAATAACAAAAGTTATACTTGCAATGGTAAACTACTACTTCAAGTTTCTACAGAATCCTTCACTACTACAATGACAATTAAAGGTATTCCTGCAAAATGGCTTGTAAGGACAAAGGCTGGAAAGCTATGAACTTTTGTACAAGTGCATTAATTATCATATCATGCTATGAGCTTACATACTTTTGTTTATATTTGCCTGCTTAACTGGCATGTAATGTTTTAAGAGGCAAAACTGGTACTGATCTATTGCATAATTTCTAGAAAGGTAGAGAAAGACCAACAGTATTTTCTTCAAAGACACTGAAAAAGTACAATATAGCCCATATAGAAGGGAAAGTCTTTCATCTTGTATGGGGAAATAAATACAGTCAACTAAAGGTTTATGATGATTATGAGCCACCAAATTCTGCTAGCCATTTTCAGTCCAAAAAAGGGGATACTCATAAGAACTGCAGGCTGAATGACATATCAGTTCTGTTTGGATGGACTCTATTCCTAGAGAACATCCATGCATTAGACAGTTAATTTTTTTTCATAATTCCTTGAAAACAGAGATTATTCTTAAACATAATGGGCAGATGTGCAAGCTGTCTGTACGCTATGTTTTGTGGTATTTGGTACCATGATTCACAGACATGGATCTCTCTCCTTAATAGTGCTGCAAAACAAAACTATTCTTTCTAAATTATAAAGAGAAGCACACAGCATGGGAGATGTTTTGAGTGCTCTTATGCCCAGTTCATTCTTGATCCAACCTGCAACCTAACCACTGTTGCACTCTGCTGCAGGAAACAGTAACATACTATGCTGGGCAATTGCTGTAGGACCTATCCCTAAACCAAGGGCTCTGCCTGCTCTTATATGGCATATGACATATCGCGTATATGATATATGCAGATATGGCATATCGGTTGCATACTGCCTATTCAGAGGTGATCTTTGCCTGACATACAAGGCCATGTCCAACCCATAATTGATGGACATGCTCCACCTAAAGAAAACCATATCCCCTCAAGCCACACACTCTAGGGATCTAAACCTCACCACAACAATAAATAGGATGTGCTGGAGGGATAGATTACTGTCCTAGAGAGTTCCCATGCTTTTGAACAAGATTGCAGTCTACATTAGGTAGAACTCCTCACTAACACTCTTCAAGAGAAACCTTGATGAGTGGATGGGAAACAGAACGTTTACCCCAGGGATCACTTCAGTGGCTCTGCTGGACAGAGGCACAGGGAACTAATCTAAGGGGGGCAGCGAAAGCCAACACATTCTGGCTAGGCTTATAAATGCCTTCGGGCTGATAGCCTAGTACCTACCTATGAACCTATATGACAATGAGGACAGACAGACAAAGAGACAGAGCCTGATTCCTAGAACATATTGAACACTTTTTGGATGCAACCTTGTTTTCCAATTAGTTTTATTCCTTGTCATGTTTCAAGTGAATTTTACAGAAAATGATGATTAGAGAAAACTACCTTTTTTTACTGTTTAAGCAATTTTCTATATAACCATGTCCACAAAACGGCATCATAGTATGTACTGGGCGGTGATTTACATGTAACTACAAAACATCAAAATGCTGCATTTTTATGGCTAAGCAAAACAACTTACCTCTTTAGAAAAGTGGCCTGCTTACATTGTTGTTTCAGTATGACATCTTCATGTGTGGAAGAAAGGACAAGCTTCCATCTGTTTTAGAAAGTAACAAACTTGTACTGATGTATTTGACATGAACATATAGAAGTATATACATTAGTTTAGGTACTGAGGCATTGATGGTCCAGTCTTTCATGATGCCACAGCAGATATTTTCATCTATTAGAAAAAAACATCATGGGGCTATCCTTATCAGTAAAATAAAATGCAAAAACAAAACACTTATTCCATCAAGAGCTGTATAATTTTGTAATGTGCATGATAAGGCTATATCTAGTTCCAAAAGGCCTATTCCTTATACTTTATTGAGAGCATGACCAATACACTGCTGTTTGATATTGGGAATACATAGCAATGAAAAGGCATGAAGCAATAAAGTAGCTCATAGACATCTTTGAGGGTTTATAAGAAATTCTTGCTACTGCATGGAGGACATAGGGGAAGCTGGACTGCCTGTACTTACAAAAAACACATATAGGTGAAGCTGCTTTGGTTCTTTTGAGGAGCCACTGGGAGAGGCCATGGACTGCATGCATGAAGAGTAAGGCTGTGTGCAAGCTATCCCTGAATTTCAGTAGACACTGGTCACACAGGCGCAGTAGTTAACACTATTTGTTAGCCCCTGGTTGTCTAGTGCCTGCCCATTTCCACCTCATTCAATGCATGCATGACAGCTGCCCTACCTGACACACATGTATTCCTCCATCAGTTATAGACGTTGAACTGTTGTATAACATGGAATTTTGCCTTTGCAGTTCTAACTAGAAGGTTCTGTGAAGTACTGTTCTGAGTGTACCCTGTCTACCGTGATGAAGTCATTACCAGGGGATGAGATGTAATTTAGGTTGAGGGTAATGAAGCATGATGGCAGGGGTTTATTACTTAGCCACTCTGAAATTATTGGACTACGGCCTGTAAGTATACATTACTAAGTAGGTTTGTCCTGTTGCATTGTGTAAAGTTGTCATGTGTGCCTGTGATTCATAATTATTTTACAGTCATTAGGCATGACAGAGGACCTATGGTTACTGCCATACAATGGTAATGAAGGGATAAGGTGCTCTGCAAGTTCCTGTTGTTTGTAGCTTTGCAGTACCAGTATATAAGGGTAGAGAAGAAATGGCTGTGGTAGTATGTTTACTTTCACCAAGGAAAATCAGGCTCTTCTTGATGAGAAACAGAGCTGTCTGTTACTCTTTTTTCTGGTCTATGTTTAACTGTCAAATACCATTTCCATTAAACCAATAAACATTGAAACCTGACCATCGAAGTTGGTATGTATAACAGGGGAAGGTGTGGAGTGGTGAAGCCCCTGACCTGGGTAGGTTTGACATGCTTTTTTTTGGGGGAAAGGAAAGTGTTGGGTAACTATTTACTTTCCTTGGTAAAAAATGAACATTCGCTGAATGAACATTCGATGGTTAGGGTCTGATGTTTAGCTGTTCAATGGAAATGTTTTTCGACTGTTAAACATGGACCCCTTTTTTCCAGCTTTAGCCTTCACATGCTGTTCCACTTTGTTTGCTAAGCAAAACATCTGAACAACATAGTAGAAGATGGTGGATGCTACATGCAGCAATAAGAGAAGGGTATTGGTATGGCAACTCTGCCTCTGTTTATAAATATTTTTACTATAACATGTTATACTATACAAGGAAATGCTCTATAGGCTTGAAAGTATCATATTTACTATGGGAAGTGAATAGCATATAAGAATGTCTCATGATCTCTCTGTTCAGCATCCAGTCATCCTTGTTGATTTTAAGGATGCTTCACATATTTCATTTACACTTGATATTCATTTAAATCTAAAGGGAGCAACATCAGTAAAATGCTTGTTGAGAATATACTTCGAAGAACTTAGTTATAATCAGAACTGGGACACACTGTACTCATTTTGAAATTAATTTTTATATTTAGCAGAGCAGATGTACTGACTGCTAGCTGTAGGCTTAAAGACAGAGAGATAATTTGTTCTTACAAGTGGATCAGAAATTGATTTTAATATTAATCATTTTTTTTTGGTTTGACCAAATGATATTCTTAAACTAAAATCATACTGAAAATAAGTACATTCTCTTAGTAATAACTTGCTAGAAGTATATTCACTATATAAGAATTATTATGCAGTATATGATCTGAAAAGGATTTATATCCAACAATTTTTTTTGCAATGGAGATTAGATACCAGTACTGTATTATTTGCATAGAAGGTATGTTTATGCCTTTTTTCAGATACTTTCAAACAAAAGGTCAAATATTTAAAATGATTATTTAATTTATTTCTAGAAATGGCTCCACCAATGCTGCAGGCCCATATATCACCTCAATGACTATGCATACTGCTAAATACCATCTGACAGCACAGCAACACATCATCAGGGAGGAAACTTACAGACAGAAATGACCATCTAATGAAAGAGAAAACTAGCAGAGTCAATGATGTAGGCTGATGACAATGGGGAAATGCCTTCAAGTCTATATCAGCAGTCTTACTTCGAAATAATACACAAGGGAAGTGGAAAATAAATTTCTTTCACAAAGTACAGATATGTAAAATGAGATGCAATCATAAAAAAACGCATGTATGAACATAATACATGCACATGAAATGCATAAGAAAAAAGTGGCAGTGCAGTCCAAAAACAAAATAAAAATGCTAGAAATCAAATCTTTATAAACAAAATGAAAAATTAATTTTCATACTAATACATGCAGTTCAACACATAATGGAAAAAACTGTATAAAACAAACTAAATAAATGTACATTCACATGCAAAGTAAAACACAAGTATCACCTCAATCAGTACCACACCTGATCAGAAAATAGGGCTCCATGTGATCTCAAGCTGTGTAGTCAAATGAATATTCCCAGAGCCATACTCCCAATTCCAGAAAAGGTGTCTGGCTACCTACTCAGCAGGGACTTGATCCCAAAACCCTGTGTCATTCATTCTCCCCCTGGACATCATCTGAATCCTACTATGCTGTGATAAGATAATGCGATTTCATAACAGTCCATGTTAATGAAGCAAAGTTCCTAATCTCAACATAACGTAAGATTCCCTGAGAACTCAAAGAAGCTGCCAAGGCTGACTGCAGTTCTGGAGTGCAGCCTCTTTGTTGTACCTTATATAGCAGGCAAGGAAGCACCATAGAATACCAGGTTTATCATGCAAGTGGAACTGCACAGCCATGAGGCTGTCAAAAGCAACAGCATCGTCTTTAGGGTGGATTGGTGAATGTAGGCATGATAGCCAGTATTACTACTATGCCAGCATTCAACCTATTCAAGAACAGAGGCAGGTGTGTGGGGTCACTGCTTCATCAGGGATTTCAATCTACTTTAAAAATACAGCAAAGCAATCCATTCCTCAAAGATTTTTTTTTTTTTTTGGGGGGGGGGAAGATTCACAGCACACACAACTTCATATATATGATATAGACCCAGGTTGTCTCTCCCTGGACTCCCAGTACATGCAATACAGTGCTGCAGACATTGTGGCTTATCCCAAGGTACTACCAGCATTACCTATTCTCACACATAGGTGGAGCTATAGCATCATCAACATATCCTATTGACTTTAATGAGATTCTCCAATTTGACAGTCTTGTACATTGCTGAATCTCGTCAATGAAAAATACTGACTATGGTAGGTATAGTAAGCCTGATTCCTCTTTTGGAACCGGGCATAGGGCTCTGGCAATTCTCATTAACTTATACCTAACAGGGACTTTCTCAGCCTTATGACAATCATAGGAATCATAAGCAGTTCAAGACTCCTGACTCTTGTGACCATTCCACCTTACCATTTCCCTACTGTAGACTGTAGCTGCCTTCTCAAAGACGGTTCAGACAGTAATGCCATGGCTAAACTTATGAATACCCATCCAGTTATCCAGGTACCACTTGGCAGAAGATCATGTATGAGAATGCTTTATCTGCAGAGGGAGTCTAGTCCCGAGGTGAGGGAAACACAGAGTAATGAATCTGTCTCTCCAGCTTATTTTATTGATATTCTGAAGCAAGTTTAGATCCTTTGTGCTAGTGTTTGTTGGACTGTTTGATTTGTGAAGGTACAAGAGATGTTGGACTACTAGGTCTTCGACTGCACCAAAGGCAAGAAAAGGAAAAGAAAGACAGTGTTTCTTGTCTTTTTTTTTTTTTTTTGAGTAGTTTAAAGATTTATCCTGTGATATTCTTTGTAAGGAAACTATGGGCTATTTCCAACTGTTTGATATATATATATATATATATATATATATATATATATATATATATATATATATAGATATATATATATATATATATATATATATATATATATATATATCTAGGCAATCAGATGCAGCGAGGAGAAGGATTTCCTGATAACCTTTTTTTACATGGTGACCAAAAGAGAGGGTCTGGCGCCTATGTTCCTAATGGTAATGAACAGAGGCAGCTTGTAAATTCTTGACCACCCAAGCCTAGACCTGCATATATCCCTTAGAATAACCTTAAGCTTCCTACAATTTGTCAGATACATTCAGCATGCATGGCTAGGCTTAAAGGTCCCCCGTGGTCATTAGCCTAGCATACACCATTTAACCTCTGAATTATTAACCCAGGATCCCAGGTCCATGACTATATTTCCATTTTGAAGTGGGGTATTGTCAACAATATATGTGAGGCAGATGGTTTGTATAGTAAATGGAAAAAAATACTGCATTTTTTTAACATTTAATTTAAGACCATTACCAACACACAAGGCATTTTTAAATGCAAGTTCCTGTCGGAGAGTTTATATGTCAGGGGGGGATTTGACAGCAATTAACAGTTTGCAGTCATCTGCATAATTGGTTAGACATAGGTCCTGGTTTTCAGTCTGTACATCAGAAAAGTAAATGCTGAACAAAAGTGATCCAGCACTGAGCCATATATTAGAATCAGGTGCAGAGAAACTGCTCAGTGTGGTGTGCTCCACCATGCCCAATGCATTTTTGAATTCAGCCTTAGATCTTTAAAACTTCAAAGGATCAGTATAGGCCATTACGTTTATGGGTCTTGAAGGTATAAACACAGCTCCAGCTGTATGCCAGCACTATTACTTAGCTTTACAAGATTGGAAGTTCAAAGGTCTGCAGCACCAGATCCATCACAAAGGTAAGAACTGTTCTCAGGCTGCAGAGATGTGAGTGGATTCTAGCAAGGGACCACCACACCCATGCAAAGCAATCTTGTGTACAAGCTGTCCCCTTCATACTGAGGGACTGGCTTCATACTTGGTATATATCTCAGTCCCACAGCCTGCCTCCACTGTAATTTGTCCCCATATAAATTCTCTGCCATGTGTGAGTGTCTGACCAGTGTACTAGTTGTGCGGTAGTACTAGTCAGCTCCACCAGTGTGTCATAACAAGTACTTTTGGTAGGCTAAATAACAGAAATTCCCTTTCCTTCATGATTTTTGTTGGCTAAAATATAGTGGAGGTAATCTACATAGCTCTGCACATTGCAGAATTAAAAAAAAAAAGAATTTCGTAACCATCTCCCAGGATGAGCCACATACAAGATTACCAGTCACGTTCATATTCTTTGGGAGGCACATCCAAATCATTTTTACTTCCTGAGAAAAGCTCCACCCATATGTCAGAAGTGGGACTGCGGACATTGCAGCATCTCACAATGTAATGCCTGCATTATCAATACTGATATACAAGTGGAATCTTTCCATGTATCAGGACTAAACATTAATGGGCTAAGTATTGCATTATCATTCATCACAAACATAAAGTTATTAAAAATATTGTGACAAAGTAAATCTGATTTCCTTTGCAAAGAACAATCTATTGGTGACTGGAGTAATCTTTTTGCCACATATAATACCAAATTTTACTTTGCTTGATGCAAATAGTGTGCTATTTTTACAACTAATTTTGTAGATAAGAACATCTCCCTGAAAATAAACTTAAAGCTGAAAAGTCCTGACATAGTATCATGCTAGACTGAACCCACAATGCCTCACTACAAATGTTACTGTATAAGTGACTATTATCCCATGCTAAGTACAGTAACAATGGTCATATATCCAAGCAAGACAAGTTGTCATATATTATTCTCAGTGTAACACCCTAAATTAAAAATGAACACTTGTGAGGATTTATTGGTGAAACCATAATGGAAGAAACTAAGCAGTTGTTCCTCTAATAATGAAGGGGTTTTATTACCCAGAATGCTCTGCAGTGTATGTAAATAAATAATCAATATCTAGACAGACATTATTTTGAAAGTTTAAGAATGAATTCAGCTGATGGCAAAACTAAGATTGCAAATGCATGCAAAAAATTAAATTTTGTTTTAAATCACTTACGGCTGTAACACACAGATGCAAGAGCAATATCATTAGTGCCATAGTACTTGCCTCATAGCAATCACATTTCTGTGTATTGTTCATTTGAATAGTCTGCATCCCATCTTAACCAGTTTTGGAGGGGAACCCCATCAACTTTGAATGAATATAAAACATTCTTACACTTCTAATGCATCACCTTTGCTCTTTCAAGTGCTAGCTTCAAAGAACACACTCATTTGTTTGCATGCACTAAACACATACAAACACCAGTTCAGATGTCTAGTGCCAACTTTAAAACACACATGCTCAAAGTTCATTCTCATATTGAATACACCTTCATATAATCAAGACTGCAGGCTCTGCATTTATAAGGTAGAGGGTGGCACTGAAGTATTCAAGTTATGAGAAAGTGATGTCAAATACTCTGCTATGGTTGCAGGAGTACCAAGGCTATGTGAATTGTATATTTTATGTGGTAGAAGCATAACATGCATTTCTTATGTTGCATGGTTTGGTCATTTTAGTTCAGACTTTTTGACATTTTTAACAGTATTAATATATTTGTTCCATGTACAAAATAGTAATTGAAAATTGAAGGACAGAAAGGATGGACTCACTGGAGGCTCTACTTGCACTGGAAGATACCAATGTCTGTGCGATCACAGAAACTCAGTTCAGGGCTGCGGAAAGCACCCCTGCCTTACCAGGCTATACCTCATTCCACACATTCTGACCCCAAAATGAGGTTGGGAAGACTAAGAAGGTTGGAGTCTCTATCTTCATTAAGGACAGGTACACCTCCATACTGGTTTGCCAGCATGACGCACTGGAACTACACCAGGTGCAACTGACAGTTGTCAAGACACCCATTCAAATTATAGCTAGTTATAGACCCCCCTCGATGACTCAGGACACCCACTCCTCTTACCTGGATCTACTTGACTCCATCACGGTACCTAACCTAATATCCTGATCCTTGATGGCTTCAACTACCCCACCATAGACTGGGTGAATTATTTTTGCACTAATACACTCTCTCAATGATTTCTAGACTTCATCAATTCTAATGCACTAGACCAACTTGTCTTATCTCCTATAAGGGGAGATAACATTCTGGGCTTGGTTCTCACCAACATGGGCAACTGCTGTGCCACTCCCATAGTATGTTCTTCCCTGGTGAAATCAGATCATCAGACTGCCTCATTTGAAGTTTTTTTCCCACCCAACCCCCACACCCAGCTGTAATAAAGCTAAAACCTTTTCAAAAGCTGACTACAACCTCTAAAGGGAGGGTATCTGTAGCTTCACACCACTGCCTCCCTCAGAGAATGCAGACAACAATGCTGAACAGTGTACCAAAGCAGTATACAAGCACCTGTATAACTGCATGGACTCTGTCATACCTAATAGAACTAAAACCTGCTCCTCAAGGAAATACAAACTTGTTTGGTGGACATCCTCTATCAACAGGCTTTAAAACAAAAGGAAGAAACTGTTGTCCAAGGGTAAAAAGAAACACATTCCAAATTGGAAAAACTCTCTCCTTAGCCTCAACAAGTAAATTAGACCACTAGTGTAAACCTCCAAGACCAATTATGAATTGAAACTAGCCTCCAAAATGAAGGGAAACCATAAAGTCTTCTTCAGTTACATTAGGAACAAAATTACAAATTAGTACTTAACAGTATCACTTACACTAATCCCGTTGACTTAGCCAACCTGCTACAAGATAGGTTCAGTGCAAACTTCACTCCCACGTCCCCCCAAAGGCCATTTCAACATCCCCAGTACTTGTCCAGCACCTCACATCTCCATAGTGTTGCATGCCCTATTCAAGGCAAAGACACAGCTTTCACAGTACCTGATAGTATCCCAGGATGTATTCTGCACCATCTCCAGCAAGAACTGGCTTCACCATTGAGCACCCTATTCAACCACAGCCTAAGTACAGGCTTCATTCCAACTGGGTGGAGAACTGTCATTGTCATCCCCTTTCATAAAGGTGGTGCCACTACTGACTCTGGAAACTATCACCCCATTAGCTTGACAAGTCTGATCTGTAAAGCCATGGAGCTTATTATTATGGATCTCATAAACAAGGACACAGGCAATCTCCAAACACTTGACCCCACCCAGTTTGGATTTGTCAAGGGCAGATCTTGCCTGTTGAACCTGGTCTACTTCTTTGAGACTGTCACTATGGCCCTGGATGAGGGAAAGTCAGTGCATACCTTGACTTGGCCAAGGTCTTTGACACAATCCCCCACTGGGGAATCATTGGAAAGCTGACACAACTTGGCATAAATCCCTATTTCATCAGCTGGGTAGCCAACTGGCTCACCTACAGGACTCTCAAAGTCAAAATAGGCACCTCCACCACCGATAGCAGGCCTGTCACTAGTGGAGTTCCCCAGGAATCTGTCCTGGGACCCCCTACTGTTTGGCATCTATTTCTCAGAGGTCCAGGTAAAGACAAAAGGTCTGTGGCTGACCAGGTTTACAGACAACTGTAAGTTGGGTGCTGTCATTGACTCCCCAAATGATGTTAACATACTGCAAGAGGGTCTCACAGCCTCTCAGCAACTAATGACTGGTTCCTAAGTCATGGCCTCAGGCTAAATACAAACAAAATGTATCACCATACCATTCGGAAAAAACATAACCCCTACCGATTACCATAGCAGTGGCAGCCCCCTAATCATACAACCTGTGGTGAGAGACCTGGGCACTCATGATGATAACAACCTCACATTCAACCATCATGTAGCGGCAGTGGTCAGAAAAGCCTTTTACTTGGTTCATCTCATAAGTAAAGGGATTGCATCCAGAAAAAAGGAGGTTATTACCTCTCTATACTCCTCCCTCATTAGACCAATAATTGAGTATAACGCCCCGTTTGGGGTGTACCACGCCAAATATCTGCATCAACTGGAAAGGCCACTGAACTACCTCACAAAAAGAATCCATGGCCTCCAACACCTGTCCTATGCAGACAGGCTCAAATCACTATCACTGTACTTGATATCATACAGATTGCCCAGGGGTGATCTGTGTCTCACCTACAAGACAATCCCGGACCCTGCTCTACTAGAGATGCTTCATATCCATAAGTCTAACTCCTCATGCACTACCCACTCAAAAGGCCTGAATCTAATATGTGACATTCCAAAGACATGCATCTTCAACAAATGTTAAATAAAAAAAAAAAAAACATTAAAAAATCCTGCTGGACAGACATGTTTGTCTCCCAGAGGCTGCCCTGTGTCTGGAATAGACTTCCCATACATGTCAAACAGAGAACTTTGCTGACTGTCTTCAAACGCAACTTTGATGAGTGGATGGGAAACCAGAAATTTGTCCCAGGGGTTCCACCTGTGTCCCTCACTGACAGGAGCGACAGGTGCTGACTGAGATTTCTCTTTGGGGATAAACTTTTGGCAAGGCTTGTAAGGGACCCAGGGCCATTAGCCTAGTAATCTCCTATTGATCCTATGACTTCACTATGCTCTTCTTGAATATGTATAGCCACAAACTGTACAATATGCATTTTGCAGGAAAATTCAAATCAATTTAAAAGAGTCTGATACTCAGTGTTGGGGGTGTGGGGAATTGCAGCATCTAGTCACTTACACTCACATTAGAACATAAGGATCAGCCTTAAAGTATATTGGTCATGTTTGGAAGTGCCTTAGCTTTACAATTAATTCCATTTCTTGCTGTACTCCTCATAATAAAGTTGCAAGTAATTTTGCAAAAAATATATACTGTACTGTTTGATTTAGTTTCACTGGTTATTGAGTTTCTCTCTATAACTACAGCCACAAAATGGTTTTACTGTAGGTACTGAACAATAATATCCATGCAGCTTCAAAGCACTGTGGGAAATCAAAATAACTTTTTAGAGGAACTACTTTGTTATTACATTGCAGTTTCATTACTACATCATCATGTGTTAGTTTCCAGTATAAGATGTTCCACTTGCAACAACTAGTTGATAACTTTTCTTTCTAAGACATAAGAAACTGCTTCTGATACACTTAACCTGGAAATGCAGTAGTCTATACATTAATTTAGATAGTGGGGCATTATGGGTGCAGCTTTTCATAATATTGTAGCAGGGGTTTTCAAGTCTGAGAAAAATATTTAGGAGACCTTCCTTTCCAATAAAATAAAATGCAAACGCAATATGATTTCTGCGTCAAAAATTGTTTAGTGTTATTCTATATAGTAAGGCTATATCCAGCTCCAAACATTCATTGCCTACATGTGCTTTAAAAACTGACAAACTTTAAGTAGTCTAACTCCATCACTTGTAGGTAAATGCTACACAACCCCCACCATTACTAGCACTGATTATTACTTAAAATAGCCACACTAAAAAAAAATAAAACTCTACATTTCTAAGGTTCTTTTCCTCATATCAGCTACTCAGCTGGTTATCCCAGGTATTTTACGACTAAGTAGAGACACTATGACTGCAGAATTGGAAAAACATTTCCATAATTCACTAACTAGTATTTTCTAATGTACAGAACAGTTCCTAGTGACCAGTTTTCAAAAACTGAAATTACTTATTTTAATACCTTGAGTTAGTAAACAGGTTGTATAGCACTTGGTAAAGCAGCAAGCAAATGTAGCCCTTTGTTGTTTGTTAACTTTCCTTTATATTGTTTATTTGAAGCTTAGTATAGAGTAAGAGGCAGCAGTTGTAGGTCAGATTTTTACATTTGTGAGCTAGTAGAAGATGAAATGTCTCCTGGGTGCATGGTGGCAGACACATAGGATGCTGCCATCCCCCACACCACCAACAATGATTATGAGAATCTTTTAAATTTGTTTGAGTTTGCTGCTCTTTGTAAAAATTAAGTTTCAGTTTTCTTTATTTTAGTGGTATCCAGTATGTGTGGATAGTACTACTTGGATATGCCACACTCTGAGAACTAGGACTAAAACGAAAACTAGAAACATGTCTCAAGAGAGTAGACATTTAAAAGCAGTAGTAATGATAGGAAATTTATTGATGGCTGATGCTCAAATTCAAAACTGGGAAAACTATTATGATTTTTTTTTATTTTTAATCAATAGTACAGAAGTATTACAATAGAAAATGTAACCTTTACCAACTACATTTACAGTACAGATACATAGTTCAATGAAAATGCTTCTTCTAGAAAGATCAAGCAATTAAATATTTAAAGATCTTTTTAGCTTGGTAAAAGTAATGTTAATCCAAACCTAAGCATAACATCATAACGGTTCAAGCTTATCATTTAGAAGTAAATAATACAGGGAGAAACTGCTTTGGGCTGAAGTTATAGAGAAACTTTGCAGAATATGTGAACAATTTTATTTTGCAACATTAAAAATGACAGTATTCAGGAAAACTTGATTGCTAAGAAATGTTTATCATTAGAAAAACTTTTTAAATTGTTCCAGCATTGGCACTACCACTCAGGAATATGTTGTCTTTGATGTTTTTTGCAGTAGCAGGGTGATTCAAAAGAAAGGTGTCTTTTACAGCTCCAGATTCTAGGGTAAAGTCCTGCCTTCAATTCATTGTGTGTGTGGAGCTTGCATGTCCTCCCAATGCTATGTTGTATTTTATATGTTTACCCTGGCTTCCATCTACTTCAAGCACACACATGCTACTGCCTTTTGAACCTGGTTGACTTTTTCGAAACAGTCACTAGAGCCATTGATGAGGGCAAAGCAGTCCATATAGCCTACCTGGACTTGGCTAAGGCCTTCGACACAATACCCCACTCAGGCATCATAGATAAGCTCAACAGCTTAAACGTAAACCCTTATGTCACCAGATGGGTTGCAAACTGGCTAAAGGACAGAACCCATAAAGTTGGTGTCCCACAGGGATCTGTCCTGGGACACCTCTTGTTCGGTATTTATTTCTCAGATGTTAAAGCAAACATGGGAGGGTTGTGGCTGACAAAGTTCACAGATGACTGCAAACTAGGCACCATAGACGATACACCAGCGGATACATACATCCTACAAAAAGGCCTCACAGAAACGGACAACTGGTGCCGGAGTCACGGCCTTAAACTAAATGCCAAAAAATGTATAGTCATCCCCTTTGGGAAAAACAAAGTACCCACAAATTATCACATGGACAGCAACCCACTGAGTACGGAAAAAGTAATCAGAGACCTAGGGACCCAAGTCGACAGTGACCTCTCATTTGACACCCACGTTGCCAAAGTGGTTAGAAAAACATTCTACCTTGCACACCTCGTCATGAAGGGATTCACATCCAGATCCAGGGATGTCATTGTACCCCTATACTCCTCCCTCATCAGACCCATGATTGAGTACAATGCTTCATTTGGTATGTACCTCACCCAGCATTTGCAACAGCTGGAGAGACCACAAAAGTACCTCACCAAGAGGATCAAGGGTCTCCAACATATGTCTTATTCTGACAGACTAAAGAAACTTCAGCTCTATTCAGTAGCATACCGCCTGCTCAGAGGTGATCTCTGCCTGACGTACAAGGCCATGTCCAATCAGGATCTGATGGACATGCTCCACCTCAAAAGATCCAAATCCATCAGGACCACGAGAGCTAAAGACTTAAACCTCGGCACAAGTATGAATAGGACATGCTGGAGGGATAGATTCATAATCCAGAGGCTTCCCATGCTTTGGAACAGGATCCCAGTTTGTATTAGGCAGAGCCCCTCACTGACTCTCTTCAAGAGAAATCTTGATGAGTGGATGGGATATCGTAAGTTTACCCCAGGGGTCACATCTGTGTCACTGCTAGACAGGGGCACAGTAAACTAATTCTATTATATAAGGGGACCTTCATTGTGTCACTACTAGACAGAGGCACAGTATTCTAATTTTATTCTGTACATTTTTGTACCACTTCATGGGGTGGCAAAAGCCACATCACTATGGCTAGGCTTACAAATGCCCTAGGGCAGATAGTCTAGTACTATACTATGAAACTATGAAACTATGAAACATGCTGCTTGATATATGCAATGTTTAACTTTAATAATGTAGCCCAGGATATTGCTGGAAAGCTGTTCATGTAGCAGTCCACTTTCCTGGTTAACAAGTGCTGGAAGTGTAAAAAGATCAGAAACCACCCCTGATTGCAGAAGGTTTATTATAAACAGACCCACCATAGAAGCAACTCTGTATGTGAAATGCAAGTGTTGAGAAGCTAGTGAGAAACATAGATAACTGAATGGCATGGTGAGACTGGACAAGCTAAAGTGTATCCTTTAATGTATATGTTGAAATGAGAAAAATAGGCATGCACACACATGCTACTGTGATGCATAATGCAAAAAATGTAAGGTTGTAGAGAAATGTAAGATTGTCAATACAAGAATGTAACATTGATGTGAAGACATATGCAGAATTAATTGACAATATACTACAAAAAGCATTAGCTGCATTTAGCTGCTGTAGTGAAGTTATTTATTTTATGTGCATTTGTCTATATTTTACACAGATAGTAAAACATTTAAGACATAATATCTATACCATCTGTAGTATACCATTATTAAAATGTTTATATCTACATGTTCTTGGGTTTATAGGAGATTACTTAGCTAACAGCTTAAGAGCCTTTACAAGTCTAAGCATTCTTTCCTGAATTTTACCCGATTTTCGATCTCTAGTCAAGTCAAAAAAGTCAAATTTTATTTATATAGCACTTTACAGACATATAAATGCCACCAAAGTGCTTCACAAAATACAAAAATAACATTCAAACATAAACAATTCGTCACACACTACTAAAAACCAAATCAAAAAAATAAGTCTTTAACTTTGATTTAAAAACTGCCACTGAAGAAGACTGCCGTATATAAAGTGGAAGCTCATTCCAAAGTTTTGGACCTTCAACTGAAAAAGCTCTATCTCCCCTCATCTTTAGTCGTGACCTAGGGACCACAAGCAAGGACAAATCTTCTGAACGAAGTGCCCGAGTAGGGACATAAGGATGCAATGCCTCAGATAAATATGTTGGAGTCAAACCATTCAGAGCTTTAAACACCAACAACAGAACTTTAAAACGAATCCGATATAAAACAGGTAACCAATGTAAAGCTGCCAATATGGGCATAGCATGATCAAACTTACGTTTGCCTTCCAAAAATCTCCCAGCAGCATTTTGAACAAGCTGTAAACGGGATAAGACACCATGACTCACTCCAAATAAAATGGAGTTACAATAGTCTAGACGTGAAGTTATAAAGGCATGCACCACAATTTCAAGATCACATCTAGACAAAAATGGTTCTACCCTAGCCAAATGTCTTAGCTGATATAAAGAAGATGCTACAACCCCATTTATATGACCCCTAAAACACAAATCTTTATCCATCTTTACTCCCAAATTAACAACAGAGTCCTTCAAATATGGAGTCAATTCACCACAATTAACCAAAGAAGAATCAGTATAACGACTCGGACCAAAGAGCACTACTTCTGTCTTACCTTCATTAAGACTTAAAAAATTTTCCACCATCCATGTTTTAAGCTCACACAGACAATCAAGAACCTTTGATATTGATCGACCACCAGCCTCATTCAAGGGCAAATAAAGTTGACAATCATCAGCATACAGATGAAAATCAATGCCATATTTCCGTAAAATATCTCCCAAAGGCAAAATATAAATACAAAACAACAAAGGCCCTAAAATTGAACCCTGTGGAACTCCCCAAGGAAGATGAAACACATCAGATGAAAAACCACCCATCTGAACACGCACCATTCTATCAGAAAGGGAGGACCGAAACCAATCTAACGCCAAACCAGTAATTCCCACATAATGCTCAAGACGATGAATCAACACCTCATGATCAACTGTATCAAAAGCAGCTGTCAAATCCAACAACACTAATAATACAGATTTTCCACCATCTGTTGCAAGAAAAATATCATTCAAAACCTTCAACAAAGCTGTCTCAGTGCTATGTAATGGTTTAAAACCAGATTGAAAATTTTCCAAAAAGCTATTTTTCTTTAAAAAATCCAACAACTGGCCATAAACACACCTCTCCATCACCTTACTCAAAAAAGGCAACTTAGAAATTGGCCTATAGTTAGATAACACGAATGCATCTAGCCCAGATTTCTTCAAGAGTGGATGTATAACCACTCTTTAAAATCATTTGGCACAACACCAGAAACTAAACTAGTGTTGATTATTGTCAAAATGACTGGTGCCACTGTTAAAGACACATCCTTACAAACAAATGAAGGTAAAACATCATCAGGAGAACCACTAGGCTTAGCCTCATCTATCAATTTAACCAAATCTGATAATACTATTGGATGAAAAGCACAAAATTTCTCAGAAACAGAAATCAAAGGACCTTGTAAAGGAACTACAGGCACAGCCATTCTTAGATTCGCAACCTTATCCATAAAAAACTTAAGAAACTCATTACATAATGTAGTTGAAGCCTGTACTGGAAAATAATCCTGAGCATTTAAAACAGAATCAATTACACCATACAAAACCCTAGGATTATGCGAGTTTTCAGAAACAAGATTAGAATAATATACACTTTTTGCAGATTTTACAGTGTCCTGATAAACCTTCCAACTCTCCCTCAAAGCAATTAAGAATACATGAAGCTTGCTCTTCTTCCACTGCCTTTCACATCTTCTACATTCCCTTCTTGCAGCTCGAGTGAGGTCCGTTGACCACCAATTTGTTACTAAACTTTTCTTCTTCAAACGCAGTGGTGCAATAACATCCAAAATATCCCTAAAAGTCTCATTAAAACAACTTAATAATCCATTCAATGAAGACCATTCTGAGAAATGAATCATAGCCTCTTTAAATAATAAAGAAAATTTCTCAAGAATGTCTTGATTAAAAAAACGACTAAGCCTAACTGGAACAATATGCTTATCTGGACTAGAATGCAAAATAACATCAAAAACAATAGGTTTGTGATCAGAAAACACAGCATCTTGAATGGACAAATTCTTCACAACAAGTCCCCACTAACACACTGATTTAAGTTAAAACAATTTACCAAATCATAAAAATCTAAAACAAGTGGCTTATCTGGACAACAAACATGAATATTAAAATCCACAAGCAACATAATCTGATCATAGCATAAGACATACCCAGCTAAAAATTCAGAAAACTCCGATATAAAATCCTTATTATATCTTGGAGATCTCTAAATCACTACACAAAGAAGTGGATTTAAATGTCTCAGTTCAAATAAGCATAATTCAAAACTACTATACGTAGATGCAGGATAAAGTTGTTTAATCTGCAGATTTGCTCTACAGATAACTGCTAGCCCACCTCCACGTCTTGAAGCTCTAGGCACACTGATAAACACACAGTCCGCCGGCACCATTTCATTCACAGCGCTCCATTCACCAGATGATCTTAGGGCTAGAGGATGGCTAAGGCTTGTGCCTATGCCTTTCAGTATTTTATAGACTGTCCCTGTCCATAAGGGATATGGGCACCACTGCAGGAATGAATTTATGATTTCCTATCCATTGATACAAGCTGCATTTAAAGAGGGTCAAGGAAGGACTCTACTCTATGGGAATAAGAAGCCTTTCAGAGAAGGGATAATCTCTGAGACACACATATGTCTCTCAAGCAAATTTTGTTCATGTCACAGTCCAAGTTTAATATCTGTAGATCTGGTGACCTTTGTGTAGTTTGTCTTGCAAATGTGTAACAGTTCCATCAGGGCTAGATTTGTGAGTGCTTTGAAGGTTAGCCATTTATCACCCCTTAACAGTTGGTAGGAGACAGAGTAAAGAGATAGGGCTTTTAGTCTATTCACACAGGACATGTTGTTGACATTCCATATTTTTTTTCATACGAAACCTCTGAGGCCACTCCAGCTGTTACAAGTTCCTCATTAAGTACATGCCAGTACGTGCATTATGCTTGATTATCAGTCAGATGATGGATGAGTACAGTGGGACTATAACTTCTACAGTTCTGAATGCCATGTCTTTAATTATAAGCTGTGCCACATAGTATGATTTCTTCTCCACTGTGGACATATGGTGGTTAAAGTTGAGGCTACTATCTATCCTTGTACCTAGATCTCTCACCTCTGAGTTTCTTTTAGGGATATAATATAAAACTATAATTTGCAGAGGTATATGACATTCCAAAGGGTATGGTTATGTATTTTTTTTGCATTTGGTTTTAGGCCATAGCTATGGCACCAATCATTTGTCTGAGCCAGACCCTTCTGAAGGATAACTACATCATTGTGGGATTCAATGATTGCCCCCAGCTTGCAGTTGTCAGAAAACGTAGCCCACAAAAGTACCTCACGAAGAGGATCGTAGACCTTAAACACATGCCCTACATGGACAGACTCAAAAAAACTCCAGCTTTTCTCTGTCTCATATCATCTATTAAGAAGCGATCTCTGCTTGACGTACAAAGCCATGTCTGACCCAGCCCTGTTAGAAATGTTACACCTAAAGAAATCCCAATCCCTCCACACCACATACTCCAGGGATCTCAACCTCATTACCACAATCAACAGAACATGCTGGAGAGACTGGTTCATAACCAAGAGACTGCCCATGTTATGGAATAGACTTCCCATACATGTCAAGCAGAGCACTTCACTGGCCCTTTTCAAGAGAAATCTTGATGAGTGGATGGGAAATATAAAGTTCACCCCAGAGATCACTCCAGCGGCTCTACTTGATAGAGACACCAAGAACTAATGGTGTCATCCTGCCAGAGCACTTCTATGGGATAGGCTTGTAAAGGCTCCAGAGCCGTTGGCCTAGTACACACCTAGGAACCTGGGAACCTATGAACAAAGGGTTTCCACCATAGACGGGACTTCAGAGAAGTATATTGTAATCAGTAGAGGTCCCAGAACTGAGCTCTGTTACACACCACTAGTAACTGGCCTCTTGCTGGATCTGGATTCTCCCATTTTAACAACATGTGTGTTGCTTGTGATCCATTTGGCTAGCCATCTAGTAATTTAGGGATTTATGCACAGTATTTTGAGTTTATCTATAATACTTGAGTGAGGAATTGTGTCAAATGCCTTAGCCAGGTCAAGGTAGGCAGTATGCATTGTTTTACCCTCATCCATGGCCCTAGTGACTTTCTCAAAGAAGTCCATCAGGTTCAGCAGTCATGACGTGAAAGCTAATTTGGGTTGGGTCCAGTTTTTGGAGGTTTTCTATGTCATTATTTATCAGGTCCATGATTATTCTTTCCATGGCCTTGCATATCAGACTAGTCAAACTTATGTGCCTATAATTTCCTGGGTCTGTTGATAGTCCCCCTTTATGCAGATGGATAACTGTTGCTGTCCTCCACTCCACAGGGACAAAGCCATCTGGAGGTTCTGGTTAAATACAGATCCTAGTGGGCCTACTAAGTCTTGTTTCAAACTATTTAAGAGGTATTCTGTGATATTGTCAGTACCTATCAAAGCCTTGTTTTTAGCTTTAGAGAATACAGTGGTGACCTGTTCTTTGGTGATAACTGGTAGAGGAATGGTTGAGGATATTTCTTGGGGAGTAACTGGAGGTAATGGGGAAGTGAAATTTGAGACAAATTTATCAGCCAGCAGATTTACTACATCTTCTGGCTGAGTATAGATGATGCCATCTACAACAAATTCCTCACATTGCTGGGTGTTGCCCTTAAAACTGCAGACATAACTGAAAAATGCCTTATGATTCTCCTTACCTTGGGAGACTATTTGTGCCTTAAAAGTTGCTTTTGCAGACTTGACTAGTCCCACGATTTGTTTGTTTAGACTAATGAGGGACGTTTTGCTCTGTTATTCCCATTTTCTCTTTCTTCTACACAGGATTTCCTTCTTTTGTTGTACAACCTTTTTAACCAGGGTTTCACCAGCATGGCTTGTTTTTGTGGTTTGTCCTAGGCTTATTTTGGTCTGGTAGTTCTGTTCCTGTGCAGTTATTTATATGGTCATACAGGTCTTTTTGTGTACTCCTCTGCACAGGCTTCTGTGTTTCCTGGGTTTGGGGGGGCTATGCCATCACTTAATAGGAGGCAGTTAGCCTTAGAAAAGTTTTTAAAGGGTTTGGGATTAGGTGGGGTTTCTAGTTTTACATTTATTTTAAGGGAGTCTGTTTTATGATCTGATCTAACCAGTAAGTACATCAAACTCAGGGGGAGGGGGGGCTGCAACACTTTCCCATATTTGTAAGTACCAGGTCTGGGATATTTGTACCCGTAGTGAGAGTGAAGACTAACTGCTCCAGGATGTTTGCATTGATAAAGGCTAGAAATCTTTGAGCTTGCATATTAGTGGTCACGTATGCTTCCCAGTTATAGATGGATAGATGAAAACACCCATGAGTATGCTATTGGGCTGAATGGTAAGAGATTCTAGTAAATTCAGGTGTGATGTAAGGGTTTCCTGGTTCATGGTGGGGGACCTGTAGCATGCGAAGTTATGGTAATGGATGTTTCCTATGGTTAGCTGGACATGGAGTTGCTAAATCATGTCATATTGCTTGACCAGTCTTGAGATGTGTTTATTCTTTTGCAGATGAATACTCCTCCACCTTTTACCCTTTCATGTGCAATGGGTAATCAGAACATGTGAACGGCCTTATAGCCATTCACTGCCAAGGTGCTATCTGTGGCTTTGAGCCATGTTTCAGTAACTGCATGGATGTCAGCATTCTCCAAGGTAAGGAGTGCTTCCAAGGAGTGTAGTTTCTTATTGAGACTCCTAGCACTGAGCAGTAATACCTTTACCTTATCCTGAGTAGATTTTGCTATGTTGAAAAGTTTGTCTGTTTGGCTATGCCTAAAACAGGCATGGTTGGGGTGGATAATGTTTTGTCCAATATTTAAAAGTCTAGTTGTGGCAGGTGAAGACCATCTCTGGCAGAGCAACATGGACTGTCAATCATGTTCTAACAGGTTTACAAATATTGGACCCTTTTGGAATGACATCAGTAGCTAAGCCAGTACAAAAGTAAGGCATTGTCTGTTGGTACTGTGACACTATCCTTGGAGATGATAAAATGCTGCTCATTGCCAGACTCATACCTGCTTGTGACACATATTCTGAGAACTCAGTCACATCTCTCTTCTTGTAGTCCAGGGACGTATGTCTCAGATCATTTATGCCCACATAGAATATGACTGAGTCATACTGGTACAGGGCATTTACTGACCTGAGTGCTTCCATGATCTGGTGAATCCTAGCCCCTGACAGGCAACTAATTTTAATCTTCTCCTTATCCAGCCTGGTGACAGGGACATGAGTGTGTCTCACAATGGAGTCTCCTATGACCAATATATTTGGTTGTGTGGTTTTATGCCTTATGGGCTTGGTAGTTGAGACACAATGATATGCAGTCTTATGTGCTGTGGTGAGAATTGTTTTGTTTGTGTGCGTGCAGAATTTATGAGGACAGCTTCTGAGAGGCCTTTGAGGTTTGAGTAAATCACATATGAGCACCCCCGCATATGTGGTTCTATGTGTGTGGTTCTAAGTGTGGTGAGTGTTGTTTGTATTTCACTGAGAACCTGTTTGACATTTTTTTTGTGCCTGCATGTGAGAGTCATGCCTCCAGTGACACTGTGAAACCACATCTTTCCCAAACTGTATTTGTTTGTTTCAGAATTAAGTTGTTGCTAGTGTACATAAGGCAATTGCTACATTGCCTCAGGATTCCCTTGTCCACTAAGATAGATGCTAAGATAGCATTAGACTGCCTGTTCATGGTTGTAGATCCTTAGTATGCACTTTACAAGGTTAAATAATGGGTGGGAGGGGTGTTTGCAACCAGAAAAGTGATGGGTGCTTACTTAGTGTAATCTACAGCTAACCTATCCTGTGATGCTACCCAGCATGCATCCAGTTACTCTTTGAGCAGAGATAGTTCTGAGTGCTGTTATAATGTAATCTAGAAGTAAATAAATCCAGCAGTGCTGCTCAGCATGTAAACTAGTTGTTCCTTGATTAGTGCGGGACTTTGGAAAAATTCAGATTTTTTTATATGGAGAGTACACTTCAACTAATTGCGTATATATAGGGCACAAATAACTGCCACTGTGAGAAGCAAACATGAGCTTTATATAGAAGCAGAAAAAAAAACTAGGTATGCCCACAAACCAATAAGCTAAGTGCACGATAGGCTTTCCACCAGCAATTACTAGTTCAGACAGGTGAAATCAGCTGTCTAATGATATAAGAGTGCAGCCTTTGACCCTCTTAATGTAAAATAACTGGTTTTGAGTCCAGGTATTAGGGAAACGCAAAAACAGATGCATGAAAGAACTGAAAACAGCAGATACATTGTATTTAGAGTATTACAATTGCAAAACAGCCGACCATACAGCAGTGGAAAAATGCACCTTAAAAGTCTAAGCAAGTGCAGGAAAAATAATAAATAGTGCAGAAATATTTGAGAGTGCAATGAAAACAAACAATACAAGTGCAAGATAATACTTGATTTCATTTTTCTTGTCAAGCATGACTTCAGATGCAAGTAAAATTTCTCAAACTCTCTGGCATCATCACCAAACAATGAGCAGCTCTGGATAACAGAGCCAACATTCTCATAAATGTGAGGCTTATATACAAGCAGAGAAAAGCAAGTTTTAAACTAGGTATGCCCACAGGCCAGTCAGGGAAGCACACAATAATAAAGGCAATATCTGAGCTCTTTCTTGATGTGTTAGTGAGGGAAGGAGCAGCCACAGAATGCAACTTTCAGTAGGTAAAATATGAGCAGAATATAAACACACGGAAACACAAACTGGAGCAAAAACTGTTCTCTCACTATTGACCTTCTACTACAGTTTAAGGCAATAGAGTATGCAGAAAATTAACCAGTAACACAAAGGGAATACATGCAATAATAAATGACTAGGGCTCAAAATCTTGCAGGAGTACACAGTTTTGCCACAACTTTGAATTAAACTACAAGACTATGAGCCAGCAGGGTTTAAATAAAAACAGATAGTTTTTACAAGTAATTCTACATGTGGAAAAAGAAGTGCAGAAACATAGTCTCCCCACAACTGCTACTAAACATACAAGAGTAAGGTCCCAGAACAAACTTCAAAATGCAAACATATAAAACAGAGGAGAAAAGTAAAACATATTATTACCACAGAGATCACTAAATGCAACTTAAATAATTAAGCAGAATTGCAATAATTAACATAATTTAATTTTCTTTCCTTTTTTTTTAGTTACTCACAGTTCCACATCTCTCCAAGTCAAAGATCTAGAAGCATCAAAAAATATTTGCATACCTGTTTGGCAAATATATGACAAATTATTGTGATATTTACCAACAATGACTGAGTTAAACTATAACAATGTTGCTGGAAAATGATGCGTGCTGTGTTATTTGACTTCTTACATTAATCTTTATTTTCATCTATTTAGTCAAGAGGCATGAGAAAAGTCAAACAATGCAGCATTGATTGTTGTCCAACAATATTGTTACAACTGTATGCTGGCCTTGTGGATAAATGCATTTGTTGTAAATTTGCCAATGATATAAAATTGGACTTAACTGACACTCATGAACACTGTTCTTTAAAATGTACTTCACAATGTGGCTTTATGATCAATGAGAATTAAATTAGACTTTAACATCAAGGGACAGATTCCAAAAGAAAGTCGTGGATAGAGCAAGAAAGAAGACATTGGTATATTAATGGTGGATGTGATTCCATAATGGATGTTCAGACAAGAACAAGTAATAATTTATTCAGCATAGGATGATTGCAGACTCTGCACATGCCCGCCAGATTCCAAAACATAATGGGTGCATTTAATGCCAATAAAATATGACAGACTAGTGTGCCAAAAAATTTATGAAAGGAGTTGGTAGAGGCCATAAGTGCTTACCATTTTGCAAAGGAAAAAAAAAACTATACAAATTTCTCAGCAATTCTGCAGATTCAGCAGTATGCTTCTAAAAAAATCAAGCTTTATTTAATGGATTATAGTGGGCTTAGGTACTTAACAACATACTAGAGGATTACCTGTCAACTTGTCAATGCATCCCAGAAGACAGACAGCAAGGAGCTGAGCCAGGGTACAGTTAAGCCAGCTCTCTGACCAGGAAATAGTAGACAGGGAACAAACATATATTTGAGTCTGGGTATATTGGCCTCTGGGACATTTCAACAACATTTTGGTGATGATGCAGGAGTGTCACAGTCACCAGATGAATTCTAGGACAGTTTGTGCCAGGAATTTACTGGAAAGTGTCTGCATTCATCAATATGCCAGTAGTAGTCATGGAGTGCTAATCTGCCATGGAACAGTTCTATGCCACTGCAGTCTTCCCCTATGTCCTTGTTGCAGTTGACTGTATCCACATCCCAATCATAACTCCATGGTACCTGATGCTGAATGTTAAATCAATAGATTGGGGTGGTTATTGCTCAGTTGCAGGGCTATGTGTTCTTCAGACAACCTCATTATCAATATCAGAGCAGCAGACCCTGGTAGTATGCATGATGCAGCAATATGGAGGGGAAGGTGGTCTGTGGGTCACTTTCAAACATAGTGAAATTCCTGAGAGGCTCCTGCTCAGTAAGTGTACGTCCACATCCATGATGTAATCAGAATCTAGACCAGTCGGCAGTACTGAATGAGGACCAAATGTGTTTTAATCCTACTACAAAGAGATGACTGTGGTTATCCATTGGAGCCTTGGTTTATGACACCACACAGAGTTCCAGCAACACCTGCTGAGGATACATGCAACAGTGTTGTACTCCATGACATGGAACACCACTGAGCATGTGCTTAGCATGCTGAAAGTGAGATTCAGATGTTTAGACACATCCAGGCATGCACTCCAGTGCACACCAGAAAAGGCATCACAGATGGTCACTATGTGTACCATTTTGCACAACATGCTAACATCAAAACACCATGTTCTGCCAGCTTTAGGTGTGAGTGACCTACCCCAAGAACCTCAGATGTGTGACATGGAGCTATTACAGCTGTCACAGGATGATCAGGAGGACACAAAGGTAAGAAGAAATAGACATGGGTATTGGAGGCTGTGTCCTTATGTTCTAACTCAGGCAACATGGGAGCATTTGCTGAAATACATGCCTGCAATACCCAACTGAAACTTGGCTTAAACCCAACATAAATTACTCTGAAGCTTTACATTCTGGCTTTAATATCATCTATAATGACTGAATAAAGAGGAAAGGTGGTGGTATTATTTTTATATTTCCCAACACCTACCATATTTCCCCTTACAGCAAACCAATACCAAAATTTAGTTTAGCAGAGCAAATAGGTGTTACTGTTTTTTACATCCCTCCTTGTGATAATGCAATTAGATGGGAAGATATCCTACATTGGATATCCATAATAATTCCTCAAGAAAAAATAGTACTAGGTGATGTGAAAGTCAATTGTTTGGACATAAATTCTAACTCTCCTACATCTGGCAAGAAGATATATGGTTTCAAACAACTAATTAATATCCCAACACATTATAGCAAGACATCAAATTCCCTACAGATAGGCTAAAAGCCTTATGCCTCTACTCAGTTTCATACAGACTTCTCAGAGGTGACCTCTGTCTGGGATACAAGGTGATCACAGACCCCTCCTTGATGGGACTGCTGCATACCGCAAGTCAAGCTCCACTTGAGTCACCCACACATGCAGCCTCAACCTGGTCTGTGACATCAATAGGACTTGTTGGCTAGACAGATTTGTGTCCCAGACACTTACCCATCTGTAGAATACACTCCCTCTCCACGTCAAGCAGAATACCTCTTTACCCATTTTTAAGTGTAACCTGGATAACTGGATGGGAAATAGAAAATACATCCCTGGGATTCCACCTGTGTCCCTGCTGGACAGGGACATTGAGTGCTGATTTGTCTAAACATGGACTAAACTCTTAGCTAGTCCTATAAGGGCCTCAAGGTCAATAGCCTAGTAACTTTCTATGATCCTATGATCCTATTAGACTGGATCCTAGTGTGATGGGTCCCTACTCCAGGCCAGCAATTAAGGAGACTCAATCCTCACCACTGACTCCAGTGAGGGATGGTCACTAAAAGCAAAGATGGATTCACACAGTATTTTCAGATGCAGCTCCCTGCACCAAGCACAGTTTCACTTACGAGCACACAGGAAGCAGACTTCAGTCCTGGGGCTGGACTCTTTCTCTCTCCAGGCCCACACAAAAGTCCACACTAACCACTTTGGAGCTCTGTGCCCCTGTTCCCAGCAGCTGACACACACACTTGTATATTTGAATTTCACACACACATTGATACCTAGGAAAAGCTGGCACATATTTACTAGCTGTGCCCCTTTCTGCCCAGATTGTGAGGTAATCAAGCTGCCACCAGTCAGCCACCCTAAGGCTCTTACAAAGGGTAACCAATTATACTGTGTAAAATTAATACTAATACAAATGGTAGAGTGTGACCAAAGCAGCAAGACTTTCAGGAGTGGCCACAGGGTCACTAAAAGAAGCATAAGCACTGTCAAGATCTTAAAAGTATTCTCTAAAGGACTAGCAACAATGAACAGTATTACAATATTGAATGATAAATAATGAGAGAGGAAACAGGAGAATATTGAATACAAAAAATAAAGTTTCAACTACAGAGATATACAAAATAATACAGTTGGGTAGTTTCTCACAGATGTAGAAAACAATACTAAACTATTTTCACTAAATGTCCCTAATTGACTAAAGAAATACTGTTCCCTGACTACTTACTAAAGCAAGGCAAGCTGATGTGTGCTGAGTGTCTTACCACAGCAAAGGCCAGATGAGGTCTCCCTCTGTCTGTGTGGATGTGTGAGATATATATCTTGTCAAAAATCTTTTCTGTCAGGTTCTAAAGTGCTGCTGCAAGAGTTCCAAAGAAACCAGATGCTAGTTAGAGGATACCATTACCGCTAGTCACCTGAATCTGGTACTATACACACACAGTTCTTTGCTAAGTTCTGTGGCAGCATCTGAATGTTATAACACAATTTCCAACTGTCTACCCCATCCAGGGTTCTCAAATAAACATGCACATTTGATCTGTTACAAAAAAACAGCATTTTATATATGCATACATGCATACATACATACATACATTCTTTCTGTCCAGCAGGACCTACTGTTGATGCATTTTTAACACAAGTAACTTTACAAATATATTTTTAACTCAAACATCTGTACAAATCAGTGTGATAGTCAAATAACATAAAATTCTTTACAAAACTCCAGCTAGCTATGCTGGCATATCTACACATGTACTTCCCTACTCTCCCTGACACAGATGGCATTAACTCATAACATCACATCTTTCCTCCCTTTGAAAACTCAAGCTAGATTTTCTTTCTCTCTCTCCAAGCCCACAAAAAACTCCACACTGACTACTTTGAAGCTCTGTGTCCCTGTTCACAGTAGATGACACACACACTTGGATGTTTGAGTTTCACACACACATACAAACCTGAGAAAAGCTGGAACAGATTTACTAGCTGTGCTCCTTTCTGCCCAGACTCTGACATAATCAAGCTTCCGCAAGTCAGCTACCCTACGGCTCTTACAAAGGGTACCCAGTTATACTCTGTAAAATTAATACTAATACAAATGGTTGAGTGTGAAAAAAGCAGCAAGAATTTCAGGAGCGGCCACATTATCACTAAAACAAGCATACATACTCTCAAGATGTTAAATATATTCTGTAAAGGACCATTCACAATAAAAGTTATTACAATGATTAATGATAAATAATAGGTTCATAGGTGTTTACTAGGCTAATGACCACACGGGCCTTTTTAAGCCTAGCCATGCATCCCAAATCTCTGACAAGCTCTGATACTTTTGATAAGTGTAAGCATGGGCCTGGGAGATGAACCATTTACAGGTTGCCTGCTTGCATCAGAGACATAAGTGCTAAACCAGGGATGAATTTCTGGTCCCCCATCCAATTGTCCAAGTTGCACTTGAATTGGATTAGGGAAGAACTCTGCTTCACATGGATGGGGAGCCTGTTCCATAGATGGAGTAGTCTCAGGGATACATACCTATCTGTCCAGCAGGTCCTATTTATATCACAGGCAAAGTTTAAGTCTTTAGAATGGGTAATTCTGGTACTGTTTGTTTTGTGGATATGCAGGAGGTCCATCAGAGTGGGGTCTGACAAGCATACCTCTCAACCTAGAAACATCAAAAATCTGGGCAAGGCCCATGAAAAATAGGTACAAATCTGTATGCTGATTAACATAAAATGTACATGAATAATTATGTAACCCCATCTACTCCAATGGAATTGTGGGATACCAATGTTCAAATGCAAACTGAAGAACAGACAACAAAAATATGGCACCAGAGTCCCCCTCCAGCCATTCCAATGTCCCATTACCTGGCTATTTTGCCCCATTTACCATAAACAGTAATGTGTATATATACTGCTGTACTTTTACAATGATTATTTGAATTTTATTTTTACATTTTATAGCACAATGCACAAACACTAATAAACATCTGCTAAACAAAGCAAGCCATACTGTCTCTCAATGAAAATAGACCTAGCATTAAAACTTATCTGCCCTTGAAACTCACATTCATTGAAACCCACACCACATCCAAAGAAAATGCATCTGGCCAGTGGTGGAAAAAGGTTACCATTGGGGTGTTTTCAAAATAATTATCCCCTTGCACACAAAACAAACAAAAAATACATGTGTTCTTTGATACACCTTCCTGACTTTATTAAATTATATTCATTGTATAATACAGCACTCTTGTTAGACTTAGAGTGCATTTTAAATTTATTATTTGTACATTTTTCCAGTAGGCAATGAAACAAAATGCATGAACCAATAATGACAAAACTGCCCAATTCAGAACAATTCCATCATAAACATCTACTTATACACACACACACACTATATATATATCTATATGTATATATATATATATATATATATATATATATATATATATATATATATATATATATATATATATATATATATATATATATATATAGAATGACAGTAGTGTAAGCCATAGGCATCTTGTACAGCTTCTCACGGTTATTTTCAATTTCAGTTTATTTTTTGGGGGGGGTCAACAAAAGGCCAAAAACCAGGGACACATTTTAAACATTGCTTGTATAATTTTGGAAAGTTGCTAGAATAAAATGCATTTTAAACATTGCTTGTATAATTTTGGAAAGTTGCTGGAATAAAATGCTATATTACCACCATGCATTTCACTGCCAAGTCTTGAATTCAGGACCCTGTGCAATACAATCAGAGCAACATACCACTATGCCAAATCAGCAGTTTCCTGAAAGATAGGAAGACTGAAACTTAAATGGCTATCATTTAGTAAATTCAGTTCTCACTTCTCACCATAGCTCTCTGTATGCCAGGCATACATCTCCCCTCAAGAGTCTGTAGGAGACAGAATACAGGGATACGGCCTTGAGGCAATCGGCATAGGACATATTACTTATGCCCTGTATTCTTTTAGTGAGGAACTTCTGTGGGCATTCCAGTTTTAGGATATGCCTGGTTACGTGCATACCAAAGGGGGCACTATACTCAATGATAGGTCTGATGAATGCCAAATACAGTGGAACAATGACTTCCTTGGACTTAGATGCCATACCTTTTTTATAACTTGCACAACATAGAATGATTTCCACATATGTGATGATCAAAGGCAAGATTACTATCTATGTGTGTCCCTAAGTCCCTGACTACTGGGTCAACTCTAAGGGGGTGTGTTGTCAATATGATAGTAAACAGGGATGGATGACTTCCCAAAGGATAATATTATGCATTTCTTGGCATTTAGTTTTAGTCCATGACTCTGACACCAGTTGTTTGTCTGTGTCAGCCCCTCCTGGAAAACATTTGTGTCAATGTGAGATTCAATGACAGCTCCTAATTTGCAATCATCTGCAAATTTAGTCATCCAGAGTCCACTGACATTGGCCTTGACGTCTGAGAAGTAAATGCAAAAAATTAGCGGCCTAAGACTGATCCCTTAGGGACACCACTTGTGACTGACCTGTTTGGACTCCCCAATTCTAACTTCCTGGGTCCTGTATGTGGGCCAGTTGGCTATCCACTGGGTGATATACGGGTTTGTACCTAACCTCTTGAGTTTATGAACAATGCCCAAGTGGGGTATTGTGTCAAATGCCTTGGCCAGGTCAGGGTAGGCAGTGTGAACTATTTTGTCCTCATCTATTGCTTTGGTGACCGTCTCAAAGAAGTCCACCAGATTGAGTAGGCATGATCTGCCATTTGCAAAACCAAACTGGGTTGAGTCCAGTGACTGGAGGTTTACTATATCTCTATTAATCATCTCTATGATAATTCTTTCCATGGCTTTACATATAAGACTAGTGAGACTTATGGGTTTGTAGTTTCCAGGGTCTGTAGATGGCCCACCTTTTTGCAGAGGGATAACTGTTGCCTTTCTGCATTCATGAGGCATGAAGCCTGTTTGGAGGCTACAGTTAAATAGTAATTCCAGAGGCTCTGATAGGTCATGTTTTATGCTATTTAGAAGAAATCCTGGGATATCGTCTGGGGTCATTGATGCAATGTTCTTGGTCTTAGTGAGAGCATTAAGGACCAGTTTCCTAGTGATAGTAGAGGGAGACATATTTGGTGATATTAACTGAGGGAAGGTTGAGGGGGAGAGAGGAGTAAAGTTGGAGCTGGATTTATCATCCAGGAGGTTTGCTATATCCTCTGGCTCAGTATAGGTGGCTCCATTTACAATGAGCTCTGCACACAATTGTGCATTGTCTTTGAGGTTGCAGACATAGCTAAAGAATGTTTTGTGGTTGCCCTTGGCTTGGGAGGCCAAACTTACCTCAATTTTGGCTTTGGTATATTTTATTTATCCTCTGAGTTGTTTGTTTAGTTTAATGAGAGTCCGTTTATCCTGCTAGGTGTTGTACCTCCTAATTTTTTCCATGATTTTCTTCCCACTGTTATACATCCAATTGATTTTGTGATCCCACCAGGGTGGCTTATTTTTTGAGTTAGTTTTGTACTTCTTCCTGGTGGGTACAGCTGCCTCTATACAGCTATTAACACGCTTGTACAGGGTTAGTCTGAACAATTCTGCCTAGGCAAAAGTGTTCTCAGGGTTTATAGGAGCTTGAAATTTTGCCAGGTTCTCACTTAATAGCAGGAGGTTAGCCTTAGAATAGTTCCGGAATATCCCTGGTTTAGCTGGGAGTCCAGGTTTTATTTTTTACTTCAAAGGAGGCCATTTTGTGGTCTGACCTTACCAGGGAAGGCATTAGAGTAGGGGGTGTGCAGCACTCTCCCATATTAGTGAGGACCAGATCCAGAATGGTTGCACCCCTAGTTGGTGTATTGACTATCTGGTCCAGGGAGTTTGTGTTTACAAAATTCTGGAATCTCTGTGCATGTATGTTTGATGTCGTAGAGGATTCTCTGTTAATAGTGGGGTAATTAAAGTCACCCATGAATATGGTATTGAGTTGGATGGCTAGTGTTTCTAATAAGTTTAAATGCATGGTATGGATTTCCTGGATCATAGAGGGGGACCTATAGCTTGCAAGGAAGTGGTACTGGGTTTTTCCTATGGTGATTTGAACATGGAGCAGCTCAAGTGCATTGTCCTGTTGACCAGCCTTGAAGTATATTTATTTTTAATGTAAATAGAGACACCTCCACCTTCAGTCCCTGCCTGTGAAGTAGCTGGTCTAAATGTGTGGAAGGCATAATAACCATGCACTGTTGGTGTGCTATCCATGGCCTTAAACCACATGTCTGAGACTGCACAGACATCAGCATTCTCTAGGGTAAAGAGAGCTTCCAGGAAGTGGAGCTTTTTGTTTAGGCTCCTAGCACACTGAGCAGTAATACCTTTAGATTTTCTTGGTTTTAATTTGCTATGTCAGTAGTACTTTCAGTTTGACATTGTCTAAAAAAGGCACAATGTTTTAGCTAATATTTGAAAGACTAGAATGGAGAGGTGCAGACCATCCCTGGCAATGCAGCATGGTCTGTTGACCATCCCCTTCCATGCTGACAAATATTGCATCCCCTTAGAATGACATCAGAAACTAAGCCAGTTATTAAAATCAATTATCTTTTGTTCATATTGTGGCATCATCCTTAAAGAAGCTAAAATGCTGCTCAATGCTAGGCTCATACCAGCCTGAGACACAATATAACAGAATAAAACAGAAAACAGGAGCATACTGAATACAATAAACAACAGAGTTTTAACCACAGGGATATAAAAAATAATACAGTTGCATGGTTTCTCACAGATGCAGAAAACAATACTAAACTAGTATCACTAAATGCTCCTGATTGACTAAACAAATACTGTTCCCTGACTACTTACTAAAGCAAGGCAAGCTGATGTGTGCTGAGTGTCTTATCAATTACAACAATACAACCTATTATGTTGTTGTGTCTTTCGGCTTTTCCCGGTTAGGGGTTGCCACAGCGGAACTCCGGTCCGCTAATGATTGGCAGTAGATTTTTACATGCTGAGTTGCCAGCTCTGACGCACAACCTTCAACGAAGGTACGCCCATTCACGCATGTCTCCACACAGAAGACGCTCTAGCTGAGAATCGAACAGGGCAAGGTCTTCCTGTGAGGCAACAACACTACCGCAGCACCACCACCGCAGTATACAACCTATTATACATGCATATATTCTTTCTGTCCAGCAGGACCTACTGTTGATGCATTTTTAACACAAGTAACTTTACAAACATCCTTCATTAGATATACTATATTATTTATAAAGTAAGAGTTGAACTGTATTGCAGTTTCAAGTGGTGAGTTATCAGGAGGGGGTGTTGGGTTTTAATTGATTTATTTGTGTTGCATTGAATATTAACTGAACTGGAAGTTCTAACTCTGTTTTTTCAGTTAGTGTTTGCTAGATTTTATTGCCTGTTAGAATACCTGCATAGACAGTAATTGCTGTCTGGGGTAGTCTCATTCATTGATATCCTGTTACTGCCTATTTAAGTGGTACATTTTGGAATATTTTCTGCTTAAAACCAGAGCTTTGGCTGGCTAAGATCTAGCTGTATTCAACTGGATGTATAAGAGAATTTAAGTACCTTTTATCTGCACTTTTTTCAAATAATACAGCATTTTAATTGATTTATTTGCATTGCATTGAATATTAACTGAACTGGAAGTTTTGACTCTGTTTTTTCAGTTAGTGCTTGCTAGATTTTATTGCCTGTTAGAATACCTGCAAAGACAGTAACTGCAGTCTGGGGTAGTCTCATCCATTGGTACTCTGTTACTGCCTATTTAAGTGGTATATTTTGGATTATTTTCTGCTTAAAACCCGAGCTTTGGTCGGCTAAGATCTAGCTATATTCAACTGGATGTATAAGAGAATTTAAGTACCTTTTATCTGCACTTTTTTCAAATAATACAGTATTTTAATTGATTTATTTGCATTGCATTGAATATTAACTGAACTGGAAGTTTTGACTCTGTTTTTTCAGTTAGTTCCCCACCCACCATCCCTGGTTTTGTTTTGGTGTTAACCTTGGTGGCTTTGAAACTGCCCACCCCTCTTGTAAATTTGTGTTTGGATACTCCTTCTGGACCCATCTCATTTTCTCACTCAACTGAGTGCAGTAAGATCATCTTCTGATTTCAGGCACTCATACTGTGTACAAAGACAGCATCTGGGAAAGAAAAAAAAATAAGCTTGTTTCCTGCCTTTCCTGTAAGTGGTCTAGACAGTTTGTAGGCTTCTGAGCCCCCAAGCCTTTCTGTGTTGGAGGGAAGCCTTCTAGCTTACTTTTGTTTCTTAGAACTAGCCAGTTTTCTAGTTTCAGCACTCAAATCTGTTTCTTTGAACTCAGCACTTGTTCAGAACTCGTTGTAAGCACTAAATAAGCTGCAAATTACTACAGCACTCAACTTTCCTCACTTGTCTAGAGGAAAGCAGTTTTTAGTACTTAATAAATAAGCACCTATCCAGGCATGTCTAAGGGTCAGCTCACAGTGATTTCTCCTGTCTATCTGATGAATCTGGGCATCTTGGGGCAATGCAGTAATTGCCTCATGTACACAGACAACCCTCTCCTCCTACCACCCAACACTACAACTTGTGAGAGATGCACTTATACAGCCAAACTGGAAGCAAAGCTCTCTTCACCCAAAACTGGACTAGACAGACATGAGGAGAACGTAAAAACTTGCACCACACCACACTCATCACATAGTCCCTCAAAACCTACAACACCAAAACACACACATAGAAACAAAAAACACACACCTACATTCACGGAGGCTCTCAATAAAAACCTGTCCAAGCATCAGGGACCTCCAAAGCAGAAACGCAAGCAAACTCCACCCCCCCAACACAACCCAAAGGACACATAGCCCACAAACTCAGTGTGCCACTCAACCACAGCCCATAAGGCGTAATGTACCCAGCACTCTAGTCATAGGTGACTCTATAGTCAGGCACACTGATGTTCCACTCACCAGGCTAAACAAAGTGAAAGTTACTGTCAGCTGTCTGTCAGGTGCCAGGATCCACCACATAATGCACACACTCAGGTCACTCCACAAACAAGTACAAATATGACACTGTCATTGTCCATGTTGGTGTGAATGATCTGAGACATACCTCCCTGGACTACATGAAAAGAGATATGGAGGAGCTCTCAGATCTTGTAGCACAGGCAGGTATGGCCCTAGCCCTGAGTAGCATCCTGCCATCACCCAGAATGATACCACAGTACAAGGAAAAAATGACTGACTTCAACAATTGTCTAAGCTTCTGGTGTCATTCTAAGGGGATCCAGTATTTGTCTGCCTGGGACAACATGATCGACAGACCACGATGCTTTGTCAGAGATGGCCTGCACCTGTCGCCCTTGAGATTCCGGTTATTGGCTAAGGCTCTTGCCACTCCTATAGTGCCTTTTTTAGGCAAGGTTCAAATGACAAATTCACCACTGTAACAGGTACAAGCAAGCAAAATCTGAGGGTAATGCTACTCAATGCTAGAAGTCTAAACCTCAAAATGCACTCATTTGAAGCACTACATAAAATGGAGAACATTGAGATCTGTGTAGTGACAGAGACCTGGTTCAAAGCTCCAGAGAGCACCCCTGCATTACCAGGCTATAATTCATACCACACCTTTTGGCCTCCTAACCTGTAAGGAAGCACTAAAGGTGGAGGTGTGTCCATATTCATTAAAGATATTCACACCTCCAGGCTAGTTGCACAGCATAATGCATCCAAGATTATCCAAGTGCAACTAACTCTGGGCAAAACCACAATCCAAATTGTAGCTTGCTACAGACCCCCCACCATGCTCCAGGATTCCCACTCCTCATTTCTTGATACACTGGAAAGTATTAGGGTACAACCCAACACCCTAATAATGAGCAATTTCAACTACCCCACCATTAACTGAGAAAACTACTCATGTACCAACTCTTTTGCTCAACGTTTTCTGGAATTCATAAATTCCAATGCCTTGGATCAACTTATTTACACCCCAACTAGGGGCAGCAATATCCTAGACCTGGTTATTACCAACATGGGCAACCGGTGTTCCACACCAGAAGTCAATTCCTCGTTGGTGAGATCCGACCACCAGCTAATCACCCTAGACATGCACATCCTGACCCCACCCCCAATTAGGGAAACCACTATAAAAAACTTCTCCAAAGCCAACTTCACACTTCTTAAGACAGAAGTGCCAAACTTCATCACACCCATTCAGATGGACAATAGCGGTACGACTGCTGAATTCTACACAAATGCACTTTATAAGCACTTACATGAGTGCATGGATTATGCTATCCTTAATAGAACCAAGATGCTATCCTCCAGAATGTATCACCTATCCATCCTAGCAAATTTCTGCTATGTTGTCACAGGCAGGGCATCCAGAATGGTTTCATTTTCCCTTTAGGACACGTTGTGGTGTCTATTTCATACAGACATCTGTAAAAAGGTAATTTGCACATATCAGGATGTATACATTTAGTGTACCTATTAACAGATCAATATTTAAATCATTGCCATTGTAAAGTCCCTCATATACATTGCAATGTTATGCAAAACAATAGATGCCATGTGTATTGCCATCATGTCTGGATAAACATACAAAACATACATGACCTGTAGCAAATGTTGAGTATATGTCATGAAATATAAATCTTACATGTGCAAAGTAAAAACCTCTTTCCACATTACATTTCATATATGCAGAGGTGGGTGTAGACCCCAGCTACATTGGAATGTAGACAATTATGAGCCAATCACATAAACACTATAACACAACTACACCAGAATCAACTCTTGTTTTTTTTTTCAATAAACATTTTTTATTATTTTTCACAACCATATTACAAATTCACACATTATATACAATATATACAAGATGCTTCCATTGGTTAATTTCACATATATATCAACCTCATGTATTGATCAAAGATACAGCAATAACAATCAAAAGGAAAATAATAAAAATCAAACATTAACTTAATCAAAGCCAACAATCTGTCTTTTCTATACATTTTCTATCTAATCTAAGGTTGATTTAGGCTATACTCTGGTTCCCGAGAATAAGTGGATAGTAACCTCTAAGCCAAAACAATATTAAAAATTTGCTCCCATATTTTTATATTATTGATATTTTTCTTGTGGTCAGTAATTAACAGTTTATGCGCTAAGATGTGTTTTATTGCCAATAATCTGAAATTTTCCCACAATGTCTGGGCTGGGTTCAACCAATTTGTGGCTATATATAATTTCATTAATAGGCAAATATTCATAATTACAATCGTTTTTGATTTATCTAGATTCTCCGGGGGAATATGAAGCTAATAGCTCAGTTTCTGTCTGTTCATTATAGTTCCTCATCACATCTTGATCCAATAATTGAATTTTAGTTTCCAAATCAAATTGAGTCTTCTTTTGCAATTTTTTATAATATGCAGCTTTTTGGATAAATAGTCCTCTTAGCTGCATTTTAGTTGTAGCCCATTCTATATCTATTGGGTGTCTATTTTCGGAAATATTATTTAGTGACTGTTTAAGTATCTCTTGACTTCCATTAATATATCCTCCTTGATTAGTAAATATGGGTTTAAGGACCAATTATACCCTCAAAGCCTCTTAGTATTCATATTACTGCTATTTAAGGTTAAAGTTATCTTTGAATGGTCTGAGAGTTGTCCGACTTGATTAGAAACACTAGGGTCAGCTGAGATCAGCACCTCTGAAATTAAAAAAAGTCAATTCTCGACCACATCTTATGGCAGGATGAATAAAAAGTAAAATTCTCTGCCTTCCCTTGTGAGTGTGTGTGTTTAAAAGGGTCATAGAGTTTGAAATCCATTTTCAATTCTTTCAAAGCTACCATTGCCTGTTTATTGAACGCTGGAGAAGCACCCAACTTGTCTAATTTAGGATCTTGATAAGAGTTCCAGTCACCTCCCAACACTATATAGCAATTATTATATGACTGTAAAATGGAATAGATTGAAGCTATGAAATGATGCTGATTAACATTAGGGGCATATACACATATTAGTACTATAGGTTTATCATACCCTTTGGATGAGAGAAGGGCCAAACACCATCTACCCTCCTGATCCATTTTCACATCCATAATATCTCCCTGAAAATGATTCTTAATTAAAATTGCCACCCCTGCACTACTTGTTGTTCCTTCCGCCGACACAATCTTCCTAACCCATTTCTTATCCTTCACTGAGTCCCACTGGTCGTTAGTCATATGTGTTTCTTGTAATAAATTACGGCATGCTGATGATTTGAGAAACAAATGAAAAAACAGCTTTCTTTTTTTCATGTTCTGGAGTCCTTTGACATTCCAAGATTCTACTCTCCACATTTAACGTTCATTAGAAATGTAAATCGATGTCTAATCTCTTTAAGCAACCTTAGAATAACATAAGTTGGCATATCATCAATTGTATGGAAGCAAAACTGCCATCCCATCCCTACCCAGTGCCTATCCACTATTCCTCTGGACCAGGATGAATATAGGTTTTTCACATTACTGGAAACCATCTGAGTAACTAACCTACTAATTCTATTATTTAACAATAAAACCCCATGCAAAAAACCTACAACAACTACTTCTACGTCTACAAAGCCTAATTCTGACATTCCCTACTAAACACTACTTATAGGTAACTACAGCTCTGTACATATTTATGGATATATAAATAAACTAATTGTACCCTGAGATTCTAATGTACTGTTCACTTCAGCTTCATATTCAGCAATAGCATATAACATTCTAATTTATTGTTCTATACAGTATTAAGTATCAGTTGACATAGAAAGCAGACAATTATTTAACATTTCCCAACACCCTGCATCTACTGAATAAAATGATCTAGCTACTTTAATCTGCTTTGTTCTTCCCCTACAACTTAGCTACAAACATATTAATATTGAAAATCAATGCAGTTAAAAATAAAACTATAATGGCATTTTCATTTGTAGTAACCATATGTAAATAAAAGGGGAACCAAAGGGTTAAAATAAAAAAAACACAAAAAGCATGAAGGGAGCACAGCAAAAGGAGAAGAAATAAGAAAAAATGCCTTCAATTACACATATAAAAATAACTTCTTTTATGTTCTTTTATTATTATATGCACATTGTTTAAATCTGTTAAACTAAGCATTTTTATATTATTTATCAGATAAAACAAAAATAATACAACCTATCTACAGGAAAATAGGAAAGAAGTAAAAGAAAAAGGGAGATATAGGGAAAAAAAGAGAAAACAAATATAAAAAAAACTACAGTACCTTATTCTGCCACTACACATTACCATCTCCTTTTCTAATACACAATGCATTTCAACAGCGTTTACCTGCATCACTCTGACTTCATACACTATCTTACAGTCCTTTTACTTCAAAATAAGTCCAAACAGGTTACATTTTGCTTCGCCAACAGTTCCTCTTTCTTCCCAGCTATTTAGACTGTAAAAGCAGTTTAAATCCTTAGCTTCGCGCTCACGACGGGGGACCCAATTCGTGAATGGACCTCCTGGCTGCACCACGCTAAAAACGGTCCCTCTGCTTCCTCCAATGCATTTCCTGTTGCCTCGTGGATCAGAAACGCTCGCTACAGCCATAAAACTTTGTAGAAACTTCGTATTAACACTGGAACTACGAGATAAGAAGATAAGAAGATAAAATTCCAGGCCTACTACAAGAAACTGAACAGACAAAGGATTTTAAAGCCTCGGATCATCGTAAATGAAGAATCCCATTCTCCTGGTGCTGCAGAAAGCCAGAATGGACTGTTCACATTTCTGAAGATGGGAGAGCCTTAAAAATCTTCAAAAAAGTAGGTCTTGCTTCTTTCCTTGTACTTACAGAGTATTTAATGCCATCCACAGTAAAAATTAAGTTATTGGGATATTTCATTTGAAATCTGATATTTTTGTCAATCAGAAACTTACAATATGGAGCCAGCATTTGTCTAGATTGCCTTAATTGTGTTGGTAAATCCTGTGCTATGGAGATTCTGTTATTTTGCCACATTATAAATCCACCAGATTTTTTAATAGTTAACAGTACTTTGCTCACATCTTGGTAATTCAATATTTTCACATAAACAGGTCTGGGTATATTTGAAGCTTGAGATTCTCTGTATGCTCTATGCGCCCTTTCTATGACCATCTGCTTAACATCCTCAGAGTCCTTGAGCAGTATTTCGAATATTTGTGTAATAGAAGTGATCAGGTCATTATATTGAATAGATTCTGGGATCCCTCTGATGATTATATTGTTACGTCTGGATCTTGCTTCCAAGTCCAGAATTTTATTTTGCATCGTTTGAATGTCTGTTCCATGTGTCTCTGTTCTTTTAGTGAGCATTAATATGTTGTCTTCATTGGTAGCTATTCTAGTTTCTGCTTTCTCCATTCTTTCGAGAATCCGATTACGTGTCACTAAATGAAAGCGTTTGAGATGTTAGCTCTTTTAAGGCATCCTGTATAGGTAGCAATGCTGATTTGATTTCTTCCATTGTGACCTGTTGATCAGATTTTGTTGATGCCCCTGTTTTTGCAGTTTCCTGCTGTTTGACAGTTTTCTGTCTCTTGAATAAAGATTCTTTCTCCGGTGATTGCAAAGCTGACAGCTTGGTTTTGGAAGTTGTAGTTTCCATATTTTTGTCCTCCTTTGACATTTTGAAATTCTGCACGAAGATTTATTTCCCAAGGAAAAGTTACAAAAGTGAAATGTCAGTCCTTTGTTCAGTGCTCTGTTCAGAGTCAACCTGACAATCAGATCCAATCCTGCTATTACCAAGTATTTTTTTCCGATTTTTCTTTCTCAGAACCAAAAGTGACTTCTGGTCAATTAGTAATAACTGACAATTAGTTTGTTTACTCTAAGTATAACTCCACAGGGTTGATTTTTTCCTCAGGTATTTGAAGAGCTAAAGTACTGCAGTGCTTATAGAACGGCAGCCATCTTTGTCCAGAATCAACTCTTGTTTAATCACAGCTATAGTCATATACATTACCAGTTAACCATACTATGTCAACATCAACCAGTGAGGACATGAAACGGATGTCAGTGTAGTCAATAACAAAGATCAATACAAGTGTTTCATGCTTTCAAACTAACAAAAATGGCAATGCAGAACAATAAAAGCATATGAACATGAACATCTTAACTGAGATGGTTAGATGTGAAAAGAACAAACAATTAATTGGATAATGTCACTGGATGACCTCATAATTCCATTGATTGCCATAGCAGCTTCAAATGTAGGAGTAAGCATAAATGAATATCCTCAAATCATACTATGTCAGTATGATTTGTGGACACTCTCATTCATCTATATCTGCAGTTCAGTGAAACTTATGAGATTATATCCATATACCCACATGTGGGAAAAGCTCCCTAGCAATGATTGACATGTATCCCAATGCATTCATATGGGGAAAGGCCACCCCTACCATTCACGTAACTGACACATTAATATTCAGACAATTTTTCTTTACAAACTACTTGAAATATGAGTTACAAGGTACATACAAGACATTATGAACATCGCAGAGTAATACTAAGCACAGTAGCAGCAGACCCCTGACAGCATACATTATGCTTAGTTTCATTCAGGAAGTTATACTTAACACTGAGGCTATATCTGTGTAATCAGCTATTAAGTACTATTTGCACCATAAATAGTTAATATATTTTGTTAGCATACAATGTTTTATAATTGCATTAACAAATGTCCATATAAGTTGTCAAGTCTTGGTGCATTAAGCAATAGCTCTGCATAAGTGTAGAGTACTCAGTGCAAATGCCTAATAACTATCAGTGAATGTATACATCTGGGAAATGAGCCAGATGCCCAACAACAAACTGCTACAACCCTATGTGCACCACCTTTAAAATGAGATACATTTTCAGATCATTTCCTTGGTACCTGCGAATTGAGTGGTACCTCAGTAAGTATTTTATACAAGGCATTCTACTGAACCTTTTTCAACAATTTCAAGATGGTGTCAATGGACAGGAGACTGTGACATATCTGAGTACCCAGTTGGACTGATGAGGATACCCTTCAGATGCCGGCAGTCTATGAGGGCATGAGCAAAGGATGTGAGCATGTCAATGGAATTTTGTACAGACTGACATATGGAACCAGATTTTGAAGGAGTTCTGAAGATGCACCAATATCCTCAAGACTTACATCCAGGTCTGCCACTGAAACAATAACTTTCATCATAATGACTGAGGCAACTGCACCAGAGAATCATTGAGGTTCGACAACAGCTCATGGATACTACAGTAAGTGCCATATTCCATAACCTAACACCTATTACATACTGTAATCATTTATTGAACAGATATTGTGCTATACTGTTTTTTGATTCCTAAGTATTCAACATATATATGTGTTGCTATCAGTAAATTAGTTGTAATAAAAAAATACTATTAATGGTGGTCTGACTGTGCATCCCAAAGTTATGCACAGATAAGTAGGACCAGAAATGCAGGTGTGCAGGAATATATAGTAACAACATTTCTCATTGATGACTGCATGTGTTTGAGACAACTCCTTAACAGTCATATTTTTAAGAGTCTCTAGTACACCCTAAAAAAGCTGTGTTGAGCATTAGCTCAACTGGTTAAGCAATATAGCAGTGTACAGAGAAGGTGATTTTCTATGGGTTCAAAAGCATTGGTAATCAGATTAATTATGCACTAAATTATTTTTATTAATTCACATAGCATGACTATGTTGCATGGTCGGGTGCTGATGTATGAAAATATGAACACATGTTTTAGAGTTGGACTGCATTAATGCCTGCAATGCATAAGCTCATAGGTTCATAGGTTCATACTAGGCTTTCTGCCCGAGGGCATTTACAAGCCTAGCCCATAGTTTTGTGGCTTACGCCACCCCTTTAGTATGGGGAACTATACCCATTATTTTGCTGTGCCTCTGTTGAGCAGTGACACTGAGGTAATCCCTGGGGTATATCTGCGATCTCCCATCCATTGGTCAAGATTTCTCTTGAACAAGGCCAGCGAGGTGCTCTGCCTCACATATACCGGGATTTTATTCCACAGCATAGGAGTCTTTGGGTGATGAATCTATCCCTCCAGCGTCCTATTAATAGCCGTGTAGGTTTAAGTCTCCCCCCTTTGTGGCTCGGACGGTTCTAGATTTTTGAGGTGAAGCATATTCATCAAATCTGGGTTTGACATGGCCTTGTATGTTAGGCAAAGGTCACCTCTGAGCAAGCGGTAAGCGACTGAATAGAGCTGGAGTTCTTTCAGTCGGGCAGCATAGGACAGATGTTTGAGACCCTTTATCCTTTTGGTGAGGAACTTTTGTGGCCTCTCCAGCTGCTGCAAGTGTCGGGTCAGATACATTCCGAATGGGGCATTGTACTCAATCATTGGTCTGATGAGTGATGAGTATAGGGAGACTATGACCTCCCTTGATCTAGATGAGAATCCCTTCATGATAAGGTGGGCAATGTAGAAGGTCTTCCTAACTACTATTTAGTGACTACCCATTTCTTCACTATCCACAACACTTTAAGCCCGTGCCACACATTGTAGTTTATTAAGAAGAATCTCATTGTAATTCCCCTGAAATATTTATGGAAAAATAAAATATGCAAGCTCAGTCTGAAATGCCCATTTTTATCTGCTCACATACATTACCTTTAAGCTGTGTTAGAAATATGTGAGCACTGCAGATAAATATGCATTAAAATGAGTGTGTTATGGAATTCCACTTGGTTACAGCAAGTACGCATATGTGATCCCTAGACTGTGTTTAATCTGAAGGGTTAGAACCCGTGGTACTGTCTATAATTGCAACTCTGTTCGTTGTGGTTTTGTGGGTTCTTTTCCCAAAGCAGGCCTCTTATTTCCGTAATTCCCTGCTTTGCTTCTGTTAAACATTTAAACATATTTTGTTAAACAGAACTTTTATAAAGTCATTTCTGTGTTGTAGTACATGATTCTGCTATGCTATGGATATTGACTTATTTCATCTACATCTGCAATGCCATGAATAACAGTGACTGAACATGTTCAATTAAGGCACTATTTATCACACAACACTGGTCAGCAGATGCCATTTGCCTTTATTTATAAATGCCATACATGTACATATTCATACAAATATTCACTGTCTCAAAACAGTCTTTGCATATATGATATATGTAATAAAAAATACAATCTCGGTGCATGAAAACCTATAACAAAAGGAAATAAAACATAACATTAAAATAACGTTTTTTGCAGGGAGGCAAACCTTCTTGCTGTACCATACCCCCTTCTACTTATATCCATCTCTATGCATATATATATACACACACACACACACTGATTCTGACATCAAAATGGGGAAAGGAAATATTCCCAAATCCAGAGAATTGTTAACTATCTGTTTAGTTGACCAAAAGTGGATGACTAAACAGATGTCAGTGAAACACACTAGCAACAGAAGTATCAGCACCCATTTTATATATATATATATATATATATATATATATATATATATATATATATATATATATATATATATATGTAGGTCTACTTTCATTCACTGAACACACATTTTACTGAATTTCAAATCACTGACACCAAAATGGTGGAAGCTCAAATCACTAAAAACATATTTAACCGAATCACATTTCACTGAATGTAAGTACTGTTGGAAAAATAAAACATATATGCCCTTTTCCCCACTGTAGTGCGATACTGGAGTTAGTATATATAGTTAGGGTGTGTGTGTGGGAGAATAGCCCCCCATATTGGGGGTGTGGTGGGCGTCACCCCCACCTACATTTGGTTTTATATTGTTAGCTTTCAGTGAAATGAGATTCATAAATATAAAAGCAAACTAGGTGGCGGGCTATGCCCTCCACACCCCCATATTATCAGCCCTTGGCTGTACTGCATTTGGCTACTTGTACGTTTGCTTGTTTGTACCCACCATTTTCCCCACCTCCACTTTCTGTGTCTTTCCAATATTTTCTGTTTTCAAGAAAAAAACAAAAAAGGGCCTATTATAGCCAAAAAAAATGCTCATACCCCTCTGACAATCCGGCTGACCTTCCAATGCTGTGTGTGTGTGTGTGTGTGTGTGTGTGTGTGTGTGTGTGTGTGTGTGTGTGTGTGTGTGTGTGTGTGTGTGAGTGTATCTATATATGCATTTCTGTGTTCTACAACAATAGGTATTCTTCAATCCCAATGGATCATGGGTTTGCACCTCTTTTCGACTGATTCCAGCTGTGGCTTCTGTGACTGTGCAATCCAATCCAGGTGGGGCCATCCTTTCCACATTCTGAACAGCAATAGGCAAATGTTGGTCTGGTATCATGGGCATAGATTTTTCTGAGGGCTCTCTTATCCTCTGGTCTCCTTTCAAAGGTAGTTTCATAGATAGTGAGAGCTTCCTTCACTTCCCGTTTCCAGGTAATCTTGCCCGAGGTGAGAGAATACCAGGTGTTCATGCTGATGGAGAGAGCACTGGGGTCACACTTGCATATGTCCATGTAGCTCAGTTTGGATCACCCTTTTAACCTCTTTCCAGACTCCAGCTCTCTAAGTAGGAGGTCTTTTGGTGTTCAGCCATCTGTCGTGCATGAGATATGACCCAACTAAAGCATGCATCTCTATTTCAGGAGGATGAACATAGAGGTGGTGCCCATCCTCTCAAGCACTATGCTGTTAGGGATCTTGTCCTACCATGAGTTACCAAGTATGCATCTAAGGCAGTGCATATGGAATACATTGAGCCACTGGTTCTGTTTTTAGCACAGAGCCCATGTTTTACTAGCATACAGTAATGTGCTCAAAATACAGGCTGTGTAAACCTGCACCTTTTTGGGCACAGTGAGCTTATTATCAGCCAATACTCTCTCTGTCAGCCTGGAAACCATTATAGCAGCTTTTCCAATGTGCTTCTTGATCTTCCTATCTAGCGACAAGTTGTCAGAGAATATAGATACTAGTTACCCAAACTCTTGAACAACCTCCAGTTCATAGTTGCTCTCCCTGCTTGATGGCTCATTGCCCACATTTTGGCCCATCACCTGGGTCTTTAAACTGATTGTGAGGCCAAATTTCATACAAGCATCTACAAACTGAGCTGTGTGTGACTTCTTGCTGAGTATGAGCCACAATAGCTGTGTTATCAGTGAGCATGAACTCCCTTAGATGCTTCCTAAGCACCCTTTTCTTTGAACTAAGCCTTAACAGGTTGAAGAGGTTGCCATCCATTCTGGTTCAGAGAAAGATACATTCTGTAGCAGTTCTGAAAGCAAATTTCAACAGAACTGATAAGAAGATACCAAACAATGGTGGAGCCATTGCACACCCCTGCTTTACTCCACTCGGAATCTTGATAGGTTTGGATGTTGATCCGTCATACATGATGGCCCCCTTCATGCCTTCATGGAAGACCTTGAGAATGCTAAACAGTATTGGAGGAAGTCAATCTTTGCCAGAATAGCAAACAGACTTTTCCTACTGATGAAGTTGAATGCTTTGCTCAGATCAATGAAGGCTATATACAGAGGTTTGTTCTGCTCCCTGTACTTTTCTTTAGTTGCCTAACAGAGAAAACCATGTCTATAATAAACTGTCCATCTCTGAACCCACACTGAGACTCAGGGTAAACTCTGCAAGAACAAGGAGCCTCTTCAGGACAAAACATGTAAACAGCTTCCTCAAGGTACAGAGAAGGGAGATTCCATGATAATTGTTACAATAATTTTTGTCACCTTTATTCTTGTACATAGTAGCTATGTTATCATGCCTCATTTCTTATCGCAATACCCTTTCTCCAGCATTGGCAAAGTATTGCATGCAGCTGTGAGATTAGGGTACCATTGGCACATTTAAGGATTTCTAAAGAATTTCCATTTTTTCCAATGGCTGTTCCTCCAAGATGGGCAGAGCATTGAGTACTGTCACAGTTGGCAGAGGCTCAATGGCTTTCAGGGCTCTCTCCGTAACTATGATCTCTCTGGCATACAGCTGCAAATAGTGTTTCAGTCAGTGTTCCATCTGCTTGGTTCTGTCCTTCAGGATCTCACATTTGGCCAACTTAAATGGGGCAATCTTCCTTTGTGATGTGCTGGTGACTTGCTTGATCCCATTGTACATTCCTTGCATGTTACCAATGTCTGTGACCTGCTGAATCTTGAATCAAAGTTGGAGCCAATAATTGTTCATTCCCACCAAGGTAGCTGCTGCACTTGACTCTGAGCACACCCGTCTCAAAGGTTTGGAACAGAATCCTCAAAATATGGCAGATATTGGTGGTTTTATGAGACTGTTGATGATTCACTTTTATATCATGTCAGACCTTTGTGCATATTACTGACATGTTACATTGATTTTGACTACCTATCAATCACATGCATTGCTAATGGAAATATATCACTTTACGGACATTTTTTCCTGTGTGATTTTGCACTATATGACTGGAGTTCCACTGACATTGCACATTATTTCATGTGTATGCTTTATGTTGAGATATGTTCATCAGGCCAGGACACTTTTGCAGATTACTAGAACTCAGTACACTCTGCAAAGTTCTGCAAATGTTTTGGAATCTGTCCCTAAGAATGTTAATGCGATTTCTGAATCATAATGAAAGGATATCCTTAGATCCATTGATTGTAATATAAGTGAGGAAGTAAATTGTCACAAGAATGCAGGGATCATAACCTCTGGGGATATATATTTGAAAGCCCACATCCCACATATATTTTTCAGATCACCTTTGGGCCACTGAGTCAATGAAATGTGTAGCTGGATTTCCCCACCTTGATTCTGTATTAGTTTGACAATGTATCAAATAACATTTCTCAATGCCAACTTATTAAAACTTATCAAAACACAGTCCCTTATATGATATTGTAGAAACAAGCTATAACGCAGAACCAAGTACATACAAGGTATTGTAAAAAAAAAAAAAAAAACATGAAATACAAACTGCCATTATAATTTTGTCTTGTCAAAGTTATACCGTGCTGTAGTCGTTTTAAATAATGTACCACAGTCAAAATCCTGGAAATACAAATGTATTCCTGACATTCACTTTATCTTATGGAGATAGTATATTTCAGCTTATTAATGTATATGTCTAGAATACATAAGAATATATACAAAAATACCACGACACTTAAATGTGGACACAGTCTTCTTGATTTTCGCAAGATTGTAATCATTTATATCAATTGTCGTGTTCCCAACAAAAGACAGAGAGACAGTGTGAAATGTTATTTAACACTAAGAGATATTCCAATCAACATGTTATGAAGTTGCTTATCTCTCTCTGTGACTACACCACTTTAGAAAAAGAAATATTTTTTTGGTAACTAAATGACATCACTCAAAATGAATTTGTCAGATAGAAAGCATGTAGATGTCATTTGTCAAACAATGGTAGACGAGATGGAAAGTAATGTGAAAATGTCAGTTTTGAGGATGAAACTGTTAATGCGATGGAACAAGAAGTACAACCTGAACTGAAGGAATGCTATGAAGATGCACAATTGTTAACATGACTCAATGATAGTGTATGAGAAAATAAATTATGTACAATTTGTGGCACTTAACTGGACAATTAGTTGTATATTTATAGCACCTGGATGCAGCTGAAGTTAAAGATAGTGGCCTGATTCATGATGGCTTGCATGGAGTCTAAGAGAGTAAAACTCCATGCAGCCATCATGTCCGACAAGTGATCCAGGAACAGCCTGTAGGGGCGTGTAAGAGAGCTCCTAAAATGGCTCTTACATGGACAGGGCTGGGACATGCAAATCACCTCAATTGCAGGTGAAAGGCATGCAAATGAGGTAGATTTGCGATTCAGGAAACCCAAACCTGTCCGAGTAAGAGCAGTGTTATTTGCAGAAATGTACTCAGTTGACAACTGAGTACCATTCTGCAAATAGCAAAACGGAGCCATGACAGCTCCAATTAAAGGTTGCATCCAGTGCAGGAAGCATGCCAATGGCCAAATATACCACCATTGGAAATGTTCCCTGATGTAAAATTAAAATAATTTTTTTTTTTCGCCGATTTCCGATGTTTAAGCTTAGCGCAGCACCGCACAAACGGGCTGCGCTCTAAAAAACAGAATACTACAAATTAAAACCCACAAATGTGGATTTTATTGAAAGTGATAATGTACAATGCAAGGGAATGGCAGGCTGAAGACAAGATGGCCACCGAGTAGAGGTTGCTAAGGGGCGAAGCTCAGTCTAAGACATGTAACCAAGCATTAGTAGGCAATTCAATGTAAATGAGTGTTAGGATAGTGAATCGCTAGTTTACATAGCAAATGAGCACAGTCAGTGGAGTGTAGGAGTAGGATATGGGGAGTAACAGAGTAGAAGATAGGTGACACCATGAGAGGGGTATGTATGAAAGAAGTGAAGCTCATTGGAGCAGATTGGCATGTGTCCGCTGTCATTTAGACATCATGGAAAGAGGTGTGTCAACAGGTAGGCTAGGGAAAGCCAAGAAATGGAAGGTGTATACCATGGATAACACCAATGTTTCTTGCTGAGCGTGCATGCACACGTGTGCGCGCCTGTAAGCCTGAGTAAGACAGAGTGCGCACGTGTAAGTGTGAGTGCGTGCGTTTAAGCTGGAATAAGCATGTAAAAGGCTGTTTAAAGAGTTCTAAGCATGTTTGCACTGGTGTGCGCACATTTTAACCCAAATAAGCAAGTTTTAGCCCGTGTAAGCATGTGTGTGTGCGTATTAGCTGCTGTGCGCATGTTTGCACTTATGTGCATGGTGCTCCACCCCCTGAGGAAACAGAAAGGAAAAAGGAAGCTCAACAAATAGTAGGAAGCTACCAGGGAGTACTAGCAGAGCTAGCAGGTGAAAACAATCAGAATCAGGCAATTACACAGGCAGTACACTAGCCCAGCCCAGCCTAGCACTTAAAACTCTGCAAACAATAGTCCATGATGTTTCACACAAGAGACACTGCAGTAAGCTAATAAAAGTGAAAACTGAAAAAGCTTTACTGAGACAAAGAAATGTTAGGGGCTGCCATTGCTGTTATAAGGCGACATATGCAACATGCTGAGGTTGGTGACATTGGAAATGCTGCTGGACAACCCACAGTGAGGAGACAGAGAAGAGTGTACAGGCCCAGGGTAACCTACCAGGGGCTACATGAGCTGGAGATAGTGGAGTGCTATAGAGTGGACAGAGACCTTCTGCAGCTAATTACTGCAGCTAATTGTTGAGCTGTGCAGGCCACGCCTCACACACAGAACCAACAGAGGGGAACTCATCCCAGTGGAAACCAAGGTATGTGTTGGCCTAAGAATATTAGCAACAGGTACCTTCCAGAGACCAACTGGTGATATGATGGGGATATCACAGGCATCAGCATCCAGGGTACTACACCAGTTCCTGGATGCCATGTCAGCACATGTCGGTGATCATGTATATTTCCCCACTTCCCGTGAGGTAATGGCCAGCAATATGCATCTCTTCCAGCAAATAGCGGAATACCCTGAGGTAGTGGGTGCAATAGACTGCATGCACATACGCATCAAAGCACCAGCCGGCGAGCAGGGTAGGGTCTGCTTCAACCACAAGGGCTTCCCCTCCATCAACTGCCAGGTCGTGTGTGATGCCCAGGGCATAATACTGAATGTATGTGAAGGCTGCCTGGAAGCTACCATGATTCCCATATCTGGCATCTGACACAGATGTACCAGACATTTGCCAATGGGGACATCCCACATGGTCACCTAGTGGGGGATGCTGGCTATGCACTGGAGCCATGGCTGATGACACCCATCAGAAACGCACACACACCTGAACAGGAACGCCATAATGAGGCACACGCACAAACACGTAATGTAATGGAGCATGTGTTTGGGCTGCTCAAGTCACGGTTCCGGTGCCTGGACACATCTGGTGGAGCCTTGCAGTACTCACCAACTACATGTACCCAAATTGTCATGGTATGTGCTATGCTACATAATATGATCCTGCGAAAACAGCTGCAGCAGGACCAGCATAGGCCTGGGCCAAACAGCCCCCCCACCATTTCCAAGTCCATCACAGGCAGCACATGACTTGGAGGAGGAATAACCTGAGCCTGCCCCAGTAGGCAGAAGGAGGCGTGTCCAGTATGCTTTGGCCTTGGCAAAGAGGCAAAGCATAGCACATACACTGGCTCAGTAGGAACTCTGGAAATGATACCCCTCTCCGACTTGCACATAAAGTAAAAGGGATGCCTAAGCTGACACTACCTGCTTCCAAACATGTGCAGGGAGTGTAGTATGTGCACCCGACATAGGCAGCCCTGCAGCACCACCTAAGGCATGCATGCCATGTGTTAAGCAATATAAAGCAGTGCTAAACAGCAATTACCACCATGTAGTATATGCAAACAAAATCGCACACACCAACTAGCACAATTGTGATCAATGGTCAGTAATATTGGGCAACGTCCCGCAATGTTGGTGAATATTGAGCAATGTCGGACAAGCCTGGTGTAAGTAGGGCATAGTTGAACAAAAGCCAACATGCTCATATTTGCTTAAGCAGTGTGGTCTGCTCAGTATGAAAATATAAAGTAGTGATGGGCCTCGAACCCAGGATACTGTGCACTATAGCCAAAGTACTGAACCACTAAACCATGACAGTATTGCAGTGGTCCACCTGTATGATGGAATGTTGATAAGTCTATGCAAAGTATTCCATGGAAACCCTGCAGGCACAGCATAATCCTTGTTGAGTTATGACACAAAGGTGAGTCCTGCAGTGAGAACAGAACCTGACTTCCAACACACACAGTATAAATGTTAATATTGGTCATGTTCGCACACATCAGCAAATGTAGTGGACCTCAGATAGCAACATACTGAAGGGTCACACTGGGCATGCTCACACACTTGAATAAATGAGACAAATGTCAGGCAACAAAACATGTAATGTCAGAACTGGGCATGCTCACACACTTAGGCCATGTCTGAGTACAGCAGTGGGCCACGCTTATCTGGCAGTTGCATGTGTTAACCCAGGAACCTGTCACTATACAGCAATCTGCCCTGTGCACACAGTTATATGACAACAGACACATCTATAATATAGTGGAACCCTGTCATAATCAAATATGTTCTGCAGATACTGAAGTTCTTCATGGAAACTGGTAAAGCAAAGATGATAAAGACCTGCAAACAGTATCAGCAATAAACATTGTGCATCTTGAACATTAGCATAGGTTCAGAGGTCAATACTAGGCTATCTGCCCTAGGGCATGTACAAGCCTAGCCAGAGTGCATTTGGCATTCGCAACCCTGTCAGATTACTACACTGTGTGTGTGTGAATAGTAGGTCACACAAGATAGCCCAAGTATGTTTATGCTAGTGTGCCTCTGTCTAGCAGGGACACAGAAGATATCTCAGGGGTAAATATACAATCACCCATACAGTCATCAAGATGTCTCCAGTAGGTGGTCAGTGGGTGGCTCTTCCTATGTGAAAGTGGGATTACATTCTGTAGTGAGTGGAGCCTCTGGGATAAGAATCTGTCCCTCCACAATGTCCTATTAGCATCTTTGCTGAGGTATACATCCTGCAGTGTGTAGCTCCAAGGGAGTTAGATATCCTGAGGTGGAGCATGTCCAGTAATTCTGGTTTGGGTATAGCTGTAAACAACAGGCACACATCATATCTGAGTAGGTGGTAAGCAACTGAGTAGAGATGGAGGTACTGCATCTGAACTATGCAGGGCATCTGTGTGAGTCCCTAGATCTGTTTGTTGTGGACTGTCCGTGGCCAGTAGAGTTGCTGCATGTGTCAGGTAAGGTACACCCCAAATGTGGCATTGTAACCAAGCATGGATATGATGAGTATAGGGGCACAATGACCTCACTCGATCTAGATGTGAATCCATATGGGATAAGGTGGCACACATAGAAGGTGTGTCCAACCACTTTGGCAACATGAATGTTAAAGGCGACAGTACAAACAAGTGATGTCCCCAAATCCCTAACAACTCCTACCGTATGTAACGGAGTACTACCTATGTGGTAATGTGTGGGCATGTTGTTACTCCCAAAGGGGATGACTATGCAACTAATGGCATTTAGCTGTAGGCCATGGCTCAGGCACCAGTCATCCATCTCTGTGAGACCCTGATTGAGTATGCATGTGGCAGCTGGAGAGTTGATCATGGCAGCCAGTTTGCAGTCAAGTGCAAACATGTTCAGCCATATTCCCCCTGTGATAGCCTGTACGTTAGACAAATATATACTGAACAAGAGAGATCAGGACCAAGCTGTATGGGATGCCATGTGTAACTGGTGTATAGTCAGACATGCCACCTGCAATCCTGACCATGTGGGTGCTATCCCTGATCTAGGTATCAATCCATTGTGTGAGATATGTGTCCAAATTGATGCTGGTGAGCCTATGCATAATGGCCCAGTGGGTTATTGTGTTGAATGGTTTTGCAAGGTTCAGGTAGGCTGTTTGGATAGCCTTCCCTATGTCGATGGACCTGTTAGCCATTTAAAGAATACCTACAGGTTCAAGAGGCAAGATCTGCCCACAACAATGCTGAAATGAGTAGGACACAGTGTCTGTAGGTTCCCGATGTCTATGTGTAGGAATCCTATGACAATATGCTCCATAGCTTTGCAGAACAGGCTACATAGGCTTATAGGGCAATATTGTCTGTGGTCCGTTGTGGCAGCAACTCTGTGGAGTGGGATCTCATTCGCAGTACGCCATTCCTTGGGTATATATCCTGTGGTAACTCCGATATTGAACAGTGATGTAATGTGAGGGTTGCATTTGTCATGATGCTCGTGTATGATGCAGGCTGGGACACCATCTGGTCACATTGATACTGTGATGTACGCTGTGGGGAGTGCAGCACTCACCTGTTACTGTGTGATGTCAGGGAGGTTATACTCTGTTGGGATGGATAGTTGCTCTTTAGGTGGGATGGGTGGGAGGCATCTGCACTGAACCTGTTTGCCAGGATGTAGGCAATACCAGTGGGTTCAGGGTAGGTTTAGTCAGTATGCAGTAACTCACAGCATATCAGTGAATGTCCACCCAGGTTCCTGACATAACTGAAGAAGGCTGTGTGATAGTCCTACATGTCAGGTGCAATTGTCTGGTAGAAGTGGCCCTTAGAAAAGTCCATGAGTGATTGTAGCTGTCTGCTAGTACAGCTCACAGATGCCTTCCCAGTCTGGGATTGTGCTCTATCATGTAGTAGCATCCTCCTGATGTTGTACAGCTTATTAATGGCTGGGATCTACCAGATAGGTCCCTGCCATTGTAGTAGTGGGTCTTGTTGTTATTTGGGATAGCACAATCCATGCAGTCCACTAGGTGTCCATAGAATATGTATGTAAAGGATGCAGCAGTGTGAGCCATGTATGCCACTGTCTCTGGATCTCTGAAGGATGCCACCTTGCTTCGGTGAAGTGAGATGTTGTCTCATGAAAAGTTCACCAAGATTACCCAGGATGGGTGTGTGGAGGGTATATATATGTCCTGTGAGATACATGTACGTTCTGACCTTACCAATGAGGGGTATATCACTGGTGTGGAACATAGAGTCCCCATGTTGGTGATGAGCAGGTCCAATATGTATTCCCCCTTGTGGCTGTGCTGACTGGTTGTGCCAAAGCATATGAGTCCACAAATTGTAGTGACTGTTGGGTGAGGTTGTCGGGGCTTGAGTAGTATCCCCAGTCAATGTGTGTGTATATGAAGTCACACAATATAATGGTGTCTGGGGAGAACTTCATATTCTCCATAGCTCCCACAAAAGCCGAGTGTGATTCCTGAGTTTGGGAGTGTGTTCTGTAGCAGGCAACAAACTGAAAGGCAGTATTGCACAATGTTAGTTGTATATGTATGGTCTGTGATGCTTTGCGCAGTGCTACTAACCTGGAGGTGTGTGTATCTGTGATGTATATGGATACTTCCCTTAGTTGTGTTGTCTGTTCCAAGTCTTATTGTCAGACAGCATGGTATGAAACATAACCTGGTATTGCTGGTGTGCATAAGCGAGCCTGAACCAGGTGTCTGTCAGTGCACAGCTATTGCTCTCCTCCATACTGAGGAGAGTCCTGAGTGGCCACAATATGAGGTTAACACAACTGTTGTTGAGCAGCATTACCCTTAGTTTAATTTAACCTGTAATGTCTATGGAGGGGGGTTTGTCTTCTGAGCCCCACTTAAAAAAGGCACTATGGTGGTAGCAAAAGCCTTAGCCAGCATACCAAAGCCCAAGGGTGACAGGTGCAAGCTGTCCATAGTGAAGCTACTTGGCATGTTGAGGATGTCACCATACGCTGACAGACACTGTATCCCCTATGAATGAAACAAATTTGTTAGCCAACTGTTAAATGTGATATATGTGTCCGTATACTGTGACATCATAATTGGTGGGTGTGAGATGCTAGACAAGGTCAGGGTCATACTGGCCTGGGCTACATGATCAGAGTGTACCTCCATGTATCATGTCATGTGGTCCAGGGAGTAACGTCTGAGGTTACACACACCAGCATGGACAATGATGGTGCCAGTCTTGTACTTGCTTTGGAGTGACCTGACTGCCTGTGTTATGCGGCAGATCCTGGCACCCAACAGACAGCCCAAAGTGACTATTCCCTTGTCAGGGCTGGTGAGTGGTACATCAGTGTGTCTGAACATAAGTGTCGCCTATTACAAGTGTATTAGGTGTGTTGTTTAGCCCGAAGGGCAGTGACTGTGTGGCACACTGACATTGTTAACTTAGTGATATGTGGGTATTGTAGTGGGGTAGCAGGTGTGTGTGTGTCTGCTTTGGAAGTCTCTGCTGCTTAGGTAGAGTACATTTACAGCATCCGAGTATGTCAGTGTGTGTTAATGTGGTTTGAGTCCTGTTGCTAGAGGATATGTGAGACTGATATGTGGTGTGTGTGGTTACCTTCACCACCTGATAGAATGTGCCAGTCAAGGGTTGAGAGAGTTCAGCTCCTTGTATGTCTATATAGGTGCATCTCACACATATATCTGAGTTTGTTGGGAGGAGGAGAGGGTTGTCTGTGTACATTAGGCAGATGTGACATTGTGTCAATATCACAATATCCACCAGCTGGACTGAAGAGTGCACACGAATCCGACCCCTGGACATGCCAGGATATTATCATGACATACTCTGTAGCCTGATCACAAAGGATCAGTAGGGTGTTAAGCGTGTAAAAGAGCATAACAGGGATTAGTGCTCATGTTCATTGGTATTTTGTAAAGAGTAGCTGAGAAGGAGTCCAGACTGAATCATGACACCTCCTTCAGCTATGTCATAAATATCAATGTACACACATATATGTCCTGAGTAAGGGCCAACTGTACCTGAGTGTCAATGCTAACATCATGACAGACAGGCCCATATGTACATACCCATCCCCCACTGACAATAGTCCACATCATCATACCAGGAGATATCACATGTAGAATGGATGAGCAGCTACCCCCACTGCCAAAAGCATGGCAGCAGGTGGAATACATTGATTCCCAATATGTGTCATGCACAAACTACAGAACAAACAGATCATGCACCTGAACAGTCAGCTGAGCTGCACCCCTACACAGGATGTGGAACCGTTGAATGTGTCACAGCTACATATGGCACTCCCCACAAGTGTTGGTGCACAACACACCATGGGAAGTCAAGTCCTATAGTACGCCTATGAGGTCTGATCTGCAAGGTCATGGAGTCCATCATGGTTGCAGTCATAAACAGAGCTATTGGAAGCTGACACACACACAGCCCTACCAACTGTGGTATGTTCATGTGCAGATCATGGTTCCCAAACATGCTAGACTGTTTGCAAGGCAGCCACCCAGGACATACATCAATGAACACATCTACACATGTGTCACTTAGACTTTGAATAGCCCTTTATCAACATCCCAGACACATGTAGTATCCACAAAACCAAGAAGCTGTGCATAAATATGTGTTGACTTATGATGGAATGTCAATTTGTCCACAGATAGATCACACAAGGTAAGGATACTGAGGTCATGTTCAAGCTGTTGACACCTGCTGACCCACATGGACCAGTCCTGGAATGGCATAAAACAAAGTGTACGCACATCACCATGTCCAGTCTGATGATGTAACCATCCTATAAATACAGCAGGAGAAGGGAAACCAGCCAGTAAAGCAAATAGTGTGCCATGCTAATGCATCTCTGTCCAGTATCATAACATAGTTAGGTAGGGGTTTGAATCCTGCAAAGTGTGTGTGTGTGTGTGTGGGGGGGGTGTGTATGTGTGCAGTTTCCTTTGAGAGGTGTTCCTTTTTTTGGAGACTGGGAAAACTCAGTAAAGGAGGTCTGATGATGTCACCATCCTACAAATACTGCAGGAGAAAGGAACCAGACAGTAAAGCAAATAGCGCGCCGTGTTAGTACATCTCTCTCTAGTATCATAGCATAGTATGGTAGGGGTTTGAATCCTGCAAACAGTGAGTGTGTGCAATTGTCTTTGAAAGGAGTGCCCTTTTTGGAGACTGTGAAAACACACTGAAAGAGGTACATTCCTCTTTGGAAAGTCTGATGATGTCACCATCCTACAAATACAGCAGGAGAAGGGAAACCAGCCAGTAAAGCAAATGGCGTTCCATGTTAATGTGTCTCTCCCTAGTATCATAACATAGTTAGGTAGGGGTTTGAATCCTGCAAATGCTGACTGTGTGTGTGTCACTGTTGTGGGTTTTACTTTTACTATGGTATGAAATAGTATGATGACAACAGTAAGTGCATTGCAGATTTCAGGTATCTGTGTGGCAAATATATATGTGTACATATCCCCTCAATCAGTACATAGGTGTGAAGCCTGCATACTACATGAATACATTTGTTTCCATTAACAGGTTGTGCCACTGCTACTCAGATTGTAGGTCACATATGTATGTATGTGACATGGCCGTCCACTGTCGTGTTCTGTGGCCAAGGTCATCTGTTGCACACACACCCATGACAGTTACTTAAGAGTAGTGTGAGTGAGGGTATATGCCTGGGGTATATGTCAGACATGGTGATACACATCAAAGTCTGCCAAGAATGGACAGTCTTTGTAGGTGTATGACTGCCTTGTGGATATGCATTCAGGCCTCTAATGTCTGTGATACACCTTGGGAATCCACAACACCTATGGATATGTGGATACCAAGGGACACATGACATAAAATGGGTCTGTATGTACACAATGGTACCCGACATACATGTTGAGGGCTACCACCGGTGTGGTACTGACGGGATAGTATGTATAGTACATGAGGATGACGATGCCATAGTCGACTTACTGCTATACAGCATGTATCACACAACAGGTATCTACCTGTATGATACCCTTGTGTAGGATATGCGTCCCATCCAAGGAATGCAGTGTAGGCCATTCCATGCAGTCCCAGATTTGGATGGACACATCCCTAGTGTGTTTGCATGTACCTAAGGGGACTATATGACACACAGGTGTGGTCACAGTAATGGGTGGCGGTCATCACCACTAGTTAGTGTTATAGTGTAGCACCGGAAGGATCCAATTGATACTGGGTTCCCTACTACTGTGTGTCATTTGTCAGGACATCATCCAATGATTGCTTATAGTCATGCTGTTGAGGTTGTGTATACTACCAGACTGCAAATCATTGACTGATATTAACGGTATCACCCACAGCATAGTGTCAACCCATGTCATACACACGTCTACCCATGTTAGTACATAACTGTAGTAGAATGCATACTGGCCATTGAAAGATTCAATGGGATGTTAATAATGTGTACAACAGGGTATGCCACATGTCCCATGTGTCCACTATGCACATACATCCAGACAGTGTGCACCCACCATGTTCACAGATGTACACTTGCTAATCTGTACTGCACACATCACACATGTACTGTCCACTCACTAACACATGCTGGCAACACATCACACATCAGCCAAGTGGCACATGGGTGGATAATGCATACTCAGACCTAACAGTGGTGTAAACAATGCTACACTGACAATCAGAGCTTTGATGCATAATGTCTGCTCAGATATACCTACAAGGATGTAGTTAGACTTCCTTGTTGACAACTCACTATTATTGCTACATTGCTATAGTGTCACCCTGTGCATCAGCACCATGTTAGCCTGTCCCTCCATCGATAATGCAGATGACAGGAGGCGGCACAGGTGTCATCATATGCACAGGGTGTTTTGTTGTTTGCCAGAGCCTGACATTGGCCCATCCAATCGACATGTCTGTGTGTGTGTGTGTGTGTGTGTGTGTGTGTGTGTGTGTGTGTGTGTGTGTGTGTGTGTGTGTGTGTGGGACAACAGTACAGCATGGGCCAATGTTGATGTAATGTGTGTGTGTGTGTGATCCCTAGTTGTTTGCTTAATGTGTGTGTGTCTGCATGCACACAGCTCCACCATGTGGCTGCCATATATGGTGGTTTGTGGGACAGCCACAGACTGTACCTGCTTGGCTGTACAGATCACTGTCACTGGCCACGGACACAGTACCTGTGCCTGGCAGGGGTGCTACGGACGGTATCATGTACCAACCCTGACTGGGTACTGTCATCAGAGGCAGAGGTATGACGACTGGACCAATGTCCCTGCTGGAACTGGCCAGAGCCACATGCACGTGGTCTACTGGGACGGACAATGGACAGGCCAGCCCCAGCATTGCTGGGGCTGGTACTGCCACTATGGGAGTGGCTGTGAGCTGTGGGCCGTTCGTGACCACTGCCAGCTTTTGCTGTTGCTGGCATGCATCTGCGTCGACATCGCAACCTTCCCGCACGGTCCTGGCTTGAGGAAGACATGTTGTGGAGGGCATCTATTGTCTCCCCCCAACGTCTATCAATAACCTCGGTGTATGCCCAGATGGCACTGGCAAGGTCACAGATGCTGTCATTGATAGCAGTGTTATGTGCCCTCTGCTCCCTAAGTACCTGCCTGGTGTACCATTCCATACTTGCCTGAGCCTGCATTACAGCCTGGAACATAGTGGTCGTCGTAAGACCTGTGATGGCACAACTGCAAGGGGCAATACGTCCAGTGGTGCTCCCCCAAGAACCCCTGGACCTCTGCCTATGTGGTACAATTCTGGGTCTATGGCTATGGCTGCTGTGAGGGGATGCATGTGCCATGGGTACCACACTCTCCTGGTCAATGCCAACTATATGCTGTCCCTCCCCTATGGCCATTGGTGGTGAGGGATGTAATGGCAGTATGAGTTTGCTCATAGATGGGGTTGAATGCTGTGTACTGTCGATTGGTGGTCCAACGACAGGCCCTGTCAAATCTCCCTGTGCCAAAATACATGTGTCATCATCACCACTATCCATGGCAGTGGCTTCAGGTCGCCTGCTGCTTTCGCGAAGCCCTACCTCAGCACCTGTGAGAGGAAGACAGGAAACACATGTTACGGTCTGCGCATGCACACATGCACACATGAACACATGAACACATGCACACATGCACACATGCACACATGAACACATGAACACATGCACACATGCATACATGCACACATGAACCCATGCACACATGAACACATGAACACATGAACACATGCACACATTCATACATGCACACATGAACCCATGCACATATGAACACATGCACACATGAAGACATGCACACATGCACACATGAACATATGCACACATGAACACATGCACACATGCACGCATGAACACATGCACACATGAACACATGAACAGATGCACACATGAACACATGCACACATGCACACATGAACACATGCACACATGCACACATGAACACATGCACACATGAACACATGAACACATGCACACATGCACACATGCACACATGAACACATGCACACAGGCACACATGCACACAGGCACACAGGAACACAGGAACACAGGAACACATGCACACTCCTCACTACAGCAGATACACACACACAACAGAAATCCAAATCATACTCAATACCGGTTGAAGGTGGGTGACAGTATCACAAGGCAAACAGTCACACACACGTGTCAGCATGCAGAATAACTGTTGATCAAGTCCATGCAGTGTGAGTGTAGACAGCCATAGTTAATGGCAGTGTACATGGCTGTGGTGCATATGTGTACATGTTCAGTGATTGCCTACACCCTGGAACACAATGTGTACAAGGACATGACATTTCTGTGCAAGTATTATAAGCTCTGCAATGTCCTGTGCACCATCACACACAGGTATACATACCATGGCTGCATGTGTTATTTGTGTGTCACATGGATTTACATGTCTGATTGCAGTGTCTGTGTCTGTAGCAGATAATTGAAGACACAGGTGTAGCACATGCATGCTATGTACACACACGGGATGAGTGGTGCATGTATACATGATGGGATACCAATCCTGGACATGGCCATTGTAACAGTATGGGGTGTAGTACCATTAGCCATCATCATGCATCATGTGGTCACTCAAGGCCACTAAAGTGTGCTAGACCACCGCCTAGCCTGCTGTACCTGAACCGCAGTGCTGTGGCTAAGTTCACAATTACACAGCCACGTTGCACAAGGGTGTGTGAGGTGTCCAATAGGGAGCATTGCCTAACATAACTGTGTTATGTGTTGAGGAGTGTTGCACAGCCCCATGCTAGGTCCCTACTCCTTAGGTATGGTATGTGTGGTGTGTGGATGACATGTGGGATACTGAAGTGTGACCTGGCAGCGGGTGTCCGATTACACTATGTGTAGCATGTTGAGGTGTACTGCGTATGACAAACGTGTTACATTGTGTACATGTGTGTCAACTATGCCTATCCAATGTGCAGTACAGTGTTGCAACATTTGTGTCTGATGCTCTGTGCATTGCATGTGATTGAGGCAGCTGCTCACATTATTGAGATGTTTCACGTCTCACAGCAAACATGCACAGCATGCATTATGCGTAGGTGTGTTATGTGTACATGGTCTACACCTCACCTATGACATGCACAGCTCAATACCAAGTTTAAAGTGTTAACACACTCACCAGAATGTAACGTCTGCCCTGCTGTCACACCAGAGGGACTTGCAAGAATATGACACAGTTTATCAGTGGCTACAACTGTGGCATTGCTACTGTGAGTGTGCTAAATTACAGTAGAACAACAGGCATAGGTGAACAGATACTATTCAAATTATCAGTATTGCACACAATAGGCAGCACAACTGCTAAACACAGTACGCATCTCACACATGCATGATCTAACAATACAAGTAACACTAGTCTACAGCTAGGGCATGTTACCTGCATGCTCCATGTCACTATGCTGGGTGGCTCCGGCCTCCATGAAGACACATGTGTGATGTTAATGTTGCTGTAAGTCAGGAGCCACCACACTTAGCAGCAGTTCCTCCACTCTGGTGAGGGGGGGGTGTATGGCCACCCCACCACCTGTGGCAAGCTGCTGTCTGTGGATATCAGATGCACGCCGCTGGACATGTCTAATTAAATCACTGCAGTGATGGCGTACCTGCTCATATGTCCGGTTATGCATGCCTATGTCATTTACCCGACGAACAAGTTCTTGCCACAGTGCAGTACACTCCTGCTGGTGCTGGCTGGCCCTTGAAAACAGCAGAGTATAGTGCTGAACCAGGCTGTGGTGCATTTCCTGTTCCTCTGCAGCTGTGTAGCAGGGGTTCCTGTGATGAGCCATAAGCCTGGAAGACAAGTAAACGATATGTGTGAGCAAGTCATGTGGCACACTTAACATTATACAGTACAGATATCAGTTAACTGCCATATATAGCATCTGTTCGTCTGTCACAGGATACACACATTCAATACCACATATCAGTGCTCAGCCCACAACTGGCTGACAGTGCCTGCCACACTCCATATGACACACCAGTATACACCATTACTCAGCTCACTGTTTGGGATCCAATGCACAGCCTTGCCAGGGGGGTACATATCAAGCTAATGCATGCAGAAATATGTCATCCATTGCAATGAATGTGAAGTACAGTTACAGTATAACCAGTAACCCACCCTAGTCGTTGATGGCATACCCCTACCTAACATATGTGCACAGTTGTTAATATAGCTGGCATACTGCTGTAACAGAGTATGCATGTTGCTAGGTACACACACAAACTCTGCATCACACATGTGATTGCGGACATAGTACAGGCATCATTACACACACATCAGACATTCATACAACACACAAATGTATGCTAACACAGATGATAATTTGCTATGTACCTTACAGTACTGTGTGCCCCTACTTAAAGATACCTATGCCTGAGGAATGTAATCTGTGCAGACTGCAGGAAACACACAAGACAGTGTTACCAGGGAATGTGACCATACACCATACTGTGCTGTTTAGGCCTAGAGCTTCAGGTGGTACAACAGTTCAAATGTCGGCTGGATTCACCAGCAGTGCCACTTACTGAGCATACATGTATTGCTTCAGCCTATGATGGGACACCACAGTCATACACAAGGAACTATGTCACAACATATACCATCCTACTATGTCTGCATCCCAATAACTGACACATCTTTCTCTGGCCTCACACTTAGGACACAAACGACCATGACAGAAACAACCTAACACCTATCTATCACACCATCACAGACCTTGCACAAATTCACTGTCACACTCATTCCACCTCACATAGCAAGTATTGCACTGTGTATATGTCTGTGTGCATTGTGTCAAAAGTAGGTAATACGCTATTGTCCCTGGGGCCTACAGCAGCCTAGCCATATGCTACCCTGGCCTGTGACACACATGTAATTAGATTTCACTTCCTCCTGTCAAACGGATACACAGAGGTGATTCCCAGGGCTTGTTACCTATCCCCCAGACAATCATCAGGGGTATGTCTGACATCTGCTACTGAGGAGCCTTGTTTGTTCATGCTGGGTGGTTTACTCCAGAGTATGGCATATTTGCCAGTAGGAGCATATCCCTCAAGCATGTGCTGTTTAGTGAGGTTGCAGGGACTAGGGACCTAGGCCGTGTAGCCTGGTGGAATTGTGAGGTGTTGACATGGTGGTTGTCTGACTGCTATGGGTGTGGCATACCTCTGTATGTTTGGCAGAGGTAACTTCTGGGTGGCCGGTATACAATGCACTGTAGCTGTGGTTAGGTGAGTCAGTCTGCATAGGGTATGTGTTTCAGGGCAGTATTACCCTTTGTGAGGTATGTCTGTGGCCTTTCCACTTGCTGTAGTTGTCATGTGAGGTACATCCCACATGGGGCATTGTGATGAGTACAGGGGAACACTGACCTATATTTCCGTACATGACACATAGTTTGTGATTACACGTACCAAGTAGACAAATTACAAGACTAGTGTGGCACTATGAATATCAAAGGGGAGGCTACTGTCCACCTGTGTCCCATTTTCCCTTCTGACACCTTCAGTGTTAGTCAGGCAACCACCTATCTGGTAGTTAGTGGGAAAGTGTTTTGGAATGGGGTATGGCACTGCAGTATCTACACTGGTGTTCAGTCCATGCTTTGGGCACCAGGCACCTGTTACAATACATCTGACCCTGTGTCTCCCTCTCTCACTATATATATATATATATATATATATATATATATATATATATATATATATATATCTGAATATTTATATACATATATATCTATATTTCACTCTATATATACATATCTATATATATATCTATATACATATATGTATATATATATATATATATATATATATATATATATATATATATATATATATATATATGGATTCACTTTATAACCTCGAAATACTGAAATCTCGAATTTCAGTATCTCGAGACTAGAAAGTCAAAAAATAAAAACATCGAACATTCAAAATAACGAATTATAAAAAACCGAAGCCCAAATGAACGAAATTAGGTAGCTGAACTACACTACCGAAATGACACATAGTTTGTGATTACACGTACCAAGTAGACAGATTACAAGACTAGTGTGGCACTATGAATATCAAAGGGGAGGCTACTGTCCACCTGTGTCCCATTTTCCCTTCTGACACCTTCAGTGTTAGTCAGGCAACCACCTATCTGGTAGTTAGTGGGAAAAGTGTTTTGGAATGGGGTATGGCACTGCAGTATCAACACTGGTGTTCAGTCCATGCTTTGGGCACCAGGCACCTGTTACAATACATCTGACCCTGTGTCTCCCTCTCTCACTATATCTATCTATAGATATATATATATATATATATATATATATATATATATATATATATATATATATATATATATATATATAGATATATATATATATATCTGAATATTTATATACATATATATTCATATATCACTCTATATATACATATCTATATATATATCTATATACATATATGTATATATATATATATATATATATATATATATATATATATATATGTATATATATGGATTCACTTTATAACCTCGAAATACTGAAATGTCGAATTTCAGTATCTCGAGACTAGAAAGTCAAAAAATAAAAACATCGAACATTCAAAATAACGAATTATAAAAAAACCGAAGCCCAAATGAACGAAATTAGGTAGCTGAACTACACTACCGAAATATCCACAGACCACCTCACACGACGGCATATCATAATATCGAAAATACAAAAGCACCTTTAATTAACGCAAGAGAAATATTCCATACACAACATGTACATTTGTACATTGTATAAACACAAATTCCAGCTGTACATTAAGTTGCAGAACAATTGCCATGTACATAATACTTCATCGTACACGTAAACAACTCGAAATATAGATCCCCTATCATAGTCCATAATACATATATGAAGACATCAACAGATACGGCCACATTAACAATTTATGCTGCTGCTACGAAATTCATATATAATGCCTGACATGAAGGTGCAACAGATTAACGGTACTCCTGCAAAGTAATGCAAGGATGTACAAACAAACTGCAGAGAAACGGTACTGAAATAAAGAAACATTACCAAGTTATGTAGTACACATACTGTCCTATTCACATCTGTATTGGAGAGTATGTATCCCTATTTCTCAGCACATTTTCAAACTGAGCATGCCTCTTTGCAACATTATGTCATTTAGGAGAAGGCGGAGCTCCACAAGTCATTCTAACCCGAAGTTCTTAAACTCTGTCCTGTTCTCTGGCTAGCACGATCATAAGTACTTTCAAATCACAAGCTCGATGACCCAGTAGTGCCTTTAATCTACGATGCCAAGCTTCTACGCTATTCTGTGTACGAGGCAGAAATAGTGTATTCAACTCATTCACATTCCAAAATGATACTGGAAATAGTGGTGGGAAATGAGAACATCCTGTACTTCTAGTGCAAAACTTTCGTAACTTGCTTAAAACATACCAGTCTGAAAAATACTGCAATAACGATCTCCCTTCTGCAGGAAATATTTCTTTAACGTCCATGAAACATGACTACACATCACTTTTGGGTACAAATGCTAATGCAACTAAACACTTAACATGAAGTTGGAAACTCATATCAGTATTATATAAATGTGAGAGACCTAACTGTTGCACCTTCCTCCAAATATTCTGCCCAAAGTGAAACAGGCATCCCTTTGACACAACACCTTGCAAATTCAAATGCACGCTTCTTTTGGAAGCGATTTCAAAGTCACTTAATATGTACTTGAGGTTTAATTGTAAACCTTCCTTATCTAGCAGGTTTAGAACACAATGCCACATAAAGTTGCAAGACTTCAATGTCTTTTTCGTCATTAAACAAAACAGTAAAGGAACACTTTTGTGAAAGCCACCATAATGTACCAGTCCATGTATGCTATATAACTGTCGACACATTATCCCCTTATAAAAATATGTGCAATCTACTAATCAAATCGTAGCAGTGCTTAGATCGAACAAGTTTTGCTGTGTACTAAACACAACAACATTTGTATCAGTACTTGTATCACACATTTTTGTACTTATGAAAGGGCCACTCTTTGTTGGATAGTCACACAACTTTATATCATTTATATCACAAATTTTATCTTTTGACACATTCTTTCGATGAAGTCTACCTACATGTTGAATGAGAGCTTTACGTGTTGGTAAACTTGGTGTTACATCAGCGGAAGTTGACGCTAATACATCGTCAACAACAATACAGGGGTTATCACGAGACAGTGTAGAACGTATTCTTATTTCATCACATACCCTATACTTTTCTGTCTCAGTTGAATCACCTTCATGTTTGGGTTGCACCGTTTTCACCAACTTCTCACCATCCGGAACACTTACAGTTATAGCTCTACCTTTGCACTTCATAGACTATTTCCACTTGCAGCACCAGTACGACTTTTGTTGCAATACTTTTTCACGGTGCATGACAAAACCATCCAATATCAGAATACATCTGCCCTTTTGTGAACTTATAGCGTGTTACATGGCTCCTAAAGTACCTGGAGCATTTTCACTTATGTTACACATTGCATCCATTGCATATGTTTACAAAAACGCACTAAAACCGGCGTTCGACATTTTACTGAATTTAACAACGTTCGACATTTCAAAATTCGCGTTTTTTTTCATACGACATTTTGAAGGTTCGACTTTCTAGTCTCGAGATACTGAAATTCGAGATTTCAGTATTTCGAGGTTATAAAGTGAATCCATATATATATATATATATATATATATATATATATATATATATATATATATATATATGTATATATACATATCTATATATATCCATAGATATCCATATATATCTGTATATATCTATATATCTCTGTATATATGTATATATCTATATATATCTATATATGTATATATCTATATATCTACATATCTATATATCTATATATATATCTATATATATATATCTATATATATATATATGCATATATCTATCTATCTATCTATATATATATATATATATATATATATATATATATATATATCTATACACACACACACACATATATATATATATATATATATATATATAGATATATATAGATATATATATATATATATATATATATATATACACATACTTGTAAACAGCCACTGCTGTACATATACATGCACATATATGCAGATATACTGCCCACCTTTCATGGCGGGAATATCAATTATGGCACAGTTGTGAGACATACAATTATGCAATAATATTGCACAGTGTTGTACAGAATGCATTTTGCTGTCCTCAGGCCGTATAGCCGTAGCAGACCTCACTGGCTGTAACTCAGTCCCACAGCATTTAACCACCACATGACATAAATCTGCACTGCTTGCTGATTTCAATGCCACACACTACAACCTACATAGATATGTGCACATAGCAACCTTCAAATACATATATATGTCCAGCCTTCACTAACAGTTGCAGTATGTCCCTTGCCCTATGCACATCTGCATATACATATAGATACGGACTGCTACCACATAAGGAGTGTTCACAGAATGTAGAGTACCCTTCAGACACATCATTCGGATGCCAGCAAATTCATCTGTGTTACATACCTTACCTTTGTATTACTCACCTCAGTCTGTTGTACCTGTTGATATATTTTTTTTATTTGTTTAGGTTGGTGTCTTCCACCGCCTCTGTTTGTTTTATTTGTTTTTTTGGTTGGTTGGTATCTCCAACCACCTCTGTTTTTTTTTTTGTTTGGGTTGGTCTCTCCAACTGTTTGCCTGTATGTCTGTCTGTCTGTCTTTCTCGCTCGCTCTCTCTCTCTCTCTCTCCAGTTGCTGCAATGATATTATTGCATGTGTGGACAGCTAGTACAGGCTGCTTTTGTAGGTATCTGCACATGTGCATGTGATGGCCTCTGCACTAATTGGTGCCCGCCATTTAGTAATTGCATGCAGCCTGCTGTGTGGTAATTGCAGTTCTCACTGTGATTTCAGGACACTGCTATAAAATTATAGGTTAGGTAGGCATAGGCCTTTCAGTTTTGCAAGGTGGGGACGATGCTTGTTTGCTGTGGACACTGTTGTGTCAGTCAGAATGTTGGTATATGTCTCATATCTGAAGCTGGGTTGTAGCCAGTGAAATGCATGTTGTACTGAAACCTGACTGTTGCTTCTTCAAGTACACTCTTCTCAGTGTGTAAGTTTACTCACACCTCCTAATGCTAACACTGGATACATGGGAGTATGTACTTTCTTTTGGAATTAGGGAATTAACTGGCATACAACAGTAGTTATTGCAATGTATTCCTATGGCTTTCCTATTTTCCCTTTACATTCAGTCCTTGTAATGCATGTTATATTTCTTTGTTGCAATGTATTCCTATGGCTTTCCTATTTTCCCTTTACATTCAGTCCTTGTAATGCATGTCATATTTCTTTATTGAATGTATTCCTATGGCTTTCCTATTTTCCCTTTACATGCACTCCTTGTAATGCATGTTATATTTCTTTCAGCACCAAGTTATTGTGTATCTGCTGTGGCTTAGTGGTACATCATGCAGACTGGTGAGTCCAAGGTGTGGGGTTTGAGACTGACATTGGTATTTTATTTTGCTGCTGAGCAATACAAGGGCCTTGTCATACAGAGTGACAAAGGCACTTTTAAGCAGTTGTAAGCGAGTTGGCGCAGGTTTGCGTGATGCTTAGCGATGCTAAGCATCACTTAGCTTAGCTTATTGTATTTTAGCAATACTAAGTGAAGCTTAACTTAGCTTATTTTATGTTAGCAATAGTAAGCTAAGCTTGGCAGAGCTTATCATATCTTAGCAATGCTAAGCTAGGCGCACACATGTGCACACTGATGCAAACCCGCTGACTACTGTTTACAAGTGCTCACTCCTGCTAACCCCTGCGCTCATGTCTTTGACAGAAAAGTAAATGGGGAGATAGGACTGTGGTGATAAAGGGTGCTCAAAGAGGGGAAGACAGTAGGGAAACTAGCTTGGGATGTACACAATGGGTGTGGAGAAGGTCCATAGCTGCCCATTTCTTTACCAGCAACAGCTGTGCATATGCAGTACATTAGGTGGGATATTTGAAACCTTCCACCCCTGAGAGAGTGGTGAGGACATCTAAGTATGTTGTACTACCAATTATGCATATCAGGCAAATGCACTGTTTGTGAACAGCTATACTGTCATTAGTACGTTACTCACATCTGAACATTTTGTGGTTTGTGTTGGCATTAGCACAGTCTGCTCAGGAAGACTGGACATATTTCTGTACTGTGTATGCCTACCTACACCCTTGGTTGTGCCTGACTACACGGGTATATAGTACCTTTGGGTAGGGGTGCAGAACTGCAGTGTGCATTATTTATTATCGTGTGATGTTTATCTTGCTGAATATGCAGAGTTGCTGTGTACCTGTAAGTCTATGAAGGCTTGTAGTCTGTCTGAGTAGCTCCCACCTGTGGACATGTCCAGATGGTAGACAGAGGTCAGCCTAGTATTCTTTGACTGTGCACCACAGCAGTCTTTTCAGCACCTGAACAATGGCATTGTCACAGGTGGTTGCCAGCAGTACATAGTTACATCTTTTGCTATTTCTGTGTTGTACTTCTACATAAGGGCATGCTTGTGGGATTCATTCTACAGCTATTTGCAGAGTGTGTAACAGCAGACAAGCTGATATGCCTGTGTGTTTCTGACTCTTCCAGGCCTCAGATACTCTCACATATATATTTGAACAGACTCAGGGGAAGGTGCATATAACTGGGATACACCTGTGATATAGTTCTGACATTTTTCAGTTCAGACTTTGGGTGATTCAGACCATTTCTATTACTACACCTTTTCTGACATGCAAGCGGTGTCTACTCTCACTTATTGACATTTGTTATTAAGTGAGATTCAACACCTTTCTGCCTAGTGTTAGAATATTTCACAAGGAGTCAGAGGGGCACAGCTAACTTTTGTTTACTAATCAGGGTCATCACTGTAGAGCAGTCACTGTTGGGAGGTCAGGCCTGTGGCCTATGCTAATATGCCAGTGTGTATCCTGCTCTGATACTGTGTGGGGTTTGTAAGCTGCTACTGCAACCTTATTCCCTACTAGCATGGCTGATTCTCTTTTCACAATCATGTCATGCAATTAAACAACACCTGCTGGTTAAGGCCCACAGAACAAGATTTGTGTTATGCCATTCCTATTTTCCCTTTACATTCACTCATGGTAATGCATGATAAATTGCTTTCTGCACTAAGTTATTGTATATCTGCTGTGGTTTAGTGGTACTTCATGCAGACTGGTGAGTCCAAGGTCCCAGGTTCGAGACTAACAAGGATATTTTTATTTTGCTGCTGAGCAATACAAGGGCCTTGTCATACAGAGTGACTAAGGCACTTTTAAGCAGTTGTAAGTGGGTTTGCATGGGTTTGCATGATGCTTAGCAATGCTTAGTTAAGTGCACACAAGCTCACACCCGCGCACCTCCGCTAACTACTGCTTAAAAGTGCTTACTCCCGCTAACTCCCATGCTAATTTCTTTTAAAGAAAAGAAAATGGGGAGATAGGAAAGTGGTGAAAAAAGGGGGCACAGAGAGGGACAGACAGTAGGAAAACAAGCTCGGGATGTGCAGGAAGGATGTAGGGAAGGCCCATAGCTGCCCATTTCTTTAACAGCAACAGCTGTGCATATGTTGAATATTTGGAGTGATATTTGAGACCTTCCACCCCTGATAGAGGGGATAGGACAACAAAGTTTGTTGCACTGCCAATTAGAATTATCAGTGTACATGTCCTATGGACATGTGTGCAAAATGGGAAGCTATGTATGGGGCGTAATTTTTTTCGGGTACAGATTGCCCTTTTTTTTGTGTTTTTTTCAGGTGAGAGTGGTAAGTGAGGTAGGGGAAATAGGTATATTTGGGGAGGTAAACAGGCAAGACAAACAAGACGCATACAGGGGCGGAATTTGACAGATGGGGTGGGTGAACACAATTGACGGGGAAGGTTGTTTGGAAATCGCAAGCCCATGTGCCCACAGATGGTAACAGTGGAACTGAGATCCCCACCCATGGGCAGTCACCACTGCACCTTCACAGCCCTGGGGGTGGCTGTGCTGGGGGCTGAGTAGCAGGCTCACCTATGAGATGCGCCACTCTCGCCTCAAGCTGGCGTAGGGGATCAGCGACTGAACGCTGGATCTACCTACGTACCACAGTCCGGACCCTTCGAAGGGTGACGGGTGGCCCTTCTCCACCCACGCTTGCACGGGGGGACGAGCCCCATCCCCTGCAGTGCTTCCACCCGAAGGTGGCATAGGACCAATGGAGGAGGGGAGTCCGGGCTGGGCACCAGAGCCACTGGTGCTAGGTGCACTCGCCAACTGAGGAGGGACAGGTGGGTCCGCTGGGACCGGCCTTCCCATACGTTCTGTGATTCGGTGTGTTTCATTACAACATAAACAACAGCATTCCAGATTAGTTGTAATAGCATGCAGTAATATTCCTATTAACCCAACACACCACAGTTCCAACAGTTGAACAGCAGACATAACACATGCATATATTGAACAACAGTGGTTATTCCAACCACATGCAGGGATGATTGGTAGCAACAGGCCACCATGAACGTGGTGTTTGTACAGGGCACATGCATCAACATGAGTGCGAATATTTATAGAACAATAGGACATATATCCCGACAAATATTTAAGATTACACATACCCATTGAGGTGCAGAATTGCATGGTTTATGCACAAACAGTAGGGTGTAGAAAAAACCTCCATTAACATCTTATAAACACTTTTACTCTACACTACATTCCTAGTGACTGCAGGTGTATACTCCCTACATGTATTATTACTTGCCAACATGCATTAGGTTGTGTAATGGGTTTGGCTAGTTCAGTCTATACTTGACCTATATCTCACATACTAACTGTCCAGGATGCAGATGTTACTGCTACATATTTCATGGTTGCATTTATATTTCTTTATCTACATATCTGGATGTTTTCACATGACATTTTCACTTCTAATTGTACAGAACCCTGCATTTATTGAAGCACACTTACATTTCTGGGGAACATATTCGCATGCTACTTGTGTGCCAGATTTACTTATGCATGCCAGCCAGCAACTGACTGTTGAGGACTGTATATTTACTTCACAGCTACTAGCACTTCCATCACCCACTTTAGATGGGACTGCAGAACTCTGGGTTGCCAGCACTTTCTAACACATTACTATTTGTATAATTCAAGGGTACAACAACATTTCATACTAAGTGAAACAGACACACTCTGGGTTTTAGACCTTTATTAATGACATTACACACTTTTCCACAGGCTCACTCCTTTATTTGTTTTAACGGTATATATGGCAGAGATGTTCACGACATATTATACCTTTATTAATAGGTTAGCACACTCTTTTTTCAGGCTCACTCACATATTATTTTATATGACAGTGCCTGCAGAGATATTATTCCAGACATTTGTTACATTTCTAAATGGGTTACTACACTCTTTTTCTGCCTCTCTAACGTTTTTATCTGACAGTACATGCAGAGGACTTATTCAGTCCATTGTATGGCTGTATTATTGGACTACAACACTTTCTTTCATGCTCTCGCCCATATTTTATATAACAATACATGCAGAATAATCACTAACCTGCCTGGCAGCGCAGCATTAGCAGCCTATCTTCATAGGCTTGCTGATTTGTAACACGGTCACCTGCAGCTGTAAAGTAAATGAAGGGATATTGAGACATTCCTATCAGTTATACATACTCCATTTTAAATCCTTACATACTGCATTCCATGGCTACATACTCAGTAGTGGGACATCCCGCATCCCACGGGCCTCCTGTATCCACTGGTTCAGGTTGTCTTCCTGTCATCTCCTCAGGTCCGCATAGTAGTGATGGACCTGCTCACAAGTCCAGGGAATGCCTGTGGCACTGGTGAGGTCACGAGCTAACTGGTTCCAAGCCTCTGCCTTGTACTCCGTCCCTTGGAACTGGCCCTGCAGGAGTTTTGCCTCATGATGGTGGACTAGGAGCCAAACCATGTATTTGGACTCCTCGGTGCCCCATCTTTGCGCTCTGAAGTGCACTCCCTCTCCAACACCAGACATTCTGACCGCAGATGTGAGCTCTAATCAGTTATGGCATGTATTCCCGCCTGTGGGGCTTAAATATGCCGCATTTCCCGCACTTTTTTGTGATTGGCCATTTTGTAAAATTCTCGGCTGACTACAGACCTACTTAGTAATGGTTAAACTACCATTCCTAAGTTTATATATGTTAATAGTGGCTGTTTCCCCTATGTTGTCATGGCTTAGTGGTTCTGTACTTTGATTATGTCATTCTTTTATTTTAATACTGTCTAGACAGGCTATGGGGTGTGGCTGTGTTTAAGCAACTTAGCTCTACGTTGCTCCCCTGTGCACTACGGTGCTCTGGTTGGTGCGGCACGCACGTCCGCGCAAACACATTGCACTGGGTAAAACATTTTTAAATGTTGGGCAACTCTATTGTGCTGGGTAAAGAGCTATTATACTATGGGCAACTCTGTTTAGCTGGGTGAAGCACTATTAAACTATGGGCAACTCTGTTTAGCTGGGTGAAGCGCTATTAAACTATGGGCAACTCTGTTTAGCTGGATAAAGTGCTATTAAACTATGGGCACCTCTGTTTAGATGGGTATAGCGCTATTAAACTATGGGCACCTGTGTTTAGCTGTGTAAAACGTTGCTTAACGGCAGGCTATTATATATCTGGGTCTTTTAAAAATATATATTTTGTTCGCTGATACATTGGCCATGTCACTGCTTTTAATAAAATTTTAATCATATTTGTCTGGTATTATTTCAAATACTGATTTAAAACATAAATAAGAAGGGGAGTGGTGGGATTTGAACCATGAATGCCTTCTCTTTGTGCATACGCTCTACCATTACACTATTGCTATTTGGATTACTTTGCATAAGTAGTTCTAATATGCTCTTCAATGTCACAATTGCTAACTGTGGTTAAGCAATGGGCACACCCGCTCAAACAAGCACAAATATGGGCAGCTATATCGTGGATTTAAAAAAAAATTTAATTTTTTCCATTTTATAACTCTGATGGGGGTTTACAGTGTCAGGGAGTGTGGTGTTGGGTGCAAGTACATTTGAGCGGACTCGCTCTTGTCTGTTGACATTATGCTTTTTAAAACCTTGCAGGGGCGTGGACTTTTAGGCTGCTCGGCAGTCGGACATGCCCCCTGCTTGCCTACTCAGTCTGTGTAAGAGTTACGGATGAGTCAGCGTGCCCTCATGAATATTCATGGCACGCTGATGTCATACCGTTCAACTGCAGCCTCTGAGTAAGACATATTAAGTCTTACACGGAGGTTTCGTGAATCCAGCCCAGTGACTCTTTGCATAATCATCAAGTGGCAGGCTGATGAAATTTGAGGTACTGCAATAGAGACTGTTGGTTAAATGGACTATGTGAGATAACATTTGATTTATAAGGAAGGTAAAACACAAAGAAAAAAAAATCAAACTGGAGTATTGGAAGGAAGGAATGTCTCTGCTGGAAACTGTGAAACATAGATGGTGCAATGGTTAAGTTTTACAAATACTTTGTTAGTTACTGAGAAAGTGATGCATTTACCATCAATCCCAAATTAATAAAAATAATGGAAACCTAGAGTTACGTTGATTGAATTTGTATAATGCTATGAATAAGAACACATTTTGAAGCAGTTATGACAACTGAAAAATTATTTATTCTTATCCGCTAAGCTGTGTACGAAGATCACGATTATTCAAAAGATGCATTTCAGGAAGAATGACATCAACTTTTGAAGCTATCAAGGTGTATAAAATGCTTAAACTTAAATATATCCCGACTTTTGTTACACAGAAAGAATTTCAACAGGTAAAATGTTAATGTTCATGAATGCAAAAGATACAGTGGCAAAATTAAGAAAATTACCTACACACTTTTGTCCTCTGAAATGGGCTATAAGATTGTTGCTACACCAGGAAATACTGCAAGTTTAGAAGTGAAGGGAGGCTGGGAGGAATGGTATGAATTAGAAAGAAAAGGGAGATTATGTATATGTTATGAAGTTGGGGCATGATGATACAAGAGGATGAGCATTTCTAATACAACGCACATGGACTGCTTAAAAAGTGGACGTGCTTAAATACTGTGGAACACTGTAGTACAAAGGACCTTTGGATTAGGTATGCTGACTATGGCTATACATATTTTCAAGGGGGTATATGAAATACTCAGTTGCATGTCATTTTCAAATGATGAAGGGGCATTGTCATTTACAGTTGAATATGTATAGAAGATATGAACACAACAATCCTGGGTATGCGTTGCCAAATAAAATAATATGTAAGAAGAAAATAGTGTAGTGTACTAGAAGGAGATTTTTTTATGCTTTTGATTTTCAGACAGAATCTGAATCTTTAATAGTTAAAACATTCTTTTATTATTTTGCTATTTTGCATTTTATAACTGCAGATGGTTGAAAATTCACAAGTTTTTCCTTATGACCACACCCACAAAATGATGTCAGCTTAGGTGTTAACAGTGACTTACATACCACAGCAAGGTATTCTTGAAAATCTAAATGCCATATTTTTTTAGATGAGCACTTGCTTACTACATTGTGTCTTCAGTATATAATCATCACATGTTGATTTTCAATGTAAGGTGTTCACCCGTGAGACAGCATGTCTTACTAGGATATGAGTTCATTGTTGCTTCATTTAGCAAGATAAAACAGTAGCTTACACACTGGTGTAAACTACTGGGGTACAGTATTTTGTCATGTCAAAAATTTTCAGCTTCACCGAAATTTTTAAGAGATAGATGTTATCAATAAAATTAATTGCAAAACTAACATCCATGTTGCACCAAACTTTTCAGTTTGACATTATGCATAGCAAGGAGATTATACCCATCACTAAGGGTTTGTTTTTTACATTTCCTATGAAAAGCATGACAATACATTTTGATACTGACACCAACTGGCCCAGTTTTTGGCTCTGGACGGCGTAGCATGATGATACTGAAAATGTCTTCAAACAGTAAAAAAATAAATAATAAAGAAAAAGATTGAAAATATAAGACTGAGTATATTCAACACATGTATGGATTAGAACTTTAACACATTCATTCAAAATAGCTGACTGACTGCAAAGAAAGCTGAAAATGTCATGCTTACATGTGTTTAAGATTATTCCTGTTTGAATAATGTAGTATAGTATTAACTCAGTGCCACATCCTGCCAGTATTATTGTCACAGACATAAAATATACTCTTTCAAAACTCTCTGATGGTCATTTTGTAGTATTCCCATGCAGATTAATTTTTTAATTGTGAGCTCGACTGAATATGATATTTTCTAATCAAACTTAAAAGTACCTTTTTTTTTCTGTGAGCAAGCTGCTTCATATTCACCGTCAGCCAAGGGTAATACTTATTTGCACTTGATTAAATCTACTTACAGAAATGAATTGATCAACTGAGCATCCTATTTAATAAGAGAATGTATCATCCCTTTCTTAGGCCATCTTCCACAAAAAATACATTTCAATCAATACTACTTAAGTCAATGTCTTCCTGCTCTGTTGAAAGATATTTAAAAAGACCTGCAACTGCAATACAGCTTATTTTTTAAACTCTTTAGTGCACCCACAAAGTAGTCATTATCAATGTCTGCTTCAGAGATTTCTTCATCAATTTTCTTTGAGACACGATTCAAAACACAACTCAGAATAAAAGAGAATCCAGGCAGACAATAACAAAGCCCGACAAATAATACCTCACTAGGCTACCTTAGTTTAACAAATAAAAGATAGACATCAGACTATCCATCAAATTTAAATATATCCTGCACTGTTATATCACAATGGATATACCAGGGAACCCCCAACCCTATCAAACTGTAGCAACAAGAAGCATGTTGTTTGGTAAACCATGTTTGAAAATCTGCAACAATATCATCATTGAAATGTGTAGCCTAACAGTTAAGGGAAGACCACTTACAGTGACCAAATCTTGCTGCATTAAGCAAGCAATAATGCCCAACAAGGTGTGAGTTACTGTATAAATGCAATCCCAGTGGAGTTATTAGGCCAAATGCATACTGTAGGCTAAATCCCATACCAGTTTTTTGCAAGCTATAGGTTCCCCTCTTTGATCAAGGAAGCCCATAACATGTAGTTAAGCTTACTGGAAGCACGCACCTTCCAACGCAATAATATATTCATGGGCAACATTAATTACATGACTGTTAACTGGGAATCATATATGACACCAAACATGTAGGCACAGCGATTCCTGAAATTTGAAATACAAACTCCCTGGACCAGATTGTCAATACACCAACCAGGGACACAAATATACTGGATCTGTTCCTCAATGATATGGGAGAGCACTGCACATCCTATAGTACAATGTCCTCTTAGGTAAGGTCAAGCCAAAAAATGGTCTCCTTTTTAGTAAAAATAAAACCCAGAACCCCAGTTAAACCTAGAATGTTCAATAACTAATATATGGCTAACTTTCAACTATTAAGTGATAACCTGGCAAACTTTCCAGCCCTCATAAAGCCTGAGAACACTGCTGCCTATATGGAACTGTTCACGGAAACCCTATACAAGCATGTTAGTAGATGCATAGCGGCAGCTATATCCATCAGAAATAAGTACATAACTAATTCAAAAGAACAAGTCACCCTGGTGGAATCAGAACATCAATGGCTGTATAATAGAAGGAAGAAAATCATGGCAAAAATTAGGAGGTGTAGCACCCAGCAGGATAAAAGCACTATCATCAAACTAAACAAACAACTCTGTGGGCAATAAAGTCTGCCAAGCCAAATTTGAGGTAAATTTGGCCTTCCAGGCCAAGGAGAACCATAACACATTCTTTAGCTATATCCACAACCTCAAAGGCAATACATAATTGTGTGCTCAGCTCATTGTTAATTCAGCCACCTGTATTGAGACAGAAGAAATAGCAAAGCTGCTGACATACACTAGCTCTAACTTTACCCCTCTGTCCTCTTCAAACTCCACTCAGGAAATACCATCAAATATAACTCCACCTACTATCATTAGAGAAAAGGTCCTCAAGGCTATTTCTAAGGCCAAGAACACTGCATCAATGGGCCTAGACAATATCCCAGGATGCCTTCTAAATAGCATGCAACATGACCTATCAGTCCCTTTGGAAGTGCTATTCAACCATAGCCTTCAAACAGACTTTGTGCTTCACAAATGGAGAACAGAACCATTCATACCTCTGTATAAAGGTGGACCATCCACAGACCCTAGAAACTGCAGACTCACACGTATCACAAATGAAAGAATTATCATGGAAATTATCAGTAATGACATAAGAAACCTCCAGACAATGGACCCAACCCAATTTGGTTTCATTATGGGCGAGTCATGCCTAGTCAATCGGGTTGATTTTTTTGAGAAGGCCACCAAAGCAATGGATGAGGACAAAACAGATAACACTACCTATCTTGACCTGGCCAAGGCATTTCACACAGTACCCCTTTTGGGCATTATTGCTAAACTCAAGAGGTTAGGTATAAACCCTTATGTTATCTGTTGGATAACCAGCTGGCACATACATAGGAGCCAGGAAGTTAAAATTTAGGAGTCCACCTCTACAAAGAGGCCAGTCACAAGTGGAGTCCCTCAGGGACCTTTCCTGGGACTGATAATTTTTAGCATTTGCTTCACTTAAGTCACAGCTAATGTCAAAGGCCTCTGGCTGACCAAACCTGCAGATGATTGCAAATTAAGAGAGTAGTCATAGAATACCCAACTGACACTAATGTTGTCTAGGAAGGGCTGACGTAGACAAATAACTTGTGTCAGAGCCATTGACTAAATGTCAATGCCAAGAAATGCATAATAGTATCTTTTGTGAAACCATCCACCTCTGGTAATTATCATATTGATAACACACCCCTACGAATCGACCCAGTAGTCAGGGACAGTAATCTAGCCTTTGACAATGATGTGTTTACAGTAGTGAGGAAATCATTGTATGTTGTGCAACTTATAAACAAAAATATGGTATCTAGGTCCAAGGAGGTCATTGTTCAATTATATTCAACATTCATCATTCAAGACACATCCAGCAATTGAGACATCTACTGACATTCCTTACTAAAAGAATACAGTGCATAAGCAACATGTCCTAGGCAGACCACCACAAAGCTTTATCATTATATTCTGCCTCCTACAGGCTGTTAAGGGGAGATCTATGCCTGATATGCAAAGCATTGTTGGACCCACTCTGATGGACCTCCTGCCTATCTGCAAAACAAACAGCATCAGCATTACCTGTTCTAAAGACTTAAACCTTGACTGTGATATAAACAGGACTTGTTGTAGAGAAAGGTATGTATCCCAGAGACTTTGCCTTCTCTGGAACAGGCTCCCAATCCATGTGAAGCAGAGTTCCTCCCTAAGCAAATTCAGGAGTAACTTGTACAATTGGATAGGGAAGAGAAAATGCAGTCCTGGTTGACACCTATGTCTCTAATGGATATAGACAGGCTGTAAAATGTCCATTTCTCAGGCCCCTACTTGTAAGTGTTTCATCTCCCAAGCCTCTGCTTACACGTATTAAGGGTAACAGAACTTGTCAGAGATTTAAGATGCATGGCTAGGCTTAAAAATGCCCTATTGGTTGTTAGCCTAGTACACAACGATGAACCTATTGCATCTTCCATCCAACAGAGGGATAGCTCTTATGAATACAACAAAACTCCTAATTTCCATTAGGATTAAGAGTCCTGTCAACAGCTCTCACATCTCCATGCTATGGTTCTCTAATACTAGGGACATGGAGGAATTACTGTGCCATTGTAAACATAACATGAGGACCTCTGTGGTGCCAGGACATAAAGTATGGTCAAAATGTTGCATACCCCATGCACTTTAGCTGCAGACTGGATACTGAAAAACTGACCATGACAATACAGTTTATTCATAATGATATTTGCTAAACTTAGTTACACCTTCAAATGCAAATATAATGATGGTTCATTAGCTTTCAAGTAAGTGGACTTCTCTATCCTTGCTGAATAATCTTGTTTAGCAAGCTGCTTCTTTACCAATACTGCAAGGTGTAGTCATCCAGGTGATTGACAACTAGAGTACAGGTTTAGTTATCTGAGCTACAGCTCAAGTGAGTGGAATTGACTGGAGGGAAGAAAAGATGAAAGACGTAGTGAGAATAAGGGCAAAACTGAATCCGAGGAGCTGGCAATGAGTTTATTATGGGATGTATTGAGGAGACTATGGCTCTACCATGTAATAGATAGGGATAGTGATCTAGTCTTTGATGACTGATATATTCTAGAATATTGTGGAGTCCATTTCAAAGGGTACATTGATGAATGCAGTGCACTCCTCTTGATACATGGAGTAGCACTTAGAAGGGACAAAAGCACCATGACCTTGGATGAAATGTGCACCTTGTCAATGACACTGCACTATGGCTGGGCATTCCTATAAGGGTCCCTGTTATATGAACGAAAAATCAAGATCATGAACAGCTGAAAAGTCAAAAATGCTGTTCTTCAAAATTGTTATTTATACCCCCACTAATTATATATATATATACCAACTCCGAGATCACACTACAGTGATGAAAGGGCAAATTTTCCGATCTCTCTGTACCGTAATCTCACAATAGCAATCTCGAAGAATGGTATTTTTGACTTTTAAGCCGTTTGAGATCTTGATCTTTCGTTCATCTAATAGAGACCCTCCTATAATACCCAGTGATTACTACAGCCAATTGTAGAGCTATGGTTAGGCATGTAGTAATGGGCAAAGCTGGAATGAAGAGCTGACAGTTGTAAAACTGCTGAGCATAGAGCACAAATAGCAACTCTTGTGTCATCTGCCAGAATTCACAGGTGAGGATTCAGTAAGCTGCTAAGCGTGGTGGATATATCCTTGGACTGCAGCAAAAAGGGAGTGTAGTGCTGGTCATTTGAACTGCTGAAAGATGGATCAGATGTATTCAGATCTGGGAATGGAGCTGTATGAAAATGTTGTTCGTGGACTTACGTTTGTAATTATGTGTATTTGTTCCTTGATTTTGCATGCTAATACTGATGAGGCAGTGGCACCATCTTTGATGCAGACATGACATAAAATCAGTAAGTTTATTCTTATGGAAATATGTAAAGCTGATGAAATTTAATAAAACAAAATCACAATTCATATGTTAAATGCACAGTGATATGCCTCAAAGGAGCCATATGCAGTAAAAAGTGTGCCTTCATTTTAGAATCAAGCAACAGTCTAAGCTGTGCAATATGCTGTCCCTCAGGGACACAAATATAGAATTTCAAAGTTCTTTTAAATGCATGCTAGTGTTTATTTGAGCCATAAAGACCCCATCTAAGAAACTTCTTCACATCTGAAGAAAATACATATTTAAGGAAAGACAATTTCAATCTGAATAAAATGCCTTCTAACCACTTTATTCACCATGTAAAAGCAGGCTGCTTTACCTCAAAATGTGGATATGAGTTTCTAAAAGTACATACTAAAATACAATTCCTGTAAAAAAAGGGCCAATTCCTGTAAAAAAAGGTCCAGTTGCTATTTTCTCATTGTACAAAGAAATGGATTCTGAAAATGAAAATTCTATTAAGAAAAGATTTGTTAGCTCCTGTTTGCCAAACCTGAAAAGATTTTTTTTAAACTTGGACTCTTTTGCATACCTGCAAAATGAACAGGGTCAGAACTACTAGATCCAAGGACTTAAATGTTGCTTACAATATAAATAGGACATGCTGGAGGAACAGAAATGTGTTTTAGGAATTCACATTCTCTGGACCAGGCTTCCTATCCATGTTAATCAAAGCCCTTCCCTAACCATGTTCAAGTGTAACCTGGACTAGTGGATGGGAAACTGGAAATTCACCCCTGGTCTGGCACTTATGTCTCTTAAGGACAGAGGCAGTAGTTAAGTCATGCTTTATCTAACATATACCCCTTAAAATAACATTAAAATCACAAAAACATGTGAGAGACATTTGGGTTGCATGGCTAAGCTTGTAAAGGCCCCAGTGGTTGGTAGCCTAGTATACACCTATGAGCCTATAAGTATTGAATCAGGTTTAGAGACACATAGGATCATAGGATCATATGAAGTTACTAGGCTATTGGCCCTGAGGCGCTATTGGCCCTGAGGCCCTTACAAGCCTAGCCAAGAAATTAGCCCATGTTCCAACAAAGCACCCTATGGCACTGTCCAGCAGGCACATAGATGGAATCCCAGAGGTGTATTTTCTGTTCCCTATCCAGTTACCCAGGTTGCACTTAAAAAGGTTTAATGGGGTACTCTTCTGTACATGGAAAGGGAGTCTATTCCACAAAAGAGCGAGTCTCTGGGACACAACTCTGTCCCGCCAACAAGTCCTATTGATGTCACAGACCAGGACGAGGTCATGTGTGCATGTTACTCGAGTGGAGCTTGACTTGCAGATATGCAGTAGTCCCATAAGAGTGGGTTCTGAGATTGTTGATTTACCAGGCACTCTTTTGTGTAGTTAATGAAAACATGATTTGTAGGCTAAAACTACTGTGGTGCCCATTTGTTTTAATTTGTTACCTGCATTTCGTTGCCCTCAAAGTTTTTACCATAAGTGTGTACATGAGGTATAAAAAAACTATATTTGAATGTGTGGTGTCTATTCTCTGACTAGTTAATTTTAGGTAAAGATGACAATATTCATGATATTAATCCTACAAAACTTAGATGACTGATACTATTTGCCTGTCTATCTGTCTGTCTGCCTATCTATCTAGCTATCTGTCTGTCTATTTATCTGCATACGAGGTACCAAACTGCTGCTCACTTCTCAGTCACCTTGTGTCATGCGATCAGTTTCATATGTATGCCTGAACAACTGCTCTGTGGTTTTCTTCCTGAATAACTTTTTATAGGATTTGTACATTCTCCACTTTAAATAACAATGGTAATTAATTATATTCAAGAGTAAGAAGGCTTCTGAATACGAGGAGGCAGCAATGCCTTTCTTTTCATACTGAGACTGCAAATAAAATGATTCTCAGCATGAGTAGAATTCAATTGAGAATCTTTTTTTTCTCTCTGCAGGAACATGCTGAAAATCACTTGCAAGCAAATCATTTATGCAATGGCAGTGTGAATACTTTTGGCCAGATAAATGATGTTATGTTTGGTTTTGACAAGGCAACTGAGAAAATCAATGGTTTATTTTCTCAGTTGCCCTGTTGTCAGCATTTATTCTCCCTCCTGCCCTGCCAGCAGTTGCAAAACAGTCCAACATTTCAGCTGAAACTTAATTTAGAAGCTGCTATTAAAGCAATAACATGCTGGAATATCAGAATCTGAGACAGGAAAAGCAAGACAAAAAAAAGAGACATTTGGAATACCAGTCAAAACATTCAGTTGTATTTCATGGCCTTTATTGTTTGCATTAGTTTCAAGAGTAGTGAACAAAATAGTGTAATTTAATGTGGATAACGTAGAGACCATGACATCTGCTTTAAAGTGTACAACACCTGGAAGTGGGTTAGAAAAATAATGTGAACTTAATGAGATTCAGAAAGCACTATGATTTAAATCTATATTTAGGATGTAGAAATAATATCAACTTTGGGTATGTTACCAGACAAAAATAAAGCAGTTGGGTAGGTGAAGGAACAAAAGAAAGAGTATACAGTTAAACTGAATGTGTAGGAACATTACCTTCAAAAAGGGGTGATAGGGAAGAATGAAATGATGGGAAGAACTGAAAATGGTAGAACAAAATGAATAGGAAATGGCATACACATTTATTGAATGGAAAAAAGTCTGTAGTCTGAAATGTTAAAAAGTAAGTGTGTGCACACATACATACACACACACACACACACACACACACACACATATATATATATATATATATATATATATATATATATATATGTGTGTGTGTGTGTGTGTGTGTGTGTGTGTGTGTGTGTGTGTGTGTGTATACCTGTGGCAGGTTGGAAGGGGGATTGATATGTTTAAAGATTTTTTTTATTGGGAGTGCTCTACAACAACATGCAGACAAGTGGATGGAAAACATAGGAAGACTGAAATGGGGAGAAAAAGTGCACAAGGCACAAGTCCAGGCATATGTAGTCTAGCAAATTTAAAGCTGAAGATTAGCAATACATGGAAGTAGCCACATTGTTTGCTGTTACAGAAAGGGAGGGTACTGTTGAACTTCACACAATTTGCTAAAATGTTCACTTGTGGGACATAGTGAATGGGGTGGGGGAGGCAGGCCTGGTAACTGATTCAGGATATGGATATATATGTAGGGTATGCATTGGTGTTGACTTGTTGGCCACTAGTCAGCTGAGGTGGGTAAAAGGGAGCATGTTACATCACAGTCTATTCCTGCAATGTCCCTCATGGGCTACTGTGGGGATGTGGGCTATGATAGTGGGGTATGGCAGTTGAAACTGCCACAGGGGTGCAGGAGTGATATTGCACACATTTGTGCCTAAACACTGACCACATATATATGTCTGTATGTACAGGAACATCAGTAGCACTGAATCAGACAGCAGCGCTAACCTGGACTTCGGGAAATGTGTGTGTGTGTGTGTGTGTGTGTGTGTGTGTGTGTGTGTGTGTGTGTGTGTGTGTGTGTGTGGTGGGAAATCATTGCAGATTTCAGTGCTGTAGGTTTTTACAAAAGATCAGTTCAACAGGTCCATTACAAGTTCACTGTCATGATATTGCATACCCACACAGATGTTGCCATTGAACAGGAGAGGATGGCCAGAGGTGGAGGCCACAATCTCAGAAAATCTTCGCCAACAGACAGGACTTGCTGGTATCCTTGTACAGGTAAAATTTTAGGACAATGATACCCAGTGAAAGCCTGTATATGGGAGTTAAACTGGCCACTCCATCACATGTCTTTTTTCAGGCATGCACCATATTAAGTTTTTCTTTTGTCACTTATATGGTGTTGTGCCACACCACAAGCATAAGCTTTTGGGTGTTAAAGACCATTATATCTTACCTACTTGTAAAGCAGGGATACAAGCATGGCACCATACATCAGGTTTTCTACATTCTGTGTGTACAGTTTTTCCTGTACTGTTCCTATTCCCTGAGGAGTAGGATTGTCTCACAATAGCTGCTGTTCACAGAGGTGTTTATTTGTCTGATTTCACATATGTTGTTGTCATGGGGTCCTTAATTGTGGAACAGGGCATCCCTAATCTCAGTGCAGCAATGGGGTCAGATGATAATGATGGTGGCCAAACAGTAATTCCATATGAGGACACAATGTCACTGGTGGTAATAATAATAATAGCGGAGGGCACCCTACTACCCACATCTACTGTCACAGATGTATTGATTGTGGAACTTGCCCTACACCTTTCCAGTGGGCAAAAAAGAAGAGGTTATACCTGCCAGCCCTACAGAGGGAACATCCTTATCATATTCTCAAGCATAAGTAGTGGGAAGTAATGCTACTACAGAGCATAGGAGCAGCATTATAAGCGGTGGGCTGCTGGTCATCAATTCTATGGCTCCAAATTATTGTCCAAACTTGGTACCACACTGGGCATTATGCAACAGATGAGCAGGTGAGCAGGTCCATGAGCCAGTCATAGAGTGATGCCACCACTGTCATGGTAAAGATGCTTGACAAGCAGAATGGCATGAGTGATGGCATATGTGAGGGCCTGCAGTGCCTGGATCACCTGATCATTGTGTGTCATATCTGCACCCTGGTACCTTCGCTGCCTCCATGGGACCTCCAACCACCATATACCAGGACTGTCATCATTCCCATGGCTAACACTCATCTGCCTCTATTGTTGAAACTCCCCATAGTGTGCATATGAGATCGCAAACTGGTACCACCTCAAAACTAACTACCAGTGAAGAATCTGGTGTGGAACATCATAGTCAAATGATCAGATGCAGCCTATGTTATGCACATGTTATTGCCAGTTGCTCATCATCATGCAGTTCAACATCATCCTTGTCATCAAGTGTTTGTGGCAGTGGCATTATTCAGAGAGGGTGGTCCCATGGATGGGGTTGGTCCTAGTCTGTCTTGCTCCCTGTGATGTCTCATGACACCTGTAACAGCCAGAACCAAACAGAGCAATGATGTCAGCAGCAGTAGTGTCCTCTAGTACTGGTACTGTTCACGTATTCACACCATCTAGCCACCCTCCACCCGAGCAAGCACAGCCTTCTCACTATGTGATATATGTAGCACCCCCAATTATTCAGTCATCTAAGGCATCCCCTTCCACAGCCTTAGACCACCCCTTCTTCTACTAATGTTTTCATTACTGATTCCTGTCACTCTGTCCTCCATTTCTGTTAAAATATTTGCAAGTATGCCCTGCCATCACTGCTGTATTAAGTGGGCTGGCAATATCTGCTGCACAGGGTGTCCAGGCAATGCAATGTACAACACAGCTTGGGTGTAGTATTGCATGAATCAGTTTTATTTTTGTGTTCTTTGTGGCTCAAAGTTATGAAACAGGCACCATCTCTTTGCCAGTATCACAGCATAGTATGCCCACCTTCACCTTGCACAGCCTTCTGCTTTGGCCAATTCCCCTGATGAATCATCAACCAGCACCTCATCTTCCACTTGCTGTGGTGTGTCTGATCTTCCAATGGTGATGCTCTGCACTAGCTCTTTGCCCATCACCATGTTCTGCAGTATTGCATAGACACTGAATATCATACTGAAGTTGCCTGGACCATACTGTAATGCACCACCAGAAGACTCTAGTCAGCAGAACTGGACCTTCAACAATCCAAACAATTGCTCAGTGATGCTGCAGATATGCAACATTGCAGAGTTGCATGTCATCGAAACCATGGCTTGTGAGTTTCGTGCCAGTACAATGAGCTGTGGCTCTAGGGCATATCTGCCCTGGAAATAAGATGCCACTGTGGAATGTCACCCCACACAAATTACTAGTAAATGTTTGGTGTGTTCCAGATGTAGAAATCATAGGAACGGCCTGGATAGTGTCAGGCACATTACATAATATTTTGTGGTTTTTATAATACCTAGCAGTTTTTGGAGTGGAAACACATCCATTAACAAGCTGATACCCATGTCAACAAGGCTAGAGTTTAATAGTGATGTGGGTACAGTCAATGGCCCTTAGAACCTAAGAGAAATTAGCAATTTTGCAGAATGCCCATAGTTTTGTTTCTCTACTCTGTGATCTGTGTAAAATACATATGATTCTCCACATACCAGAGAATAACATCAAGGAAATGTCATAGTTTGCATGGGGCAGATGTCATTGGCACTCACTGTATCCTCCTGGTAGCTGCTGGAAGTTTCCCATAGCAAGACTAGTTAAAGCTATACCGACTCTAGTCTCCACAGGAATCAGTATTCGATTTATCAAGTGAGATTCAGTGCAAGGCTTGCACATGTCTACTAGCTCATGTATGGTATCTGTCTCCAATATTATGTTGTTGTGGAGGTGATATCATTTTAGCTGCAGTCATATCCATCTATGATGCAAAAAGCAATGATGCCACCAACGTATCCTGATAAGCTAATGTAAATGCTGTTCCTAGTATCTTCGTTTCATCTCTCTCTCTTCACTGGAACATGATGGTATACAAACTCACTGCCAATGATACTCATCACACAATTTTCATGTATTTTTAAATTACTCCACAATGTTGTGGATTCTAACTTGCATTCACAACTGTTTTCTTTTCTATAATTGTGTTAATTTCCACATCACTCTACAGTCATTTGGATTTGATTCTAACTGCATTTTTTGCCTGGGTAGTGCAACAAAGTTTCATGTGTCTATGAATGAGCTCCACCCTGCACATCTCAGCCCACAGTATAAATTTCCCTTATATTTGGTACTGTTAGCTTCTAAATCACAGCCTACGTATGGCCATGCAAAATATTTCAAAGCAGTATTTGGAAATACAAATAGAGGAAAATGGTGACCATCCTATTTATTAGATTATTTTTTTTATTTTAAATATCATTAAAAACATAAAAAAAAACATGATAAAGATAGCAACAATTCAACAAGCTGTAAAGTAACCATGTAGACTTTGTGCTTGTGTTGGCCATGTATTCGAAAGTTTTCAAATACAGCCACACAAAGGAGTCTACATGAAAACAAGAGCAAGTAAATATCCATACATTTGTACAGAAAAGACCCTAACATAACCTCACACACATTATGACATTATCAGACATGTTGGATGGTCAAAACTTATATTGACAATAGCAACAATACCTTATTAAGTGCCATGACATAAATGCAGCTGTGCACCCCCAAAAATAAATGAACAATGTACTTGTAACTTATGTAGATGGCTAAAAGTGTAAATCCCATGAAACACAGAACCTAAAACTTGCATTCCTCTGTGCAGCTATATGCCTCAGGAATTGGTTTAACTTTCAGTTTCCCTGCTTACATGGTTACCAACCATGTAGACTGAGGGCTGCCAGCATGGTGAAGATGCAAATGAGGTCAAAACTCATTAGAACTGCTGAATCCCAAAAACTTGTAACTGTGTAAGGGTGGTCACTTCATGTATGCACTTCCACAGTGTTTGTGTTGAATGCATGGCAACAGTGAATGATAACATTGTGGGTGTTGTCAGGTTACACTTACAGAGGTGTACGTGTAGGTCTGTGAAGTGTAAAAGCACATGTAAGCAGTGCACAATTTACAAGTTCTGTGTCATCCTCTTTATTGTTTTTTTTAAATGTATCAAATCTGTCAGCATTAAGTTAAAATGTATTTTTTAATTTTCATCTTGGTTTGCGAGATGCAGAGCTTAGTGCAACCATGGGAAGCAGAGAAATGAGTGGCAGGTTTTACGGTGCTTCTTACATAACTGTTCCTGTGGCAGCATGTGTATTTGTAGCACTAGACAAAAGAAGGCCTTTGGTTCTATTGCAGGGACTGCGACCTTCCCACTACTTTTTCAGCTGCATGTTTGCGTGATATCATAGGCATGGACAAAAGTAATAAGATCCCCTGTGTTCACCTTATTGCAGGATAGATGCATGCAGCATCAGTGCACATAGCAATGTGTAGATGCACATCATGCACTACTGGACACCAACAGAGGTCAAATATTCAGTAAAGTAGCAGATGTTTTCCATAGGTGCTACTTACAGTATAAACAGGTGATTTTCAGTATGGTGTAGCTATTCAACAAGCTATAAAGCATCCATGTAGCCTACAGTCTGTTTTTTCCTGCATACTTCAATATCATGGGAGTAGACACAAGGAAATTCTAGGCCTGATATAAAATTGTCTCAAGTGCTTCATTTGCTAGGTAAGTCCTGAACCTAGAATGCATTCTTTAATAATGTGACATACCCTTGTATAGCTTAACTTGGTGCAGTAATGAAGGAAATAGTGGTGGATTTGTACAAAAAGTACCTTAACATGTGCCAGGAGACACTTATTTTACTTATATGTGTCCATTGCTACGTTTTTTTCTTATTCTTCTTGTTTTTAATTTCATTGGAAGTGGGGAATGGCTATGTTTATCTGGTTTGTGAAAAGCTCAGTGGACCACCTAGGAAGCAGACGGCCAAAAATAGAAACCAGATACATTCAATTAATGCCCTTGACCATCAAGAAAACATGGCCTGGAGTACAGATGGTACTGGGTTCTAGTACAGAGCATGCAACCTTTGTTTCACTGCTGTGACATTGCAGTTTACAGCAGTGAAGTGCAACATAGGCAACTGTTTTTTCAACATTCATGTGGCAACAGGTGTAAGTGTAGGACTGCCATACACATGGTCTAAGGTTTGAATGCACTATATTCCATACAGTATTATATTTACTGATGATAACAATGCAGGTCATATTTGTGTACCACTTACCTTTACCAAACAGGTGTAACTCGCATGTGTGTACACTTTGTTAATCATCACACAAATTTGCTGCTCACTGCACTATTGAACTGGATATGTGATGCTTTCTCATTAGTGTTTATTGTCAATTTCCTTTGTATGACATAAAACTACATGTGGAAACATTGCAAATTCAGGGCACATTCTAAGCATACATCATATAGTCACAAGGTATAGATTTCTTGTCTTCACAACGCAGTACAACCCTGGGGACTCAGTATTTTTTACACAAATACATCAACCGCACTACAAAGTATACTATATAATGTTGTGTTCTCTCTCATGGACAGTATTAGTTAGTGTTTGTGCCAAACTTGCTCTGCTAAACTCCAACATCCAACTATGGTTAATAAGGGTACTTGTGTTTTTACACAGCTAGGCTTCTACACACCTAGGATACACTCTACAATTAGGCTAGTTGCCTTGTATGAACCTATGAATCTATATGCCTATGCAGGCCTCCCAAACTCTTGTCCCCCACATGGCCTGCTGATGTCAACTACCACAAGTTTACCTGCATCCATGTAAAAGTCAGACTTGTGCAGTGGCCCTTGCATAAACTACTGAGTTATGCAGTCTGTATACTTAGGAGTTCTGTTCTCAATGTAGTCAACTGTGTGTGTGTGTGTGTGTGTGTGTGTGTGTGTGTGTGTGTGTGTGTGTGTGTGTGTGTGTGTGTGTGTGTGTGTGTGCGCATGTGTTTGTCCAGCCAGAAGAACAAGTGTGTATCCTACAGTTACCGGCCCAATCCCATAAATTTAAATATTTTGATTCTTGCACCTGCCTACACATTCATTTCAGGCAGGCTTTCCACCTGTTTCTTTCCAATATGTACTGCTGATGTCATCCAATCCACTATAAGTTGACCTGCAGACATGTAAATGTCAAACTTGTGCTGTGGTGCTTGTGTAGAGTACTGTGTTCTATAATATGTGTAATTAAATAGGAAGCAGTTCCATTCTCACTACAATCAACTGGATGTGTGTGTCTCAACTCAGCAGAATAGACATGCTATCCTACAGTTACTTCTCCAATAGCATGTCTTGCTAGTATTTTGATACCTGCACCTGGCTACAAATCGATCTCAGGCAGGCATCCCACTTTCTCTCCAACATGCACTTCTGATGTCATGCACTATAAGTTGAACTGCAGACATGTAAAAGTTATACTTCTGCTGCAGCGCTTGCATAGAGTACTGTGTTCTATAATATTTGGCAGACATAACTACAAATAATAGATATCACTGTCCATCACTGCTATTTATTTCATTAACATGTAAGTTATTTAGGAGGCTGTCAATGTTAAAGAAGAATGGATTTAAATATAATAATTGTGGCATTCAAAGTGTGCAGGTAACTTATATAATGCATTACCCTGCATTTACACATACAGCCCATGCTGACATAGGTGGGATGTTTCCAGAAACTTTGCAGATAACAAATATTTGTAGTCATCCGAGATCAAGGTACTATAACTGTTAATGCACTACATACATACAACTATGCAAAAAGCTATACTGCATAACTTACCAAACAAGTACCTCTCATGTCTGTTTTTAAACAGGAAATAAAACAAAAGCAATATCACAACCAAAATACTCTATATGGAGATTCAAACCCAAATACATCCACAAAACATTCACATTGGCCTACTGCTTAACATTTCAAGCTACTAGACAGCATGCTTCCTTTAATGTTGTAAATCTGTATAGAATGAGGACTGAGTTGCATATATCTTCCTTATAATATTAGTACATGACAGCATAATGAGTTTAACGGTCATAGTTTTCAAAAACAAACATCAGAATTTACTTTTCAGAATGGGAAGCCAGTAATGGCATTAGTGCACAACAGTGTGATTAAATAACTGACACCTATACAAACAGTGGTAAATCTACAGCCATAAGGCCGAATAAGGTCTACAGATCTACACACCTTGTAATTGCATTTTATTCAGATCATACAGAAGTACTGTTGGATATTTCTAGAATATCTGTGGATAATGGAGACATTTGTAGTCATTGAGACCCAAACAATGTAGGCATTAATGCAACATGTACATACTAGAGTGTAAAAAGCTGTAATTATCTACCTTAACAAATATACGTCTCACAAATTGGTTATGGAATAGGAAATACAGAACTAGCAAAATATCATAAACACTATACAATTATATTCAAACCCATACATATTCATGAAACATTCACATTAGTGTATTGTATAACATTTTGTGCTAATGGACCACACACTTCTTTTAATGCTGTAAAACTATACAACAGAATCCCCCTTATAACACTAGCATGTATCAGTGTTTAACTGTCTTATAATTTAATTATTTTATTTACAAATGCCAACATATTTCAGCCATGCTGACCTGCATTGGTCTTACATTCATGAAAATGAGTACAACAAACATGGATATTACGATAATGTACTCCCTATAATGTTGAGCTTAATAATGAATGTATGTATGTATGTATTACTCAACATTCACACATACAAAAGTAAACTGTGTAATGTTTCTAGAACCATTACAGATAGAGAAATCTGAGGACATCCACAGCCTAACTGATGTAGACATCAGTAAACCATGATCATGCTAGATGTGTAAAAAGCTGTACTGTTCAAATTGCCAAAAACATACATCTTCCATATGTGATCTACAATATTACCTAGATAACTGCCACTATTTAAAAATAGCCTACAATGGGATTTGAGCTCATACATATAATATCAGTCATTACTTTGATTTATTGCTTAACCAGTAGAACTAATTATCAAATACTTCATTGCTGTTTGTAAAGGGAGAATTTATGGAATATCATTCGCAGTTATGTCTGTTATACATATGAATGTACAAGAAATAGCAGGAACAGTGTACTCCAAAATCACTCGAAGCCGATGGTATCACCAAAAAACACACTTTATTGATTAAAATTCACTATGGTTGAGCGCTTTCATCTGTGACAATACAGATTTCATCAGAACCACTATCTTACAGCAGTACATTCTTTTTATAGCAGACTTGGCGCCAAAAATCTTTGAATTGTGTATTAATTCCAATACTGGTCTAAGTAATTATACATCACTATCTTAATATTTATATGTTAAAGAACGAGTAGTTTCCATCTACAGTTATGTATTTAGATTATTATACATTACAATAAGTTTCATATTGATGTATTTAGAAGAATGTGAGTTTAATTAGATGGTTATTTATTACTTCCATCATACATTTTAATTTTTTTACTAATTTTTACTAATATTTGTAATTATATACATTTTTTAATAATTAATAGATATATACATATCTAAACATCTTAGGAATACAGTATCTTTATTCCACTCATTTAATATTTTTAGTATGTACTCTAGTTAGCATTTCATTAGTAAAGGTTCTGAGGGAACATTGCTGTTTTAAGACTTAATACACAATTCAAAGATTTTTGGCGCCAAGTCTGCTATAAAAAGAATGTACTGCTGTAAGATAGTGGTTCTGATGAAATCTGTATTGTCACAGATGAAAGCGCTCAACCATAGTGAATTTTAATCAATAAAGTGTGTTTTTTGGTGATACCATCGGCTTCGAGTGATTTTGGAGTACACTGTTCCTGCTATTTCTTGCACGTTGTGACTGTTCTACACATTTGCCTTTACATATGAATGTACATTTATAATCAGAGTTTATTCAAAATGTGTACACTGGCCCAGTAGAATTGCAAATAACCTCAGAAGGCATCCAAATGGTAATATTAACTACATTTGCATTACTGTTATCAATACAGACACCGATTAAATACAATTGAAACAGTCTCATATAATCTCTCTCTCTCTCTCTCTCTCTCTCTCTATATATATATATATATATATATATATATATATATATATATATATATAGCAAATACATTTATTATAATGTAGGTGTTAAGGTTTGAATTATTCAACTTACTATAGGCATCTGCTGGCTGGCATCAGACCTCAGAAACCCCCCGGTGAAGATCCTCTGCATCCCTCTGATGCAATTCATCATAGTGTTGATGGATGGGCACATCAGTCTGGTAGATCTTAATCCATCTGTGGTGCTCCCTTGCAATCTGGTTCCAGAGATGGATCACCATGAATTTCCTGAGGCATGCTTTCATCCTCTGCTCATATCCAGCATAGACAGTGAGCATCTGGGTGGTCTCATCCTCAGTCCAGTTTGGCACCTCGACACACTGAAGCCTCATCTCAGTCGACATTCTCACTATTGCCATTAAGACTGGTATAAAAAATGCCTTTATAAAAATGCTGAGGTCCCACTCAGTTCACAGGTTGCAAAGGTATGAGTAGTAAATGTATCAATACCACATTTTAAAGATGGTACATATAGGTTAGCATCAGACTATTGGAGGACATCAGACACATGTTACAGATATTCCCAAGTACTGATACCTATTGTGTAGTACCTCTGAGCAGCTTCCAGTTATGCCAAGGTATTGGTTAATGTACTGAATTTTGAGAACTTACATGGACTTGTGCAACTGGGATTTGAAAAACATTGAATGTCAATGAACCTGATTAAGTATGTACGGTGCAAATGGTATTTAAAAGATGTGTGCACATAGCAAAACTCAAAAGTTCAATTTCTCAAAGACTTTTGGGTTACTAGTACCATGACAGGACTGGACCCCATTCCTATGTCAAAGTACGATTAAAGTTCATAAAATTAGTATTGTTTCAATCTTTGAGACAAGCCAAAAAATGGACTCCTTCTTTAATTTATATGGAGTTAGATGTATTGGTAGCATATATACATACAACTATGTAAATTTGATTTTTTTGTGAGACCCATTGCTCCTACTACTACTTTGGAACTGTCTGGGTTTATTTCTTCCAAACCACCCTTGTTTTTGCCTGCAAATGGCATTTGTTTATGACTTTGTTTCTCTCTGTACTTAAGACACTGTAATCACTGGGTGTAGCAATTTCAATAATCAATACTACTTTGTCTTCTTATCATGGATTACTATATATGTTTTCCTATATCTATTTTTGAACTGTTGTTAATGGATGATCCCATGTCATATAAATTTCATCATTCTCTGTAATGCTTTGTGGCTCATGTGTCCAATGCTCCTCAGCTACTACAGTATTGTCACTTTTCACAATCCCCAATGCAATAGTCTTGCCACATTATTATTATGCTTTTCAGTATACAGGCTCTCTGCTATTAGTGTACCTTAACTCATTTTAATTTCTCCAAGTCGTTTGGGTTTCTAATACCATGATGGGAATGGACTCCATTCTTAAGTCAAAGTATGATTAAGTTTGTCATATTAGTATTGCTTCAGTCTTTGATGTTAGCCAAAAGTGCTCTTTGCAGCACACACAAAGTGCCCAGAACTGACTCCTTCTGCAATTCTTATGGAGTTACATGTATCAGCAGCATATCTAAATAAGACTGTAATTTTTTTTATGAGACCCATTTCACCTACTGCTACTACTGCTGGAACCATCTAGGCATCTTTCTTCCACTATGTCTTCATTTCGGCCTGTAAATCCTGGTATCTTATCACTTTATATCTGTCTGTACATAAGACACTGTAATCACTGTGTATAACAATTTCAATGATCAATGCTACTTTTGTCTTCTTTTCATGAACTACTCTATCTGGATTTCTCACATCTATTTTTTGAACTGTTGGTACTGTGTAATCCTATGTGATATAAACTTCATCATTCTCTATAATGCTTTGTGGTTCATGTTTCCAATGCTTCTCACCTACTTCAATATTATAATGTTTGCACAATCCTCAATGCAACAGTCTTGTCACATTATTATGCCATTCAGTATACAGGCCCTCTGCCATTAGTGTATCGCACCCAGCAACAAGATGTATGACTGTTTCAAATTCTGTTTCACAGAACCTGCATTTGTAATATTTAATGGACTTCTGTAAACCTTTACATAGTCCACTGTCCTGTACATCTAATATTAATCTGTCGACTTTTAGTTTACATTCAACTCTCCTTAATCATTCCTATGAAAGATCATGATCTTCATGAGTTGTTCCAGGAGTTTTCTGTACTTAAACTACATTTATGCCTTTTCTACATTTCTTATCATTACTTACTTCTCATCTGATCCTTTTCCTTATATTCTTTATTTTATTTATTTATTTATTTATTTTTGGCACATTCAGTTACTTCCTGATTTTTGTCTACTTCTGGTTTGGTTTCCATTCCCACTTGACGCCAATATGCTTCATCTAAACTAAGCAGGGGAGACATTTTAGATTTGTTCTCTTCATATTTCAGAACTTTCACTATGTTTGCATCTACTGAGATCAGATGAAATACATGCATACCTATGATTGCAGATCTATACATGTAATCAATTTCGAGGAGACCCATACTGCCTTCAGAATGAGGTATATATAATCTTAGTATATACTGATTTTTATATATCATTTGATAAGTGTGAAGCATTTTTTTTGTTTTCTGTCCAATTGATCCAATACCTTTTGGGGCTAGTCAGTCATCCCAAAACTGTAAGTTAGAACAGGAAGGGCAAATTGGTTTAAAGCTTGGACTTTGTTCCTAGATGTCACAGATGTTTTCAGCATTAATTTTAATCTTCTGATATACCCCTTGCTGAGTTTTGTTTAAATTTGTTCATGTTATTGTTTCTCCTTCATCAATTCCTAAATATCCGTACATTCCTCCTGCTCAAATTAATTTATATCACATTCCTGTCTCAGACAGATATTTTCTTGGTGCTGCAGCTTTCCTGTTTTAAATGTTGCTTTTGTACATTTATCAAGACCAAATGACATTCTTATATCATCTGATGAACTATATAGTTTTAAATCATTTACAAAAAGAAGACAAGAAGACTTTTGGCTTTGTTGTTGTCTGGGATCCAAATTGTAGCCATGATCTAATTTCTTAAATTGACAGATTAATGGGTTAGGGGCACTACAATATAGCTGCGGTGATAAAGTGTTACCCTGGAATAATTCCCTTAGAATTTTTATCCTTGGGATAGTAATCTGTCCTTTATCATGGCTTAGCTGCAAAGTAGTTTGCCACTGTTTCATGATCACTGTAATGTTATTGATTGATGTGCGGTGCGTCTTGCACATCTGTAAGCACTTTTATCCATGAATGTGGGATGCTGTCAAATGCTTTTTTGAAATTTATCCATGCCATACTTCCCCTTTTCACAATTCTCCAATATGAATTTATTTAGCAACAAATGACCCTTTTGTTCCATATGACTAACTCACTTTAGTGTATAATAGCTTCAAAGGTAAGCTGTCACCTGCTAGTATTGCTTTGGTGGAATAGATTGCTATTATCACATACCTATATTATGAGCATCAGTGACAAGAACATTTTTCCTATGTGCAGCTGTACAGATAAAAAAGAAACAACTCCGGTGAACAACAGATAAAGACAGAATGAAAATATATTTATAGTAATTTTTTTATTAACCTGTAATGTCTATGATATGTTTACAGGGGTCTACCTGAAAACACCGACATGCAAAAACACCGACAACGAGATAACCGACACCACAAAACCGAAAGTTCAAAAACACGAAACATCACATGCCTGACAAGCCACAATCCCAAAAATCAACAAAACAAAACAAATACCTTTTCTGTAAAACACACACACAACACTAGCACACCAAAAAACTTACAAACCTACACTAAACCTTACATACACAACTATCTATGCTCTAACCTTAACCCAAACCCTAACTCTAAGGTCCATCACTATCGCACACTCACCTAACCCAAGCTCTAACCCTAACTCACTTAACTTGCCCCTAACCCTAAAGTCTGTCACTATCGCACACTTGCCTTACCCGCACCCTAACCCTAACTCACTTAACCCGCCCCTAAACTTAAAGTCTGTCACTATCACACACTTACCTTACCCGCACCCTGACCCTAACGTCCGTCACTATCACACACTTACCTTAACATGTCGGTGTTCTCAGCATCGGGATTTTCAATCGTCGGTCATCTCCATTGTCGATCTTCCGGTGATGGTTATGTCATTGTCGGCGTTGTCAGCGTTCAGTGTTTTCAGGTAGACCCGTTTACAGACAGTGACCAGTTTACAGATACTCTCTGATGTTTTGTAATATATTCAGTATAGATACGACCAGAATAAAAATATATCCATAATCATTTCTGATTAGCCTACAATGTTTATGAAAACTGACAATTTCCAAGGATTTCCATAAGTTGTCTGTTCACTGATTAGTTTATGGATATTCTCTGATGTTTAGTGATATAGTAGCAGTTTTCTTTGCATTCAGTTTGATAGAAACAACATAATGATGGCTTTGACTGTTCACTGTTTATTGTGTTGATATGTAGCCATGACTGCATAACAGTTCATTTTAATATGAATGACTATTTTCATCACTGTTTATATCCATCATGTTTATTGCATGTTGTGTAATGGCAGTAACATTTGTTATGATGTGTGTCACTGACTGCGGTTATATTTGACAGGCATCCAACATTCTCATTATGTTTGGATGTGCATGTAACTGTAGAAACTCCATTACTATACTATTGGGTGTGTGACACAATGACTGCTTGGTTGCAATATCCACTGCCATAGGTTCAAGTCCCCCATTTGACATGTACAACATTTTAATGGATTGTTATATGTGATGATGTTACTACAAGTATTACATATTTCGACAGTGTTTTCATATCCATTATGTTTTCTATACATAACAGAAGTATATGTGAAACTGATTTTTTTGCAAAGCTTTTCACTGTAAATGAGAGGCTAGCAAGTCAATTGATATATGCTTCTAACATCATCATATCAATATGTGAATCCCCATGTAAAGTATAAAGTGTGCCCATCACACTATCTTCCAGATGTCAGTCAGAAGTAGAGGAGACAGTTTCTTTCACAAACAGAATGAAATTATAATTGAGGATCCATGCCAGCACCACTGCAGCTTTCTTGGACGGCTGGAAAATATTGCATGGAGGAGTGTGGGCAGACCTGATCAATGCTGTGGGTGGTAACAATAGATCCAGGGAGACCTGTTAATGACATTAATGAAACATGACATTCCATGCAGCTATTAGACTCCATTGCTATGAGAGGGTGATGAATGCCATTGTCGGTGGGCCGCCCTTGTATCCTCTGGACGAGATAACAGTGTTCCTGGCATCACATCATACCATCAATCGTGACTGTCAAAAAACCAGGGGAGGTACTGAAGCAGAGGTTTCAGGACTTATATATAAGTCCTACATTCTAAAACATTGCAGCATGCACACTACCTCATTCAAGATCTTTATTTCTTAAATATTAGTGTATTGTTGTACTAAAGTTCCAGCACCAGAATTATGCCATGAATGTGGAAACACACATGATGTGGATGCATAATGTAAATGGCATGGCATCTTATCTTACCATCACAGTACATACATAACACACACAACAATATGTATGATGTTTTCACTTTTCACTTGCATAGGTCTATCATCATCTACACAATAACCTCACATTGCATAAGTCTGTCCATATACTGTTACTGTGATCCATAGCATTCTGTGCCTCTGTCTCATGTCATAACAGTGGGTATACTTATATGTTGATTTTTTCCTGCCATTTTAACCTATAGATACACCATAAGAAGACATGGGTGGTGCAGCTGCACATACAGACAGACCAGGTGTGGTTGTTTATCTTGTTTATATGATGCAGCACTTGCTAACACACCTGTGTTGTGTAATATTCATGTTTCCTTGTTCCATACTCAGGTTACATCTGGAAGACATGTGCAGCATTTGTCAAGTAAGTGTCTCCACATCCAGTTAATGTGTGCTCAGGAGTGGCCTTAGGTCAACTGGTGCTCTAGGCAAAAGGGCACCACGGCACCCCCCACCACACCACCCAGTGCCCCCATCCTAGTCTACCTAAACCAAATAAATACTGGAAAAGTGCCCCTACTAAAGCGGCACCCTAGGCGGCCACCTAGTTGGCCTATGCCTAAGGCCGGCTATGTGTGTGCTATACTTGTTTGGTACCTCTGATTGCATTCATAACTGTGGGACATACCCAAATGTTGATGTTCATATGCTTTTTTATACTACAGGATCCACATTACAACAGATGATATGTTCATCAGTAAGGGAGGATGTAAATGCTAACACACTACATCTGTTTACTAAATGTCACTATTGATATTCCCGTCTGTGCCCTTTATGGATACTGTGTTCTTCTTCACCTGCCTAGAACACCTGCAATCTAGACATCAGCCTTGACCATCCATTATGTGACTGCATTATGTCCTGTGTGTTATACCTCTGCTGGAATGCTACATGTTGGCCACTTTGTGCTTAATGATGATTTTATTTCTATATTCCCATTGACAGTTGCATTTCAACTCTCACTTCCAGAGGTTGAGTCACAAGAGGACATGCTAGGTAGGTTTTAGTATTGCTATTATTCTCATTATTCATATGTTTATGATATGTAACATACATGACATCTCTCTGTTTTACAGAGCCCCTGAACCATGTACAGCCACAACATCCTGGTAATTCCATAGCCTCATTACCACTGTACTTAGATAGTTGTCCCATATTTCATTACTAAGCTGCATCATTTGATTTGTGTCAGTGTATGTGACTTGTGTCACCAGTCTCTTCTTGTGGTATGTTTGCTGCCTACCTCCTCCAGTAGCCTGTCCACTGATCCTGAGGTGGAATGTGATGTTCCGGTTCCCCTTCATATGATCGAATTTCTCTAAACTCGAAAGTCATAAACTCGAAACCAAAATCTTGAATTTAGAGAAACTGGAACATATGAAAGGGACAAAAAAAAATTAACACCTTTCAAATGTTTTCGCAGGGGGGCTTTGCCCCCCTCCACCCCGCATGCGGGGGGCTGTGCCCCCCACATCCCCCTACTTAAATATAGCTACTCCGAGATTGCACTATAGTGAAGGAAAGGGAAATCTCCCATTCTGCGCTATACGCATAAGTGCAAAATGGAAGATTTTCCATTCCTCTGCTATAGTGGGGTCACGGAACATTCACATTTAAACTGCTAGGGTACAGGGGGACCTGGCCCCCAGCAATAAGGTAAGTTAACTTTTAATTTTTTTTAAACCTAAGGCTCCCATTCACAATTTCGAGTGAATGGAAGTTCGAGATTCTGGTCTCGAGATTATGAATTTCGAGCTTCCATCCATTCGATGTTGTGAAGGGGAACCAATGTGCCACATTGTAATAGCACAGCCTATGGTACACAGACCACTGAATTGTTTTTTTTTTGTTTGTTTTTTGTTTAGCCTGGAAGGGAACAGCCATGTGGATAATGCTGTACCCACAAATATGGAGGATTATGTGGCCAGCCATGCTGATGATGTGTGGACATCAGATAATGGACATGATGATGTCTCTGACCCACTCTCCCAGTTACAGTCTAATAATGATGGTGACTCTTCCTCATGATGGAGCACTACTGTTCATCAGACTACACATGGTAATTTAGCTGATGTGCATGTATGCCTGTCAGAGGGTAGAAGGTGTATGCCTACTTTTACACTGAGTGAACATTCAAAGCAACATCATGGTTCTGACCTGCATGAACTTGCCTATGCCACTGATCTTGTACAATACCAGCTGTGTGTGTTTTATGAAGGTCAGGGACACAGACAGGGAGGGGTCATGGCAAAATTGGCTTCCCAACATGACAGCATGCTATCTGCTGCATGTTCCACTGAAAGCCTTGTTATAGTGATGCAAGAGCAGTGCCATAGTACTAAATGGGTGTTTCATGACCATGCAAATTATTTCCATTTGGAACAGGCAGGCTCCCTCTCATTAGACCCACACTTGGCCATCAGACATCAATGTCTGCGCTGCAATATGCATGCACATCTGCTGTTGGCCACTCCATTGTCAGCCACAGCCATAGATCACATCTGATAGTCAAGTCACAATCATGCTGCTTCCCACACTGTGTCTACACATGCTAGTGTCACCAGATCCAGCTCCTTGGTACAGCACCATGGGCTGAGTGTTTCTGGACTTTTCAGGGGCAGCCAGGACCACTCAGTGACCCATTAGCATGAGGACCCAAGATTTTGTTAGAGAAACAATGATAGTTAATCCAATGTTCATAGGTTCATAGGTTCATAGGTTGGTACTAGGCTATCGGCCCTAGGGCCTATACAAACCAAGCCATAACAATTCCCTGGCTATTTCTTCCTGCACTATTTACTTCCCTGGACCCCTGTCAAGCAGGGCGACTGACATGATCCCCGGGGTGAATTTCCTTTCGCCCATCCAATTGTCAAGGTTCCTTTTGAAGAGGGCCAAAGAGGCGCTTTGCTTGACTTGTATGGGCAGTCTATTCCAGAGTCTAGGGAGTCTCTGGGTCAGGAAACTATCCCTCCAGCATATTTTGTTTATTGTGATGACAAGGTTTAGATCCCTGGAGCATGTGGCTCTGAGGGATTGGGATTTCTTTAAGTGTAGCATGTCCAACAGCTCTGGGTTTGACATGGCCTTGTATGTTAAGCAGAGATCGCCTCAGAGTAGAAGATATGTGACAGAGTATAGCTGGAGTTTTTAAGGTGGTCAGCATAGGGCATCTGCTTTAGGCCTGTGATTCTTTTAGTGAGGTATTTCTGTGGCCTTTCCAGTTGTTGCATATTTCTTGAGAGGTACCCTATTGTATGCCCTATTGTGTCATTCTGACCCTGTGGTGATGATAACCACCATTCTGACCACAGACAGATTATCTATAAGTGGTTATTGAAATTGCTGATGCCACAGGACTTTCTGATCATTTATCTGACCTAGATGACTAGCTTGAATTTGCTTTGTGTATTACCTCTTTGACATTGGCATATGTGAGTACTGATATAGATTATAGTAATGCACTATGTGACATTGTGTTTGTATGTTTACATCAGTTGCTAGTGGATGGATAGGATTGAGGTTTATATAACACATTTCCTTGTTGTCTCCCATTCCCACATGCACAACTATGCCTCTGTATGCATATCTGTGTAACTTATGGCATTTTAATATGGTACTGCACATGCCGCACTCTCAGCACTCACTACATTTCTGTGTACCTGTATGGTGACTTGTATCTCCCATGTGTGCCTTCCCATATTTGACTGAATCTGCACACACACACACACACACACACACACACACACACACACACACACACACACACACACACACACACACACACACACACACGTCTATATATTTGTTGTATCTGCAGTTTGGGTTTGTGAAGGGTCAATCTTGTCTCCTGAACCTGATTGACTTCTTCAAATCAGTCTCCAGAGCCATGGACAAGGGTAAGGTGGTCCACACAGCCTATCTGGACCTCGCCAAAGCCTTCAACACCATCCCCCACTCTAAAATCATAGCTAAACTTATTAAGCTGGATATTAATCCCTACATCACTCGATGGGTTGCCAACTGGCTTACTGACAGAACCCACACTGTAAAAGTAGCTGACTCCAAATCCAGCTCCAGACAAGTGACAAGTGGAGTACCTCAGGGTTCAGTCCTGGGAACACTCTTGTTTGGCATCTACTTCTCTGAAGTACAGTCCAAAACTAAGGGACTCTGGCTAACAAAGTTTGCAGATGACTGCAAACTGGGAGCCATTATTGAATCCACAAATGATGTGGATATTCTTCAAAAGGGCCTTACAGAAACAGATACTTGGTACCAGAGCCATGGGCTCAAGCCAATACCAAGAAATGTATAGTTATCCTCTTTGTGAAAAAACATGTACCCGTGAATTACCATATAGGTGGCAGTACACTAAACACCGAAAGTGTGATAAGAGACTTAGGGAAACAGGTGGACAGTAGTCTCACCTTTGATAACCACAGCACCACAACAGTCAAGAAATCCTTCTATGTGGCACACCTCATCACTAAGGACTTTTCATCCAGAAAAAAGGAGGTCATTGTCCTACTGTACTCATCCCTCATTAGACCCATTATAGAATACGACACCCCATTTGGTATGTACCTCTCAAGACATCTGCAACAACTGGAAAGGCTGCAGAAATACCTCACTAAAATAATCACAGGCCTAAAGCAGATGCCCTATGCTGACCGTCTAAAAAACGCCACCTATACTCTGTCGCATATCGTCTACTCAGAGACGATCTCTGCTTAACATACAAGGCCATGTCAAACCCAGAGATGTTGGATATGCTACACTTAAAGAAATCCCAATTCCTCAGAGACACATGCTCCAGGGATCTAAACCTTGTCATCACAATGAACAAGACATGCTGGAGGGATAGGTTCCTGACCCAGAGACTCCCCAGACTCTGGAATAGACTGCCCATACATGTCAAGCAGAGAGCCTCTTTGGACCTCTTCAAAAGGAACCTTGATGATTGGATGGGAGATAGGAAATTCACCCTGGGGATCACGTCAGTCACCCTGCTAGACAGGGGTCCAGGGAAGTAAATACTGTGGGAAGAAATAGCCAGGGAATTGTTATGGCTAGGCTTGTATAGGCCCTAGTACCGATAGCCTAGTAGCAACCTATGAACCTATAATCTGTATCTATCTATCTATCTATCTATCTATCTATCTATCTATCTATCTATCTATCTATATGCCTGTGTTGCTGTATCCCCAACATTGATGTATTTTGCATGTCTGTCATGTGGTCCCTGTCATTAATGCTCTGCTTGTTTGCACATATACTACTTGGAAATGAATTCTGTTGCAATGTAACATGTTCAAGTGATGCAGCACTATTAGTGTATGGCTGTTGATTTTGAGTATATATTTGCTGATACATTTCCATACATGCCATGGACTTATTTATTTATTTTGATAGTGACTAGTTGGTGGCTAACATTCTATGTTATTTATCTGCATGATAACATCCTAGCTCTCCAATGACAACTACTGTAGTGCACACCTCCGCATCCCACACATTTGCTTGTGTGTTTTCTCCTTGTTGATGTACCTTGCAGACAGTCTTCCTGCATTAATGTTTCCTTTCAGTGTTTTTATATGTTTTTACTGGTATACCTTAAGCTTATCTTATAGATGATGTTCAATGTGGACAATTATTAGGATATTTCCATTAGTTGTAATGTGTCCTGTTGTAGTGGAACAATGCATGAATATCTCTGTTTACTCAGTGTAATTTTGTATATGTGGCTTGCCATGACTCAAGGGTGCATGTCAGATGTTGCCATGTTGCCAGAGCTAAAACATATGACTGCATACTCCAACATCCACACCTATTTTTCTCCTCCCTGTGTCCTCCTGATCATCCTCTGACAGTTGTGATATGTTATCTTCAGACATTTGGGGCTTTTGTGGTATGTCACCCACACCTGCAGCTGGAAACCCACCACATTTTGTTGTTAAAATGTTGTATATCATGGCACATACAGTAAACATCTTTGCTGCCATTTCTGGTGCATATTGCAATGTCCAGACATCTGAATCTGTATTTCAGCACACTAAACACACAGTCGTATTTCATGTTGCAGTGTGATCTGTTGAATGCATTCCCAGCAGTGTTTGATAGGGCCCTGTATGGGGTCATTAGCCATGGCTTCAGTGGATAACCACAGTCACCTGTTTATAGGAAGAAGTTAATATATATATTGCCCTTGTGCTTACTGTTGGCAGGTGTGGATTTTTATTACATCACATCTGTGGTCATGTACTTATTAAGTAGTAGTCCCTCAGGTATTTCACCATATTGGAAAGCAGCACCCAGACAACTGTACCTCCATATAACAGCATCATGGACACTACCAGTGTGTATCACCATAATAGTTGTAATGAGGCCATCTTCGGAGCAGACCACCTGACAACTGAGTGATGGTCACTCTTTGCTATTTATGTACCATTCTGCATCAGGTACAGTGGGGATTTTAATAGAAACATGGGTGCAGTCTACCTCACCAAGGACATGGGGAAGTTTGCTATGGCATAGAACTGTTACATGGCAGTTCTTCACTCCATGACTGTGGCTGGGAAGTGGATGTACCCATCCACCTTGTTGCACATTGCTGTCAGGAAATATAAGAATATGTGACTGGCAGCTATCTGGTACATACCTATGGCATCTCCCATATACTGCAGAAATGTCAGAGAGGCCAGTATACCTAGACTCAGACAAACTTTTATTTCTAGAGGTATTGTGTTACCTTGCAAAATACATGCATACATGTGTAGGTTGCACATCCTATAAACAGCTGCACCATATTTCTGTTCAATAGGTACCTATCAGTTATTTCCTGATCAGACAGCTGGCTTAGCTGTAGCCTAGCTCGGTGCCTAGTTGTCTGTTTTCTATGAAGCAGTTGCATATCTTTCTGGATGACTTGCAGTATCCCAGCTGTAATCATTAAATGATGGTTGCATTTTTTAAGATAACACTGTGGATTCTGCAGGATTACATAATAATCTGATTACTATCATGGCAGATAAATGTATAACACATATATCCTCCTCTGAGTGCTTTAATAAAGTTGCCAGCAAAGCACTTTGTTGCATTTAATTTGCTTTGAGTATGTGCATTGTGTTTTAGAATTGACTGGTGTGTACAGAGTCTTTAATTACCCTTTCCTGAATAGATAATTATTTAGTTCTGTTTTAGCATCTTCTTCTTTCGGCTTTTTCCCAGTTAGGGGTCACCACAGTGGATCGCCTGTCTGCTCATGATTGGCAGTGGAGTTTTACAGTGCTGAGTTGCCAATCCAGCGTCTAACCTTCCACAGAAGGCACACACATGCACACACTCACACCTAGGGCCAATTTAGAGTGTCCAATCTACCTACAGCATGTCTTGGGGATGTGGGAGGAAACCGGAGCACCAGGAGGAAACCCACGCGACCACAGGGAGGACATGCAGACTCCACACAGAAGGCACCCCAGCTGAGAAATGAATTGGAGAACCTCTTGCTGTGAGGCGGCAATGCTAACCGCTGCACCACCGTGGCTGCCCTAGTTCTGTTTTAGCATACTTTATGAAACTACTTCTACCATTAATGCGATAACATCTTCCTTTAGCAAGCTGCACTATCTGCAACTTTCTTTTGGAATCCATCCCTGTGAGTGATTTTTTTATTGTGACTAAATCTATTTCAGTCCTTTGGTATCACCAGCACTGTCATTTTTTCTTTTGTAAGTATCTTTTATACAAATTTCTTTATAGTCATCCAAAGTAAAAAATAAAAAGTCACCACCATGTGAAATTCCAAGCAAAATGGATGTTTATTAAAACACAATTCCCAAAAAGATTTAATGCTTTCACCTGTTTCATACATGCATCATCAGAGTCATTGTTCTTGGCATTAAGTCTACTTAATATAGTAGCAAGACACCAATCAGAACACGTGATTAAAAGCAATCACTTTTAAAGAAATATTGCACAGGCTGCCTACAATCAAACTTATTAGAATTAACCAGCTGTACAAAAACTAATAATGTCACATTATTAAAAAACTCTCAATACATAAAAACACCAAAAATAGTAAAATAATAAAAAAATAATAACAATACATATAAAAACTGTGTTAGATGCATGTTGCCCTTAATTTCAGTACACTGGCCATAGAACAGTTATCATTAAAGACTGGGGACACTGTGGCATTTAGTCTCAATTATCATAGTGTCTCCTTAACCTCTAGTGCAGTTTTCTCATCACTCCATGTCATTGTGTTTAACCCTATCAATAACAAAGAAGAAAAACATTATTAAAATTATCACATATTTTACTGTGACAATATAATTCATTAGTGATTTTTCTGTTTCTCATGTCTCTAAGGTGTTCTGAGATTCTATCTCATAACCTGTGGGTGGTTATTCCTACATAAAATGCAGGGCAAGTAACACACAGAGCAATGTATACCACCATTTTTGTGTTGCAATTAACCTGTCCTGGACATTGTATTGTCCTACAATGGCCTTCACTGGTCACATATGGACCCTAATGTATAAATCTACAGAAGATACACATACCACATTTAGTCATCTGGGAGTAAAAACATTTGTTAGAAACATCTTTATTCTTTTCCAAAAGTTCTTTCAAAGTTGGATAATATATCACCTGGTGTGTTTTTTGTGGTTCTTTATAGTCATGTATATAGTTATTTATTCAGCTATTAATAGTTTTGTATTGGCCTGCATACATGCAAGGGCAACATATTGCTCTAGTGAAACTCCTTTATCTGCACTATGTAAAGTAATCAAAACTTCAAATAAATCCCCCAAAAGAAATCAGCACTACTGAAATGGAAGCAGAGTAGAGTTGTAGCACTAACACTATATAGATCATACAATACTAGTAATGATTATAATTATTACATAATGCGCTGGAGGGCTGTGCTCTGCAGAAGTAGCAGAGCACTGTTGCAATGCATTCATCATCAGGGACACTGATATTTGTTTTTCAAAAAAAATAAAAAAATAAATAAATAAATACATTTAATTTTCATGAGATGAAGTCCAGGAATCACACCCATTATTTTTAAATGTAGTTTTCAGTCATTACAATTATGGTATTCAATCAGTACATAATTATAATTTTCTTCTCTGCCAATATATATTGAGAGTTAAAACCAACCTAGGCACAGAACACTTAATTATGAAAGCTGGCAATATTATAAATAATAGAAGAGCTCAGAAATATATTTTGTGTTAAATTAGTTATTTGGTCTAAAATGGCAAATTCCATAAAAATCCCATACTTTTAATTTTTCAGACAGGTCAGATTTGGGAAATTTTCCCAGAAAAATAAGATGTCATTATCACTGTTTATCATTAAAATAATGAGGAAAGCTACTTTGTATTATTAGAATGAAGGTATAGTTTTTGTCATTTGTTTCTCAGAGAGAATTATATGGATTTTTTAAATTCAGTATTATAATTGCATATTTTCAATGTAGTGTGGAATGCAGGATCTTCCAGATGCATTTTTTTTTCTGTTTGCCAGTGCAGTGCAACTACTACTTTTTTTTTGCAGAGTCACAGGTTTAACAATACAGTGTTTTATTTTTCATGGGTATGTAACAGCATATTGAATAGTGATATCCTGAAAATCAGAATATTGAAAGCAAAATCATGAAACGTCAAAACAATGAACATACTTCTGAGCTGTCCAGATTTTTGCAGAATGTTCATATTTTGGCCACATGTTTTTGGTCTGTTTATCAAAAAAATGTAGTTTTCTGGCAAATCATTGAGGATTGAAGTCAATAAATAATGACAGAAATTTGATTTTCAGACTTTGTGGCCTGGATTCTACAACTTTCTCTAAATTAAGCACATTTTGTTGATATTTGCAGAAAAGTTACAGATAAACCTGTAATATACAAACATATCTCAACGAATCTAGAAAATCTTGGTGCAAAACAGAATTGGCCAGCAGTATCAACATGCTGTCTAGCAGTATAAGCAAATCCATGATTCTGGAAAAGTGTATCATAAACCCTGATGTGCAGTACCAAAGCTATAAAAATTATACAAGCCCAGTGCAAGCTGCAGGACATTTAAAGGAATACATATCTGTAGCAATCCATCCAGTAGGTCCACAAGCAACTATGGATGTTTCTGTAAGTCATGTACTAATGAAATACACTTACCAGAAAATATGGAATCTGTAAAATTTCTAATTAAAAAAAAATGAATAAAGGTGAAGACCAATCACATGCACTTCATCAGGGCTAATAGCAACTAACAATGTGTACGGGACATAGGAAGGGAACACAACTAATGCAAACACCCAAGGAAATAGAGAGATTGGAAAGCAGATTTGGACTATGGGTGAGCAAGAGGGGCAAATAGGAGCTCTGTTGGAATAAGAAAACTTGACAGACAGTAAGAAGGGCATGGGCATTGTTTTGGGGATGTGAATAAGCCCCATTATTTTTCTGTTTGAGAGCAGACAGAACGGAAGAAAGGAAATGACAGAAAGTTGAGGAGAAGGGCAAAATAGAAGGTATACACATGTAACGAATATCACAAGACATGAAAGACAAAGGCTGGAAATAAAGGAAAGGTAATGTACACAGACAGCACACTCTACAATATGGAACATGGACAAACATAACAGGGAGGCATACCAGCCATGCTGAAATGTAGAACTATATATATGCTTATGTACTGTGATGGTGTGATATGTTGCAAAGTGTGTGACAGTCATACCTGAGTGGATATGGCTGATGGCAGTTGTGTGTTATAGGAGAAGAAACAGGGCTCAGAATACACATTGGATATGGTATCCAATGTTCAAGTAGTCTGCCAGCAGTGCAAGTGTAGGCCAAGCAACAGCACAGATGGACAAATGAAGCTAATGAAGTGCTGGAGACCAGCAGGGGACAGAACAGAATCTCCAACCATGCATGTAAAAGGCATACAACCGTGCACAGTGTCAAACTATACTAATGTCACAAAGCAACAAACTGGCTGCTTATTACACATGTAATATGTAATGTCAACAAAACACAAATTAAAGGTCATGCTGCTAAACACTAGGAGTCTAAACATGAAACTTCACTCTTTGCAAGCATTCTTAACCCTGGAAAATGCTGGCATCTGTGCAGTCACAGAAACCTAGTTCAAAGCAGCGGAGAGCACCCCAGCCTTACCTGGTTACTCATTCTATCATGCATTCAGACCCCAAACTGTGGGCAGTAAAGCCAAAGGAGGTGGAGTTTTAATATACATTAAAGACATACACATCTCCAGGTTGGTCAAACAGTCTGACACACATGAGACACTTCAGCTGAAGTTAACCATTGACAAGACTCCTATTCAAATCATAGCTAGTTATCAGCTCCCAAATCTGACTCAAGAAGCCCAATCCGCCTATTTGGACCTGTTCAAATCTATCAAGATTCAACCCTTTACTCTGATCCTGGGTGACTTTAACTTCCCAGACATAGATTGGAAGAACTACTCATGCCAGAACACAAGTTTTCAGAGATGCCCTGGTTTTGTCAATGCAAATGCCTTGGAACAGCTAGGTGATACCTCCACAAGGAGTGATTATATCTTGGACATGCTATTAAACAACATGCGTAACCACTGCTGCATCCCTACAGTATCATTCTCCCTGGTAAGATCCAACCACAAAGTGGTCACTTTTGAAGTCACCATCTCCCCCAACCCCCCCTCTAGCTAGGATCAGACATAGAAACTTCTGCAAAGCTGATTATAGACTCCTAAGGATGGTATAAACAGCTTCACAGCCCCCTCCCCCTCTGTAGAAACTGGCACCAATATCCAAAACTACACCAAAGCACTACATGAGCGTTTATATAGATGTATGGAATCAGGAATACTGGACAGGACTAAATCATCCTCTGCAAGGAAGAGTAAACCTGTCTGGTAGATATCTGCAATAAATAAACTCTATAACAAAAGGAAAATAATTGCTGTCCAAGACCAAGAAGGAACAGGTGCCCAGTTAGAAGCAATGTCTCCTTAGCCTGAACAAGCAAATAAGAGCACTAGTGAAATCCTCCAAAGCAAACTTTGAGTCCATATTGGCAACATTGACTAGAGACAATCATAAGGCCTTCTTCACAAATGTCCACAAACTCAAAGGAAGCACCCAGAAATGTTCAGAACTGGTGGTCAAGGACACCGTATATACAAATGCCATAGATATCACAAACTTGCTGGCTGACAGATTCAGTGAAAACTTTACCCCCTGTCCCCCATCAGTAAATCAGGACATCCCCAGTACCTGCCCATTTCCCCTTCCATATGTTAACAGATGGCTAGCAAACTGGCTCACTGATAGGACCCATGTAGTCAAAATAGGGGAAGCCACCTTAAGCAGTAGACCTGTAAGAAGTGGTGTACCCCAGGGTTCAGTCTTGGGGCTTCAGTTATTTGGGATATACTTTCCTGAAGTGCAGGCCAAAACCAGTGGGTTTTGGCTGACCAAGTTTGCAGATGACTGCAAGCTGGGTGCTGTCATCATTTCCCCTAGTGATGTGGACATCCTCCAAGAGGGTCTCACTCAGACAAATGGCTGGTGCCAGAAACATGGCCTCAAGCTGAATGTCAAAAAATGAATCATCATCCCCTTTGGGGTGAGTGATGTCCCCACAAATTATCACATTAATAACAATGTCCTAAGCATGCAATCAGTTGTGAGGGATTTGGGCACCCAAGCTGATAGCAACCTGACTTTTGACCACCATGTTGCTTCCTTTGTATGGAAAGCCTTCTACATGGCTCACCTCATAACTAACTGTATCTCATCCAGGGACAAGGAGATCATAACATCCCTGCATTCTTCCCTTATAAGGCCCATTATTGATTACAACACTGTTTTCGACATGTACCTCGCAAAGCAAATGCGTTCACTAGAGAGATCACAAAGGTTACTGACCAGGAGAATCCAGGGCCTCAATCATCTACCATACACAGATAGGCTAAAAGCCCTATCTCTCTACTCAGTTTCATACAGACTCTTCAGAGGTGATCTCTAGCTGGCATACAAGGTGATCACAGACTCCACCTTGATGGGATTGCTGCAAATCCACAAGTCAAGATCCACTCGAGTAACCCACACACATGGCATCAACCTGGTCTCTGACGTCAAAAAGACTTGTTGGCAGGACAGATTTGTGTCCCAGATACTCCCCCATCTATGGAATAGACTCCCAGTCCACATCAAGCAGAGTACATCTTTACCCCTTTCTAAGCACAACCTGGATAACTGGATGGGAAACAGAAAATATACCCCTGGGATTCCACCCATGCCCCTGCTAGACAGGGGCATCAGGTGCTGATTTGTCTAAACATGGGCTAAAGTCTTGGCTAGGCTTATAAGGGCCTCAGAGCCAATAGCCTAGTAAACTCCTATGATCCTATGATCCTATAACCCAAACAGACATGACATGGGATGCATATGTCACAGATATATGCCATGTCAGAAGCAACATAAAGGTGCAAATATATATGCATGACCTTCATTGGTCTTACAGGAACCTTTCAGAAAGCAATGTCAATACACATACACATGCCAATGACATGGAACAATAAATGGTAGGAAATTTATGAATAAAGCTATATAAGGAATGTCAGGTTGTGCAGATCAACTATGACCAAGTACTCCTGGTAATAAGTAACACACAAGTATAACAGACAAGGATGTAATACAAGCAATAGCCCGCAACTTGTGTGCATATGTCCTGCATGCGTATAATGGCCAAACAGTTGGCACAAGGTAGCATTGTGACAATACAACTATATCATAATGGATGGTAATTTAAATGGAGGTTAACATATACCATGCATGCATGCAAGATATATGCCAAACCTACCAAGGGGGAAAGGAGGCGGACAACAAAGGCCCACATCAAGGAGACATGCCAGCAATGCAAAGTAGATAAACAATAAATCAGGACAGCACTATCTAAGACAACACATTGCATATGCATGTGTTCACCACATAGGGTGGTGTTGATGCCCACCCAAGTTAATAAACAAATGCCAAATGTGTGTCACACAGGCAGACTGCATTGTTGATGGCACTAGACATGGCCATGTACAAATCACACACACACACACACACACACACACACACACACACACACACACACACACAAATGAGCAAACATCAAACAGCCAGAGGCATAGGTACACAAAATAAAAATTAGTATTCATACATGTATATACTGTCATGCAGGAGCGGCCTTTGGTCAACTGCTGCCCTAGGCAAAAGAGTTCCACAGCGCCCCCCCACCACACCACTCAGTGCCCCCATCCTGGTCTGCTTACAGCCAATAAATACTGGAAAGTGCCCCTGCTAGAACTGCGCCCTAGGCGGCCACCTAGTTGGTCTATGCCTAAGGCTGGCTATGCTGTCATGCTGACATTTATTTATTTTAATTTATATTTGTTTACCGGGAAAGTCCACCTGGGCAGTAATTACCCTTTTTCAGTGAAGGCCCAGGAAGAAAACTTCCACATAGTAGATCATGTTACAAAAAAATTCAGATACAGAAAACAGAAATAAGCTAGTTTCTAAAGTTCTATATAAAAAATATTCAGTGTAGTCCTTTTGTGGAACATTTAAACAATAGTAACATAAACATTTTTGTTTCAAAAGTTCTGTACCAAAATATTCAATGTATTCCTTTTGAGGAACATTTAAATAATACGCAGAAGGGAAAATACAGGTCGATATATAAGATTATGATACACTTTGAAGCATCAAATCTGTTTCTACAAGAGAAGTTAATTATGTAAAGCACCATTTGAAGTTAGCAATGAGAAAGGACTAGGTATTTGTTAAGTTAGTCAGGATCTTGACAGTTACATATCCAAGAGTTGGATTGATAAGCCTTCAGCTGAGTTTTGAAGTTAAGTTTGTTATTTTGTATTCTGATTCCGTTAGGGAGGGAATTCCAGATTTTGGCAACTTCACTTGAGTAGAAGGAGTCACCAGACATATTTTTGCTTTTGGATATTTCTACTAGCATTTTATCTGTGGATATTAGTTGGTGGTTATTGTTGTAGAGATTGAGTAGGCCTGCTAGAGCTAGTATTTTATTGGTGTGGTATACTATTTGATGTGCCATGGTTAGTTGTAGTTCTAGCTAGCATAATTGTTTAAGGGCTAGACAGTGACGGGATCAATATGAGAAGTTGGTAGCAAATTGTGCTATCTTGTAGCAGGTGGTTAATTTGTTTGCATCACCTTTGTTTAGTTTCGGTAGAACAGGGGCTGCATATAGTAATGTTGCAAGTAGGTGAGTTCTGGCTATAATGGCTTTACTGTCAGTGGTCAGGTAGTTTTTACATCAATAAAGGGTGCCAAGTTTTTTGTGAACTTTAGTTATGGTCTGGGCTATGTGTTTGTCAAATTTCAGATTTTGGTGAATGATTGTTCCTAGGAGTTTGGTTTGTGGCACAAGGGTGATGAGGGTGTTGTTCTCTGAGGATATTTGAAAAGGGTGGAAGGGATCAACAGCCTTTGAGGGGAGGTATAGTACAAGCTGGGTTTTTGTTAGGATTTAGAATAAGCTGGGAGTTCAACAGCCAGGTTTCTATGCCAGTGAAGGATTCCTGTTTTTTCTTGAAGAATTTGGATACAGGGAGCTGAGCAGATTAGTGTGGTATCATTGGCATATTGTACCAGGTTTGCATGAAATATGGCTGTGTATAGGTTGTTTGTAAATAAGGTGAAAAGGAGGGGTCCAAATATTGACCCCTGTGGAATGCCTGGGGTAACAGGAAGGAGGCAAGATAGTTAGTCTTTAAACCAGAGCAGGGTGGAGCAATCAGGATGGAACTCAGAGAGGACAGTGAGAAGTTTATTATGGGAGACCATATCAAATGCTTTAGATAGGTCTAGAAAGGCAGTTGACATTAGGATTACCTAGGTTCCATTGCTGATTGACAAAATTGGTAAAACTGACGAAGGCTGTGTGGTGCTATGGTGTGGACAGAATTCCTGTTGTGTTTTGGCAAGAAGGTTGTTGGCTAAGGGGTAGTTTAGTATCTGGGAATGAATCCATTTTCCAATATTTTAGACAATAGGGATAGTATGGCTAGTGGTCGGTAGTTGAATAATTCAGTTGAGATACTACTTTTAAGTAAAGGAATTATGTGAGAGATTTTCCAGAGGGAAGGTACTGATTGCTGGTGATTGACTGACATACTACAAAAGATGTGAAAAACAGCTGTGGTGATAATTATGTCACAAATCGTAGGTTCATAGGTTGGTACTAGGCTATCGGCCCTAGGGCCTATACAAGCCTAGCCATAACAATTCCCCGGATATTTCTTCCCACAATATTTACTTCCCTGTACCCCTGTCTAGCAGAGTGACTGATGTGATCCCCAGGATGAATTTTCTGTCTCCCATCCAATCATCAAGGTTCCTTTTGAAGAGGGCCAAGGAGGTGCTCTGCTTGACATGTATGGGCAGGCTATTCCAGAGTCTGGGGAGTCTCTGGGTCAGGAACCTATCTCTCCAGCATGTTTTGTTCATTGTGATAAGATTTAGATCCCTGGATTGTGTGGCTCTGAGGGATTGGGATTTCTTTAAGTGTAGCATGTCCAAGAGCTTAGAGTTTGACATGGCCTTGTATGTTAAGCAGAGATCACCTTTGAGTGGACGATATGCCACAGAGTATAGCTGGAGTTTTTTAGACGGTCAGCATAGGGCATCTGCTTTAGGCCTGTGATTCTTTTAGTGAGGTATTTCTGCGGCCTTTCCAGCTGTTGCAGATGTCTTGTGAGGTACATACCAAACGGGGTGTTGTACTCTATAATGGGACTAATGAGAGATGAGTACAGTGAGACAATGACCTCCTTTTTTCTAGATGAAAAGCCCTTAGTAATGAGGTGTGCCACATAGAAGGATTTCCTGACTGTTGTGGCAATGTGGTTATCGAAGGTGAGACCACTGTCCACCTGTGTCCCTAAGTCTCTCATCACACTTCCAGTCTTTAGTGTACTGTCACCTATGTGGTAATTCATGGCTACATGTTTTTTCCCAAAGGGGATAACTATACATTTCTTGGCATTAAGCTTGAGCCCATGGCTCTGGCACCAGGCATCTGTTTCTGTAAGGCCCTATTGTAGAATATCCACATCATTTGGAGATTAAATAATGGCTCCCAGTTTGCAGTCATCTGCAAACTTTGTTAGCCAAAGTCCCTTAGTGTTGGCCTGTACTTTAGAGAAGTAGATGCCAAACAAGAATGGTCCCAGGACTGAACCCTGAGGTACTCCACTTGTCACTTGTCTGGAGCTGGATTTGGAGTCGGTTACTTTTACAGTCTGGGTTCTGTCAGTAAGCCAGTTGACAACCCATCAAGTGATGTAGGGATTTATTCCCAGCTTAGTAAGTTTATCTATGATTCCAGAGTGGGGAATGGTGTCGAAGGCCTTGGCAAGGTCCAGATAGGCTGTGTGGACCACCTTACCCTCATCCACAGCTCTTGAGACTGATTCAAAGAAGTCAATCAGGTTCAGGAGACAAGATCGGCCCTTCATGAATCCAAACTGGGTGGGGTCCAGTGTTTGAATGTTGCCAATTTCTTTGTTTATACGTTCCATGATAATGCGTTCCATGCCCTTGCAGATCAGGCACGTCAGAATGATGGGATGGTAGTTTCCAGGATCCAAGGTGGATCCCCCCTTGTGGAGTGGGATAACTGTAGCTGTGTGCTACTCAGTGGGCACAAAGCCTGAGGTAGGATATGATTAAACTTGACACTTAGGTGAGGTGCCAATTCATTTTTAGTTAATGTAGAACACAGCCCGGGATGTCATCTGGTCCCATGGATGCTGTATTCTTAGCTTTGGAGAGTGCGGTTTCTACCTGTGTGGCTGTGATTACTGGAATTTGGCAATCTTTTGATATTGAGATGGGCCTTTTAGGGGGTGAGTGGGGGGTGAAGTTGGCACTAAATCGATCTGCCAGGATATTGGCAATATTCTTTAAATCAGTATAGTTAATGCCATTCTGTTGTAGCACAGAGCAGATCTGAGCATTGCCATTTAGCTTCTGGACATAACTATAAAATGCAGATGCCACGGTGGTATGGTGGTAGCATTGTTACCTCACAGCAAGAGGTTCTCCCGTTTGATTCTCGGCTTGGCTTGGAAGTGCCTTCTGTGCGGAGTCTGCATGTCCTTCCCATGGTTGGGTAGCGTTCAAAAGACATGCGTGCATAAATGGGCATGCCTTCTTTGAAGGTTGGGCATCGAGCTGGCACCTCGGCGTTTCATAAAAATCTACTGCCAATCATTAGTGGACCGGAGTTCTGCTGTGGCGACCCCTTACCAGGAAAAAGCCGAAAGACAAACAACATAACTATAGAATGCCTTGTGGTTGTCTTTGGAATTTTATTTTCGTAACTAGCGTTGGAGGATTTTATGAGGAATCATAGCTTCTTACTGAGGCTGGTAAGGGAGTTTTTTTGCATCTTGGGATTTTCCTCTCTTCTGCAACAGTTTCTTCCATCTATTGTATAGTTTGTTTATGGCAGAGTACCACCAGATTGTCTTCCTTTTTTTGGAGGAGAGCATCTTGGTTCTATTTGGGATGGCACGATTCATGCACAAGTGGATGTGCTCGTACAGTGCCTTAGTGTAGGATTCAGCAGTTGAACTTTCAGCTCCCGTCTGCATGGGTGCCATGAAGTTTGTCACTTCTGACTTAAGTAGCATGAAGTTGGCTTTGAAGAATTTTTTTACGGAGGTTTCCTTACTAGGGGTGGGGATGGGATGTGGATGTCAAGGGTGATTTGCTTATGGTCACACCTGACCAATAAGGGGGTGACCACTGGTGTGGAGCATCTATCTCCCATGTTGATAATGATCAGGTCTAGGATATTGGAGCCCCTGGTGGGACAATGGATTAGCTGATCCAGGGCATTGGAATTTATGAATTCCAAGAACTGTTAGTAAAAGGTGTTGGTACCTGAGTAGTTTTCCCAGCTAATGGCAGGGTAGTTGAAATCACCCAGTATTAGGGTGTTTGGTTGTATCTTAATATTTTCCAGTATGTTTAGAAAGGTGTAGTGAGAATCTTGGGGCATGGTGGGGGATCTATAGCAAGCTACAATTTGGATTGCAGTCTTACCTAGTGTTAGTTGCACCTGGAGAATTTCAGATACATTGTGTTGGGCAATTAGCCTGGAGGCGTGAATATCCTTGGTGAATATGGACACTCTTCCACCTTTAGTGTTTCGGTCTTGGTTTGGTGCCTGAAATGTGTGGTAAGAGTTGTAGCCTAGTATTGCAGGTTTGCTCTCTGGAGTCTTGAACCAGGTCTCAGTTACTGCACAGATGTCGATGTTCTCCATTTTTAGGAGTGTCTCAAGAGACTGCGTTTTGAGGTTTAGACTTCTAGCATTGAGTAGCATTACCTTCAGATTTTGCATGTGTGTATCTGTTATGGTGGTGGTTTTGTCCATTGAACCTTGCCTAAAAAAGGCACTATAGGGGTGGCAAGAGCTTTAGCCAGTAACCTGAATCCCAGGGGTGACAGGTGCAGACCATCTCTGGCAAAGCATCGTGGTTTGTCCATCATGTCATCCCAGGCAGACAGATACTGGACCACCTTTAAATGACACCAGAAGCTTAGCCAATTGTTGAAGTAAATAATTTTGTCCTTTTACTGTGGTATCATTCTGGGCAAAGGCAGGATGCTACTCACGGCTAGGGTCATACCTGCCTGGGCCACATGATCCGAGGGCTCTTCCATGTCTCTTTTCATGTAGTCCAGAGAGGTACGTCTCAATTCATTCACTCCAGCATGGACAATGACAGAGTCATATTTGTACTTGTTGTGGAGTGACTTGAGTGCATGCATTATGTGGCGGATCCTGGCACCTGACAGGCAGCTGACTGTAATTTTCTCCTTGCTCAGCCTGGCAAGTGGGACATCAGTGTGCCTGACTCTAGAGTCACCTATGACTAAAGTGTTGGGTATGTTGTCTTGCCTTAGGGGCTGTTGTTTGGTGGCACACTGGTGTTGTGAACTATGTGTCACTTTGGTTTCGACTGGTGTTTGCTTGTGTTTCAGTTTCAGAGGTCCTTGTTGCTTGGGCAGGTTAATGTTAAGGGTCTCCGCATATGTGAGTTTAGTGTTGCTATGTGTGGGTGTTGATGGTGTGGGTTGTGAAAGGCTATGTGTTGCTTGAGGTGTAGTGCAGATGTTAACCTTATCCTCTTGATTGTCTAGCACAATCTTGGCTGGAAAGAGCTTTGCTTCCAGTTTAGCTATGTAAGGGCATCTCTCACAGGTTGTAGTGTTGGGTGGTAGGAGGAGAGAGTCGTCTGTGTACATGAGGCAGTTGCTGCATTGCCCCAGTATGCCCAGATTCACCAGGTGGACAAGAGAAATCACCGGAAGCTGACCCTTGGATATGCCTATTTAGGTGCTTTTTTTGTAAAGTACAAGAGCTGTTTTCCCTTACCTTTGCAAGGTTCTTTGCAATTATAGGCTGTTTAGTACCTATGATTAATTTCTCCTTAATAACAAGGAGAGATGAGTGCTTGTATCAGTTTAAGGCTTCCTAGTGCTTTCCAGCAGGTTCTAGAGCAAGTGCTAGGCACAGGGGTTCAAATTTTAGTGCTACTACTGAGAAACCATCTGGTTCAAAGGGAAAATTTGAAGAGCAGACTTTCTGGCATGGGTATGACAGATCAAAGAACAGTCATGTGAACAACAGTACCGAACAGGAGAATGGATAAATGAATGTTCACAGTGCCAAGGTACAATGGGGTGTCTGTATTGATCAGAATATGTGTAGAGACATGTACACACATGTAAGTCAGTTCACATGTATACCAACTGCTGAAATATGGATATGTATGTGAACATATCCATTCATGTTGTAATATAAAAGAAGAACAAAGAAGGCATTCTGGAATGTTGTTACATAAAACAACAATTCCACAGTGTATACACAAATGGTACAGTAGTGGTCTATGCAGTATGCGAAGGAGGATTGCCTATATGTAGCAGCAACAGTAATATGATACAGCATGGCACCAACATGGTCAATACATGTCACACACAAAGTTAGTATGCCAGTGTGATAGCATGACACAACAGTGTCATAGAATGCCAAGGGCAAGGACATATCATACTGGTGAACAGACAAGACACAGTAACCAAAAAACATACCCATCTCATTTTATTGTGTGAACTATTGGGAAAATGTTGTTTGTGAGTTGCTGTCAATTACACACATATACAGTGAAACTCTTGTATCAGTAGCAGCATGTTAACTGCAAAATTAATAAGTGTGACATACAGGGCCACAGCATATTGGAAAAAAACAACAATACGCTGCACTGTATGCATAGGAATACACATATACACACAGATGTGAGGAGTAATACACCTGCCCACATACAGCAATGTATGCTACATGAGTAATGCATGTTTAATGTGGTAATGTGTAGCATGCCCCAGGTGCAACATGATGCAAAATGTCATATGACAACTGCATTGCATGGTCAGATGTATATTTCTTTATTATTTATTTATTTGACATTTGTTGACCAGGTTGGTGCAGCTGGGATAGAGCCCTTTTTCAGTGGAGACCCGGGGAGAAAAGCTCCACAGTTAATATATACATTTAAGTTGAGTAGTACAGACATAATAGTACAAAATCACAATCAAAATTACAAGTAGATATATACAAAAGCAGGTTAACATGAATGATAGTTAGACTGTACATATCAGCACATATTGGTGAACACTGCAGGATAAAAAGAAAACAATACAGATATAATTTACAAGGTAAAGAATAGCAGTTACAGTGTGGTAAAAGGTAATTAGATAAGTATTTCTAAGCTTGGACTTTCTACTCTTGAAAGCTATACATCAGTACAGATTAAACTGGCTGTGAAAGGGAGAAGAGGAGGTAGCCGGAAAGGTCTTTTTAAGAGTGTAGGCTCAAGGCAAAGAGTTACTAAAAGATGGTTTGCAGTGCTGAAGTGAAGAGTGTTAAGGAGGAAGGTAGGGTTTCACTGAAGTAGAAGAAAGGTGAGATATTGGGTGGGCTATAGAGATGGGTCAGTTGGGTGGAGGTAGCATAGGCATAGTTTATTTTTGCTTAAGTGATTTTTTTTTACTGCCTTTCTGAATTGTATTTTAGGTCTAAGGTGTCGGATGTCAAGTGGTAGTTTATTCCAGTTTTCAGCCGGGTAACAGCTATAAAGGTTTTTCCTATGTTGATCTTGGGTTTGTGAAGGGACAGGCGATGTTGGTCAGAGCTCTGCAGTGTTCTTGCTAGGGTGTAGGAGGAGATGATAGACGAGATGCTGGGCAGAAAGTGGGCTGGTATGGAATAGGATGAATTATCTGAAGCTGAGAGAGGAGAAGGTTATGGGAGATGTCTAACTAGTTCAGTTTACATTTACAGAGTGCTAAGCAGTGATAAAAGGAGTATGGTAGTGCAGCAGTGAATTTAGCTACCTTGTTGTATGTGGCCTCTAGTTTCGTAATGAGTGAAGTCTGTAAATTGGTGAGAATGTTAGACCCATAGAGAAGGGTTGGGAGTAGGTAGGCATTTGATAGAGCTGTTTTAGCTTTACTTGAAAGAAAGATTTTTTTTTTCTGTAAAGGAGACTTTTTTTATGTGTTTTCTTAATGTTACTTTGAACATGTAGGTCAACTTTTACACATCATCAATAATGACCCCTAGTAGCTTGGTGGGGCTTTCAACTGTGATGGATGTGTTATTGTGGGATGTGATGGTGAAGGATGGCTTTAGGTGGGTCATAGTTTTAGGTATGAAGAGTAAGAGTTTGGTCTTCTTTAGGTTTAAGATTAGATGGTTTTGGTTGAGCCAGTTTTCAATGGACAAAAAGGAGTCGTGAGTTGTCGTATGGAGCTCGGGGACGGTATCAGCAATGGAGATGACTGTGGCGTCATCTACATACTGCAATAGTAATAAGTGTGGGGTAGAGGTAGATCATTGATTAGTAAAAATATTAAACAGGTGTGGTCCTAGGATTGACCCTTGGAGTACCCCCATCTGTATAGGGAGTTGGAGAGAGATAGCAGAGCTCAATTTGACAGATTGGAAATGATTGCTGAGGTAACTAAAGAACCAGGAGATAGTGGAGGTGGATAAGTTTAAATGAGAGAGTTTATCTAAGAGGAGTGGGTTACAGACAGTGTTGAATGCCTTTGAGAGATCAAGAAATAGACAGGAGACTAGTTTAATCTGATCACTAGCTTGTGATATGGTGTTTATGAAGGAGATGAGAGCAGTTGAGGTACTATGATCAAGTCAAAAGCCATGCTGGGTGTAGGTGATTAGATTCTCTTGAGTAAGGTATTGTAGGATCTGTTTGTGTACACATTTTTCCAAGATCTTAGAGAGGGGTGATATAATTGATATGGGCTTGTAGTTGGATAGTTTGGTCGAGTTACCTCCTTTATGGATGGGGAGAATGTAGAACTTTTTCCAGATGGCTGGGACTTTGGTTTCAGTAATGGATCAATTGATAAGAATAGAGATGGGCAGGCCTAAAGAGTTGGCAGCTAGCTGGGGAAAGAGTGGAGGGAGACCATCTATTGAGGGAGAGCAAGGTTTGAGCTTAAGGAGCAGATATTGCATGTTTTGGGTAGATACAGTTTTCAAGCAGAAAGCAGAGGCGGTGTTAGAGGGAGTAGAAGGGATGGTGGGTGGGGTGGTGTTAGTGTTTGGATGGTTGATAAGTTTACTAATGACATCTATAAAGTAGGAGTTAAAGGTAGTAGCTGTTTGGAGGGGAGTGCTAGTGGGGCTTGGGTGATGAGTGGATGGGTTGCCAGAATGAAGAATTTGCTTAATTGTATGCCAGAATTTCTTTGGGTTAGGTATGTGAGTTTGGGGGGGGGGGTTGAGTAGTAGTTTCTTTTGTCATTGTTAATTGTTTTCTTAGTAAGGTTACAAAGTTGTCTATATTGTTGGAGGTGAATGGATAGTTTGGTTTTGGTCTAGAGTTTCCAATTTATGTCCCTTCGGGCTATTAAGGAGTGAGTGGAGGGGGTAATGGAGTTGAGCATGTTTAGAAATAAGTTATTAAATTCCATGATAGCTTTGTCAAGGGGTAGATGTCTGAGAAAGTCCAGTTGACAGCTGAGAGTTGATTGTTTGGTTCATGAGGGTTGAACTTTTTTAGTTTCTGACTTGCTTTGATTTTATGGGGTTTGAGTATGTGAGGAGTAAAATGGAAGACTTTGGTTGAGCAGTGGCCACTGAGGGTGTCAGGCTGGGTTTCAGGGAAGCAATATTTATTGGGATCTGATACTAGGATCCAGTCAAGTAAAGCTGAGTGGGTAGTGGATTTAGTGGTATAGGTAGGTGTAGTTAGTAGTTGGGTGAAACCATGTAAATTAATGGAGATGTAGGGGGATAGAGTGATGAGAGTTAACCAGTTGATGGTGACATCTCCCATAATTATGGTCTCATGGTGGAGGTCAGGGGGGAGAGAGGAAAGAATAATTTTGAGTACAGTGATGTTGCCACCAGGTGGAATGTAGATTGCAGCAATATTAAGGGGGGTGTAGGGATTAATTTTACAGTTAGCCAAAATAATTCTGCTTGAGAGTCTGGAGGGGAGGGGGACGCTAATGGGGTTAGTGTCAGGTTTTCAGTGTACATGATAGCAATAAGTTATGCATGCACAAGTGTGTCTATACAATACAAATGTTTGTATGGCAAACACCATAGTGCCAGCCATACAAAAGTGAATAACACAGACAATATGTACAGTCTTGAGGTCCCGCCCTGATGGGCTGAACATCAGAAATGATCTTGCAGGCTAGTTTCCTGATGGAGTCATGCATGGCCCGCCCTATGTCCTAGAAAAAATTCCCCAATCAGGTTCCTCATCTGAGTCTGAAAGACATCAGTCATAACCTCTCTGATCTGGACACAAAAATTGTCTGCCTCTGATGGTGGTTAACATCTCCTCCAGGGCGCAGCACAGATGAAGGCATGTGCAGTTCCAGGCCTATCCTGCTGTCATCATTGGCCCCATTATGGTCGTCATCATTGGCCCCATTATAGTCATCATCATTGGACTCCAAATACTTAGGCAGCAGTCTTGCATATTTCTTTTCTAGCTTCAATAGGAGAACAGCCAAAGATCTAACACTCTGTCAAGGTGAAACACATAAGAAGAAAGAAAGTACATAATACACATTCCAGCAACTGTATATGTACATAACATACCCACTGTGATATAAAGCATAGGCAGAAAACATTCAGTATGACACATTACACTAAGGTATGCCCATAGACAAATCTACCACTATAGGTGGAGTAAGGCATGAATGCAAGCCATAATGATGAAAACCACTCATCTAACAGTCTGCATATTCCTGTGCAAGACATGGCTGTTATGAAATACAAATTGATGTGCAAATAAAGAATATAACAGAGAGTATTTACTATGCCATCATAATGATCCCTGCATATGAGACATGATATATATTGCAATGCTGTATACATGTCATTAACATTTATATCTCAGATCGGGTCTACTTTGAAACATCTAAAACCCATAACATCTAATTTCATAACATTGAGACCAGAACATCTAAAATCCAAAACATCTAAAACCCATAACATTGAATTTCATAACATCTAACACTACAAATCACAAGAAAATAACATCACCTCCACATATAACGACACTAAACTACCAAACACACTTTTTACTACATTTTGCAGTGGGAAAGCCCACCTGCACCCCCCCACACACACACACATACATGCACACCCCTAAATTAAATATACCAACTCCAGGCTAGCACTACAGTGGGAAAAAGTTAATTTCGTAACCCCACTGTATCAAGGCCCCCTGAGGAAATGTAGTAAAAAGTGTGTTTGGTAGTTTAGTGTCATTATATGTCATTATATCTGGAGGAGATGTTATTTTCATGTGATTTGTACTGTTAGATGTTATGAAATTCAGTGTTATGGGTTTTAGATGTTTTGGGTTTTAGATGTTCTGGTCTCAATGTTATGAAATTAGATGTTATGGGTTTTAGATATTTCAAAGGGGACCCCTCAGATCATGTGATCTATAAGGAGTATGTATAAGGTGCATAATAAAAAAGAACTGAAGCTTGCAGGTGGAAGGTTATGCATGAAACACATCCCCAATGTCCCATTATCAATATGTATGGATTATCTCAACAGAGGCCCATGTCTGGGCCACTATACCCATCACAAAATGTCAACAGGTTACTCCAGGGCATGACATGGCTTACCTGGGAAAATCCTGCCATTACCTGACCAACTAGATGCTGTGCAGCCAATAACACTCATATACACACACACACACACACACACACACACACACACACACACACACACACACACACACACACACACACACACACACACACACATAAATATGGATCTCCTTTAGAAGCTCAAAGTTTCAAAACTTCAAACTTCGAAAGGCAGAGACCATAAGAATGAATTTTGAAACTTTGAATGTTGTAAATGAAGATCACCATACAGTGCAAAAAGGGAAATTTACAGTTTTCCTCACTGTAGTGCAATCTCTAACTTGGTATATTTATTTGGTAGGGAGTGTGAGGGTTGCAGGGGGGGTCCCCTGCAAAAATTTAAACTTTTTTTTTGTTTTTACTTTTTTTATTACATTTTCGGAGTTTCAAAACTTTGATTTTATGGTCTCAGCCATTTGACGTTTTGAAACTTTGAGCTTCTGAAGTAGCTCCATATATATATATATATATATATATATATATATATATATATATATATATATATATATATACACACACACACACAAACAAACCATATCAAGACAGGTATGACATGATAATGCAGTATATAACACTGACAGGTCTACATTGTAAAACAAGTACTGCACTTTAATGAAACTGACAATATAACATAACACTACAACTATCGGCTCTAGTGGGTAACAAGTACATCACCATATTATAAAGCAGAACGTCTGAAAAAAATATCACTACTTACATGTTTTCTGTGTTGTATATTTGCCTTGCACATTTAAGTCAAGGTGTCAATATGTGAATCATTCATAGCTGTAATCTAGGTGTGTGTGCTAATAATGAGTCATGTTAACAGCCCCCAAATAACCTATGAAAATTATGAAGGTACAGTAAGAGGAAAAATCAATGAGAAACATAAACGTTATATGCAAATGAGATGAGTAATGTAACATGGTCACTGGCTGACACGATAGCAGATAGGTGGAATGCAATACAGCACCCTAGAACAACTGTATAATCATAAACACAGTGACAGCATCTGGCATATAAACTCTTAAGTTATATAGTGCACACATAACTGTCCAACACATAATGCATCACCACACTATATATATTTCTAGAGATCCTTATGTAAGCACCTGAAAAATGCAAAGACTTTAATGATAATCAGTGAGCATGTTAACAGGCAGACATAAATGAAGAACATGAGTGGCATGATTCACAACAATTTTTAAACAGAGGATGCAAGTGTGCCATAAACAAAGCATCACTAATCTTGTAGGCAAAACTGATAGCCATGTTGAATTGAAGTACAAGCCAGACATAATCAACTAACAGCAATCCAAATACTGTTTCAGCAGACACAGACACCCATTCAGTATTAGAATAGGCCAACTATATACAACAAAACAGTCAGTGAGCACCACCTGCTGTGCAAACAGCACTAACAGCAAACTTAGCTTACATTTGGGGGAAAAAAAGTGAAACACTGTGGCAGTTACACAGAACTGTCTGAAACCTAGGTCATGATGTGCAATCAAAAGCATCACCCTCAACAGTAATGCCCTTCTAACTCAGATGTAAACTTTGTAATGAAATATATACTGGAAAGCACATGAAACATATGACTATTGCATTTACTTTACTGATGCATGCAGGCTAGTCTTGCATTAATACTAGGATGTCTGGAGCCGCAAATCAAACTATTCCTATAACAATGTTATGATTTATTCTAGGTAAAATAATATGAAAATGTTTAACACATAAATGTTTAACACATAACTCTCTCCCTCTGCTGCTCCTTCACCCTGTGCGTCCACTCGATGCACAATGCCTGATTCCTGGTACAGCCCTCATTACCTGCAAAAGGTACAAAGCATATCTGAATGGCAAGTGATGAGGACTGTACCAGGAATCATTGGTATGTATGACATAGTAGTGAAATACAATGATGAGCACATCCTTTCTAGCCTTGCCATTGAATACCTTTACAAATGCTGCCTAGCCATTTACTACTGTGTCATACACAATACTTTACAGAGTTGAAAAGTACTGAACACAAATTGGAAGCATGGGACTCAAACCTACAACTCTCAACTAGTTCACACTATAACCCTAACACCTATCAGCTTAGCAGATCCATCTTGGGTGTGAGTTTAGAGTAACTGCAGTTTAACAACGCAAAGGTATGACTGTGCAAGGAAGATGTGAAAACATGGATCACGACTTCCACATTACAAGACTGGTAAACAACAGTCCAACATACCATATGTTATGCATTTATAAACCAAAACATGCCAGCCTGACTACATGACAGCACACTGGTCACAACAACAGTAACGTTTCTTAGCTCAGAGTCTCAGATATTGCTACAGAACACCTAGCTACACTCCAGTATGTCAAACATCAAAATATAGGATAGGTAGGAGGTATGGAAATGTCTAACTAGAATGTATTGTGACATACCAAATCATACCTCTCAAATGTCCTTGATTTTTACTCAAGTTGTAGCTCTGTCCCTCTTACTCCCTCCTAATAACACTCAGAGAAAGGTGGTGATGTGCACTTCATAAATAATGGCAATAGGCAGAGGTAGAGCCTACATTAACTTTGGCAAATGTACATTATTTCACATGCTCGTATGCTGTCCCTGTCACTCATTATTAGTAAAGCATAGAACATGTGTCCCTGATTGTCATTGTGTATTTCTGGATTATTCCCTGATTATGTTGAGAACTATCCCTGATTAGTTCAAATCTATATTCCAGGTGTGCAGATGATATATACCTCTATAGTCAAAGCCTTACACATACAGCTATCTTGACATATCTATGCTGTTTCCAAAACAATTATGGATAATGGAGATATTCATAGTATTCCAACAAATAAACTCTATAGGTATACACATGTACAGACTAACTCTATACATGAACAAGCAGGTATCTGTGCAATCAGCAAACCATTATTACAGACAGATAAAATATTATCTAAGCTACTCTTCCATATGTATCAGTGATATATGTATGCTGGCCTCTTGTTTAACAGGTTAAGCTAAGAGGCAGCACATTACCTTCCCTAATAACAATTTCTGGAAGTGTCTGTATTCCTGCGGGTAAAAAAGGAATATGCGAGGGGCGGAGCCTGAATGGCTAACTGAAAGCAGCAGTATTTTAGAGCTCCATATAACTAGTTAAATAAGACAGGAAAAATATTATTTTTTTTTTCTTCAAAGTATAAAATCTTATAGATAAAGGACTAAGTTACATAATTAGAAACTTTGGTGAATTTTTACAAATAATTTCCTGTCAAAAAGCTTGGAGATATATTCACTTGTTAAAATGAGCAACTCAAAGAATTCTCACCAGGATACTGCCTTAATGAAGGATTTACAACCCTGCAGGAGTTGTCTTTGAAGATGGATGATTTTAAAGAGAACCTAGAAAATCTTAAAACAAGCAGTCAAAAACAGGCTGACACCCTCAAGGAAATGCTACAACAACACCAGACAAGGATAACAGGAATAGAGGTTTCTCTAATGACTTAGAAAGCAGACTTAAGGAAGTGGAGACACAGAAAAAACTGCTTCTTAAACAAAACGCTTGGTTGGTTAATAAAGCAGATGACTTGGAAAATAGGGAGAGGAGAAATAACTTCAGGATTTTCGGATTACCTGAAAACAGAAGGTGAGGATAGTATTTCCTTTTTATCAAGTTGTATCCCTGATTTTTTAAATTTAAAAGAAGGACTTTCCTTTGGCATTGAAAGGGCACACAGAGCTCTTAGGAAACCTGCCACTAACTCAAACTATCATCCTAGGTCAATAATTATCAAATTCCTTTCATACTTGAACCATGAACTGATTTTAAGATCTGCTTGGAGGAAAGCACCTTTAAAATATAAAAAAATAAATAGAAGAGAAGGTCCAGTCCCTCAGTAGGTAGCAAAAATCTTTAATTAACAGTCAAAATTAGCACTTTCGTCTTGTGTACAAGACTTGATCAGATGCCCCCTTTCACAATTTCATCCTATTTATACTGTGCTTAATTACACCCAGCTACACAATTAGGACAATAAAACAAACTAAAACAATGAATAAAAACACTTGAGAATGTCCATTAAACCTGCAGTAGTAGTATTATTATACATTCCAAAAGAACCACCTTAAATATTTTTATATATATGTGTTGGTGGCTTTGTTAAATTTGAGAAGCTAAAAAACAATAGGAGATGAAAAGCAAACTGAAACTACACCAAAACCAATGCAAAGGTTCGCTGGAGTGCAAAATAAGGGCCCGAGTCCAAATGGAGCCAAGTAGTTTTATTTTCACTAAACAAGCGATAAAAACAAAGGAAACAAGTTGTACAACTTGTTTCCTTTGTTTTTATCGCTTGTTTAGTGAAAATAAAGCTACTTGACTCCATTTGGACTCGGGCCCTTATTTGGCACTCCAGCAAACCTTTGCATTAAATTTGAGGAGCTCTCAGCGTTAATACAGATTTAATAGTAATATATTCATTTAAACCAGGATGTATGTTAGACTTTAACCTAAGTTGCCATTTAAGTTTTTTATTTAACAATATGTTCCTTATATCTCCCCCCTAGGGTTCACTTTAACAATGTCTATAATCCCCAATTTAAAACCATTAAAAAAAGCACAATTCAATGTGTGTTTATATAGCACACTTGTCTCTTTCTTAGACTTCATATCGTGGAGGTGCTCATATATCCTATCCTTGAAAGGCCTCTCCATTTCCCTACATAGAATGCAGGGCATCCTCCACAAATGGCTAAATACACTAACATTTTTGTGTTACAATTACCTTTACAAAACCCTACTCTGCTGTCCAGTCCATTTTGCAAACATATACTTTCTTCCTTTATTATATATGGACACTGCTTATATCTTCCACATGAACTAGTAGCTTTTTTAATATTAAAGTTATACCCATCAAGTTGTTCAAATTCACTTTTAAAATTTTTTCCTGTCCTAAAAGAAAATATAGGCTCCTATCCTACCATCTCATATAATTCTTTATTTACCTTAAGCATACTCCAGTTTGCCCTTATGATGTTTATAAAAGGCCCTAAGAACCCATTAAATTCTGTTACACATGCTTTTTGATAGTTCCTGTTTTTTTCATGCTTATTAAATTCATCTAAAGGCTTTCCCAAATGGGCCTTGTATCTGGTACCCCACCCTTTATACACTTTGTCTAGAACACCTTGGACAATATCCACAGGATATCTCCTGTCCAAAAACATTACTCTAAAGTTTTCAAATTCTCCTTCGAGATCCTTCCTATCTGAAGTCATCCTGGCAAATTGCACTGCTTGTCCCTTAATCAAACTTTTTTTCTGAAACATAGGGTGATTACTGGTGTAATGTAAATAACTATTACGCCATGTGTTTTTTCTGGTTTACTATCAAAATGCTGCTGTGCAATTGCACGGCTATGAAGTATTCTAACAACATATGTTCGAATACTTCATAATTCGGCAGGTTATGTGAGCAAACGTTATCATTGCGAATGGACTGTGCATTCGCATTTATAACGTTCGCTCATGTAAGTGGATCGTGGTACAGTGCGGTTAGGGAAATACATCCCTTTCCTCACTGTAGTGCGATCTCGGAGTTGGAATATTAAGTTGGGGGTGTGGGGGGGTGTAGCCCCCCACAGGGGGGTGCAGGGTGGCTTGCCCCCCTGCATAGATGTGAGTGTAGGCTAGTTAGGTAGGGAGTTAAGGGAAGGGTGGGAGTGCTGTTAATTGTCGAAAATGTCGCGAGCGACATTTTCCACAATTAACAGCTGTTTTCGACATTAGGTGCATACAGAAATGTTCATTTCCGATGTTAAAATTCAAAGTTAGGTATGCTTTTTTTTTGTTATTTTGAATTTTTGATAGTAAACAATTTTTTCTATGTATTCTAGACTAAAAACCTTCCTTAGTCTGAAAAATGGTTGTGTCCAAGTAATTTATACTTTCTTTTTCCCATATATGAGTGAATTTAAAGAAGGTAGTGCACCCGTTGAGATGTTGCATAAAAGAGTTAACACTCTCCTCACCCCCCTCCCAAAAAACAAATATATCGTCCAAAAATCTTACATACAGACGTATATTGTTTGTGTAGGAATTGTTAAATACATAACGATGTTCCCACTCCAACATAACGAGGTTGGCATAAATGGGGGCACATGCTGCCCCCATTGCCACACCACTTATTTGATGGTAGTATTCCCCCTGGAAGTGTATATAATTGTGGTCAAGCACAACTTCCATAAGTTTCATAATCAGTTGGATTTTGTCACCTAACATAGTGGAAAACTTGTTTAAACTATCACTAAAATACTGATGCCCTTCTTGTCTCAGGATGCTCATAAACAAATCTTTAACACTTATGGTAAGAAACCCAAGGTTTTCTTTCCATACCTCCTGTGTTAGTTTACTTAAAAACTCATATGAATCCTTTATTAAATGATCTGTCTTAGCCACAATTTATTTTGTCCAGTGGTCAATGTAAACTGCCAAAGGATGTGTTTTTGAACCTTTAGCAGAAACAATGGGTCTAAAAGGTGGGTCTTTAATACATTTGTACACCTTGGGCACCCCAAAGATGTTAGGAATGATAGGATAGTTTTGTTTTAGGAAGTAAAACATTTTTCCATCAATTCTGTTTTATACTAAATACTCCTCTAATAAAGAATCAATCATGCAATAGGCTATCATGATCTCATTTTTAGAAACTGGGGAATAAGTGTCACTATCCAATAATATTCTAGTTATGGCATTGTTATATTCTGCTACGCCATACAATACCACTCCCCCTTCCTTGTCAGATTTCATAATACATATATCCGATTCACTCTTCAAATCTTTAAACAACAATTTTTCTACCCTGTCCAAGTTGGGGGGGGGGGTCCCACATTGTTCCCATTTCTATTGTATACATCATATATTTCATCAGTAACACATTTTTCAAACATCATTAAAACAGGATGGAGAGGTGGGTTAATGATACTTTTCCTATTTAAGCCTGTGTCGTTACTATTCTCAACTTCACTAGAATTTAAAAAAAAAATCCCTAAATTAAGCTTCCTGAGATAGAGTTTGAAATCTACAAGAATATTAGCTAAATCACCATAACTGGTGGAAACAAATTTAAACCCTTTAGAAAAAATGTAGAAGTATTCTTTTTTAAGTGTTAAAGGTGTGTAGTTTAAAATTTTGAATCCCTTAAATTCAACTGCAGTTCCCTCTGTATCAACTGCCAGAACTATTTCACCTTCCTTCCTACTTTCTTTAAATGCTGGTTCTCCCCATATAACATGTGCTCATGATGTTGCCCCGAGTCCACGTTGTATCGAGCATTGTTGGCCAGTCTCTGTGACCCTCTCACTGTAAAAAAACATTCACTTTGTTCAGAGAAGGAATCTAACTCATCCAATCCCCTATGTGTTGTTCGACTAATCCTCTCCACCTGTTGCTGTTCCTTAACCCCTTCCACTGTGGGTTTGAATTCATTCCCCTTCTTGCTTTTATTTTCATTTTTGTATGGCCGTACATATACCTTACCCTCCGCATATTGATTTTGATCTCTGGCCAACTTTTTTTGTTTTTTAAAAAATATATTACCAATTCTCTTGTTGACTCTAAATAAAACGTTTTTATACAGATGCTCATATTCTGGCTATAGCAGATCCTTCAAAATATCACAGTTCACTTTCTCTACCTGGTTAGTCAAACTGCTTAAGGTAACTTCATTATATTTAATTAATTTATTGATGAGTCCTAACCCACACTCATCAAAAAAAAAACAATGAAAATTGTTGATTACTTCTTCAGTATATGTTAACCCAAAAGGGTATTTGTACATTCTAAGTCCCTGTGGAACTATACCTAAATTATGACAACATTGCAAATAGCTATTATCAATTTGAATGCATTTCAATTTAAATAGCTTTTTTCAATCATGTATATCATGTCCTTAAGCGTTGGTGCTTCATCATTCACGAGTAACATTCTTGTTCATGTGTGAATCCCCCTTACAGCAAAGTCAAAGTTTTTAGTTAGAATGTCATTAAAAGAAATTGGTTCAGTGCTGTTATACATAATAGCATCAGTTCTTACAGTCTTGTTAATAAAATTATTACCATTGTTGACAGTACCTTTGTCATACCATGCAGGTGCTTGATTAAAGTTACTGATAATGGTGTTTCCACCAAACAATGATACATTCCATTCCCCATGGACGTGCCCATGTTCATTCTCCTCAATCTGTTGTTGGTGTACAGCCTTTCCTCCACCATTCACCGCTGGAAGTAAACGAGATGACATAGGTGCATCAACAGTTCGTGCCGAAACTGGTGAAACCAAACTTGAATTTACAGCTCCTCCCTTTTGTTCTCTCTGGCTGAACAAATTAATAAGCCGGGTTAGATCTCCTTTCAGCACTGAAACTTCCTCCCTCACTTTACATAGTTCTTTTTGGGTTTGCCCAACACTGTCCAACCCTGAAATGTCTTCTTCGATCAATGTAGAATCACCAGAACAGATTTCCGGGCCATATCAACAGTACAAAATTACTTTCACTGTATTTTCACTATACCAAACACCAGGAACCAGGCACCAGGACCACTCTCAGAGAAAAAACAAGAAATCCATGATAGTAATTGTAAAAACTGAAAAAACAAATAGAAGAGAAGGTCCAGTCCCTCAGTAGGTAGCAAAAATCTTTAATTAACAGGCAAAATTAATGCTTTTGTCTTGTGTACAAGACTACATCAGATGTCCCCATTCACAATTTCATCCTATTTATACTGTGCTTAATTACACCCAATTACACAATTAAGATGATAAAATGAACTAAAACAATGTTTTAATATATAAACATATATAAATATAAACAGAGAGTGATAAGATTTGATAACAACTATTCATCTAGAATAATGGAACAAAGGAAAAAAGTGTGGCCAATGATAACGTTCCTGAAACAAAATAACATCAAGGCACAACTTGCATATTCAGCTAAGATAAGAATACTGTATGCCAATAAGATGAGGACTTTTATTGACTTAGAAGAAGCCTATTCATTTATTAAAACTAATAATGTGATTACTTTACCAGAAGATATAGATTGGATGTCACCTTCTCTCAAGAGAACAAAAGAAACTAATGTCTGGACAGATGTCAAAAAGAAGAAGCGGGGGGGGTGTGGCCAAGGATGAACACAGGATAGCAGCAGATTTCTTCAGCTCCACCAATTTCATTACACTGACAGGAATTAATTACTTAAAAAATTAATTTTTGAAGTAATTTTCTTTCTAAATACGTTTGTTTTATATAGTTCTTGAACTATATCTAAAAAAGAAAGGAAATCTTAACAATATTCCTGTCAGAAATCACTGTGGAAATTTTCCTGTCAGTTTATCAGTCTGAAATGAGTTCCAGTAAGACAAATTCTCAAGACTCTAGCATCAAGAAAGAACTTCAGTCTCTGATAATTATAATCCAGCAACTTACTGATAAAATGGATACTAAAATAGACACCTTCATAGAAAAAACTACAAAACAAAAAGACCTGTTACATACAGACCTGCAACAACAGAAGATCCAGATGACAGGCATAGAAGAAGCTGTGAATGACATGGAAAATAGAATCCAAGAAGAGGAAATCAACATTGAGTTTCTGCTGAAACAAAATACACATTTACAAACAAAGCTGGATGACCTGGAAAATAGATCTAGGCGCAATAACATTAGGATTTTTGGACTGCCAGAAAATATTGAAGGTAACAATATTACTTCTTTTTAACAACTTGGCTCCCTGAAACTTTAGACTTACCAGAAGCATTCTCTTTTGGTATCGAAGAGCACATAGATCTATAGCTAATACTAACTCTAACAAAAATACCTAGATCAGTTATAGTTAGATTTCTATCATCTTTGATAAAGAGATGGTTCTTAAATCTGCTTGGGCTAAAGCTCCTGTTAAGATTAATGAGACAACTGTACGTTTTGACAATGACTATTCTTCCATGGTAATAGCTAAAAGAAAAGTTTTTCTGCCACTAATAAGGGAGCTTAAAAAAGCACAGTTTAAAACATACCTTCTGTTTCCTGCCAAGCTTAAAATCTTCCTTCCTGATGGTCCTAAGGTTTTCGATGATTTAGACTCTGCTTTACTGTTTGTCAAAGAAAAAATGATTTTGGATAAAATAGAAGAAATGGAATGGGCTAGTTCTTCATTAAAGAGATTGGCAACTGAAGCTTCGTGGAAGACTTCAGAGAAGAAGAAGAGACTAAAAACATATGATTTTTTATATGTTTTTTCTCTCTCATCATTTTAGTTCATTATTAATCTTTTTGAATATAGTTCCTGCATTTCCAGAAAGCCACAAATATTTTGGAAAAGATTTAATCAAAGTTATTATCTATGTGCAAAGAAATGTTTTGTTTCATAACCAGTCAAAATACCTGAAGATTTAATGGCAAGCTGTGATTCAATTTGTTTCTCTTTCTGAAAAGAAGTAAGGTTAGTAATTTGATACATTGTTTTATCTTTACCTTTTTTCCTTCTCCTTTTATTATTTTCTTTGTTTAAACAATGACATTCTATTTAGATTATGTAGTGGGTAAAGGGTGGGGAGGGCAGGAGAGAACAGTAATGAAAATATCATTAAAAGAATAATAACATATTTATTCCTTGTAAAAGTTTTTATAAGTTCTTCAAATGCTATTTCTAATTATACTTTCTTGATTATACTGCTTATGCTTGTTTGTAAATAAGCTGTTATGCTTTAACTAATAATAATCAGAACTAAATAAGAGTAAATAATATGTTTTATTTTTAATTCTATTAATATAAACAGTAAGTAACATTCCATTGTATATACTTCTTACAGCTTTCTCTTACATTTTTTATTTCTGCCTCACTCCCTTTTATTTTCTACTCTCTTTTTCTTTTCTTTATTAATATATAGAAATGCTTTTGATTGTGTGGGCACAGTGAATAATAGGATTTGTATGAAAATTGAGTTGGGAGAAGAATGTTGAGTTTTATTGCTTGTTGGTAATTTTGGGCTTAATTTCACTTACATAGAGGCTGTAATGATCTGTGGAATACATTGTGAAGGTTTTGTCATGCTTAAATGCATTTACACTGCTAAATGAATGTTTGTCACTAGTTTTTAATAAGTTTCCCGCCAAAATGTTAAGAGAGACAATCTGAGATGTGGGCTGTCTCATGCACAGTGTTCATGAGTTACTTCAGAAGCTTCAGCTCACAGAATTCTCACAGAGAAACTGAAAGCAGTTAGTATAACCTTTGACATAGTTATCACACTGACACACCACAGATTCAGGAAAATACTCTATTCATAAAATATGTCAGTTATAATGTTTTGTTTCATAACCAGTCAAAATATCTGAAGATTTAATGGCAAGCTGTGATTCAATTTGTTTCTCTTTCTGAAAAGAAGTAAGAGGCTGTAATGGTCTGTGGAATACATTGTGAAGGTTTTGTCATGTTTACATACATTTACACTACTAAATGAATGTTTGTCACTAGTTTTTAATAAGTTTCCTGCCAAAATGTTAAGAGAGACAATCTGAGATGTGGGCTGTCTCATGCACAGTGTCCATGAACTACTTCAAAAACGTCAACTCACAGAATTCTCACAGAGAAACTGAAAGCAGTTAGTATAACCTTTGACATAGTTATCACACTGGCACACCACAGATTCAGGAAAAATACTCTATTCATAAAATATGCCAGTTATAATGAGTCTAAATGATGTAGTTTCTTGTAGTAAGTAAATGTCTTATTTTAGAAGGCATAGAAAATGAAACATTTATTTAAATGTTTTTGAAAATCTACTTAACAGCAGCATAATAATCTGTGTTAAAAATTTGTGTTCCAAACATATACTTTACTATAACTCATTTAATTCATCTGATTGACAAGCATAAATAATCTTATAACTCTATTCTGGAAGAAATGTCATGTGATATATTTTAAAGCAGTAGGTTAGCATGATTGTAAAATCTGGTTACTAAAATGTGTTTGCTGTGCATTATTTTGTATAAAGCAGACAGATTTATTCTAGGGACAGCAAGTAGGATAGTGCTCAACAAAGACACAACTCAGTGAGATCAGATATATATATATATATATATGTGTGTGTGTGTGTGTGTGTGTGTGTGTGTGTGTGTGTGTGTGTGTGTGTGTGTGTATATATGTGTGTGTGTGAGTGTGATGGCTTTTTTTTTATATAATAATGCAAGTGTTTCTGAGAATCTGCATAACTATCCAATATGATTTATAATAATTTCTATGAATACAATATTTTACTCTATTGACAAAATGAATGTTTGTCACAAGTTATAATAAGTTTCCGACAAAATGTTAAGGAGACAATCTGGGATGTGGGCTGTCTCATGCACAGTGTCCATGAACTACTTCAAAAGCTTCAACTCACAGAATTCTCACAGAGAAACTGAAAGCAGTTAGTATAACCTCTGACCTAGTTATCATACTGACACACCACAGATTCAGGAAAATACTCTATTCATAAAATATGTCAGTTATAATGAGTTTAAATGATGTAGTTTCTTGTAGTAAGTAAATGTCTTATTTTAGAAGGCATAGAAAATGAAACATTTATTTAAATGTTTTTGAAAATCTACTTAACAGCAGCATAATAATCTGTGTTAAAAACTTCTGTTCCAAACATATACTTTATTATAATTCATTTAATTCATCTGATTGACAAGCATAAACAATTTTATAATTCTATTCTGGAAGAAATGTCATGTGATATATTTTAAAGCAGTAGGTTAGCATGATTGTAAAATCTGGTTACTAAAATGTGTTTGCTGTGCATTATTTTCTATAAAGCAGGTAGATTTATTCTAGGGACAGCAAGTAGGATAATGCTCAACAAGGACATAACTCAGTGAGATCAGATATATATATATATATATATATATATATATATATATATATATATATATATGTGTGTGTGTGTGTGTGTGTGTGTGTGTGTGTGTGTGTGTGTGTGTATGTGTATGTGTGTGTGTATGTATGTGTGTGTGTGTCTGTGTGTATGTGTGTGATGGCTTTTTTTTTAATAATGCAAGTGTTTCTGAGAATTTGCATAACTATGCAATATGATTTATAATAATTTTTATGAATACAATATTTTACTCTCTTGACAATAATGAGTTTAAGTAAATGCTCATATACAAACAATTCAAGATTTTGTTTTTTTTTGGAAGCTGTTAATAGTATTCACATGACAGAAAATAGATGCATCTTAATATATGTAATGTCTGAATCATATTAGCCAAAGTTTTTGATTTAAATGAATGTTAGAACCTAATTTTCTCTCCTCTCGATTTCTAACATCAAGATTATTTGAATGCTATTTGAATACAAGTGTTATATATTACATAGATCTATATAGTAGTATGAACAGTTTTAAAAAAAAAAAAAAAAAAAACGTTTATTTTAGTTTATATGATGCTGTTTTACCAAATGTGTAGTTTTGTCTTGATAGATAATTGAATTGAAAACTGTTAACCTCAGTTAAATATAACTAGTATTAATTTGATAAGGTGGTAGCTGAGGTACTGCTGCTTAGGGTAGGGGGTTAACTTGAGTAGTAAATACTACTCTAAGTTGGAGTTTTCAACTCCAGGCTGGATGCAAGGTTTAATCCTTACATTATTTTCACTTATTCATTGTTATATGTATATAGTTTTGACATCCACAATATATTTTGTACACTCATTGTCACTACAAACAAAATTGAATCCTATACAAAATCCCATAAGAGATTTAATAAATACAGCTATATTTAAAGGTACACCTAAAAGGGAGATGTAACATTATTTATCTTGTTATTTGTTATTTCGATCATAAGATTCTTGAGTTTTAAAAATGCCAAATGACATCTTTAAAAGGAATTTCTTTAAACATTAATGGATTGAATAATCCATGTAAAAGGGCAAGCCTAATAAGATACATTAATTTACACAAGGCCAATCTAGTCTTCCTGCAAGAAACCCATCTCTTGAAAAAGATATTGATAAACTAGCCACTAATAAGTATACAGTATTGGTTAGTTCAGAGCACACTCAGAAAAAGAGGAGTGGCTATTTTATGGAATAAAAGTATGCCCATTCCTAAAACCATTAAGTCTTATCAGGATGACAAAGGAATGTTTTGTATGGTTACAATACAAATTAATGGGAAGACTTACACTTTAATTAATGTATATTGGATACCTGGAATTGGTATTAATACAGTGAAACATCATATTGATAAGATCATATCATTCTCTATAGGGGATATTATTTTAGCTGGTGATTTTAATTGTATACTACATGAAAGTGATACTACCACTATAAGGAAAAGAAGAATTACATCTAATGCAAAACATTTAAATGATTTTGCTAATTCTTATCATTTGAATGATATTAATAATCAGATAGATCCAAAATCATTACCATACACCTTTTTTTCTAACAGATACAAAACTTATTCAAAAATAGATAGGGTCTTTATTTCTAACCAGATGGTAACAGATTTAATTAATTCCAAAATCATTTCATGTCCTATATCTGATCATAACTCAATTGTTTTTGAATTCATGATAAAAAATACTCATAATGTTCAGATCAAAAGGATACCAGCATACTTAACTCAGCTAAAAGACTATAAAGAATATATACTTTCAGAAGTACAACATTTTCTAGACATAAATAATACTCCTGAAGTCTCCATTGTCTATGTTTGGGATGCCTTAAAATCATATCTATATGGACAAAGTATCAGATGGTATAATAATAAAAGGAAATCTTGGGATAAGGAATTGTTAGATATTCAAAGTAAATTAGACTCTTATAAACATAATAATAAAGAAAATATTATGGACAAGAAAGTTATTGAAGAAATAAACAAACTAAATGAGAAATACAAAGACATTTTAACTCATAAAGTTAAAATAACTTTAGAGAAATATAAGTTTTGTCTTATTCAATAAGCCCCAAATACTTACATAGACTTAAAAATAAAACAAAAGATTGAATAAACAAAACCATATCAAAGAAATCTTTTCTCTAAGGAAAAGAAGAATGTTTCTAGTATACCAGAAATACTGGATGAATTTAGAAATCACTTTCACAAGATTAACCATAACAACATTAACATGGAACCTAAAGATAAAATAAAGGAGTTTATAACCACAAACATGAATAAAAAGCTTAATAAACAACAAATTAAACTATTGGACAAGAGTATTTCATATACAGAAGTTATTACACAAATAAATAAGCTTAAATCAAACAAAGCACCGGTAATGATGGTATTATACCAGAGATATATAAAATCCTTTCTAAAACTACATATTCATTAATACATAAGGTTTTATTTTGGCCCAAACTGAGTTAATAACCCCCATCTTGGCAATATACATTTATTTCACCAATTTTAAAACCTAATAAAGATCCAACTAGATGTTCTTCATATCGACCCATCTCATTACTTAATGTTGATTATAAAATGTTTATGAGTATTTTTGCTGATAGATTGAAGACAATCATCCGCGGCATTATAGATATAGATCAGACGGGCTTCATTGTAAATAGAAATACTTTTGATAATATAAGAAGAACTTTAACATTAATTGATTTTGCAAATAGGAAAAAGAAAGATTTAACACTTATTAGTCTTGATATAGGTTCAGCATTTGATTCAGTAAGTTGGGACTATCTGTTTACCTTACTGAAATGCACAAACTTCTCTGATGCATTTGTAAATTTAATTGAGCATTTATACAAAGGAACGCTGGCTTATATTAAGGTAGGAACATATGTTTCACAAAAATACCCATTCTTAAAGGTACAAAGCAAGGATGTCCACTTTCTCCACTATTATTCACTTTAGTAATGGAGCCTTGGGCTAATTTGATTAGAAACAGTACTGACATAGAGGGTTTTGAAATAGACGAAAATACAACATCAAAAATTCAACTTTTGCAGATGATGTTCTAATTACATCAGCATGATCTAATTCTTCTATGCAGTCTTTATTTGATAAAATGATGAATTTTAAAAGTATTTCTGGTTTAATATTCAATGAAGAAAAACTAAAATACTACCTATATATACACGAAAAAATATTCTCATTAGTGATTTTACTAAATATGTACCCAATTCAGGTCAGATAACTTATTTAGGTATAATACTATCTAAAGATATTAAATCTATTATATATAATAACTATAATACCTGTTTTCTTAATATACAAAATCTTTTAATACCTGGAATAATATGTTTTTACTATGGAGGAGAGACTTACAATTATTAAAATGATAATATTCCCCAAGATTTTATACTTAATACAATCAATAATACTTTCACCTACAAAAATAATTATCAAGAAACTGAATACACTAATGTTAAATTTCTTATGGGCACCTAATAGACCTAGGATTGCATTAAAGAAACATACTAATAGCTGGTCTCAAGGGGGTATTTCTTTTCCAGACTTTAATTTATATATTATCTCTTCTATTATAAAAGTTATTACTTTATTAATAGATCAGTCATATATCGCAAAATGGAAAGATTATTGGGAGCTAATTAGTATGCACTTCATGAAAATCAAACCTCAGAAAAAGGCAGCAAGCAAGCAGGAAACAGCCACGGGGAGTATGCCAAGATCACTATAAGGCACAAAACCACTGAAAGCAACACAAATCCAAATCCAAGGACGAACTGCACGAAGAAAATTTATTTAACGTCTCACAGCAATCACGTTTTCGTTGCCCATGCAACTTCCTCAGAATACAAATCAATCTGACATACCCTGGTGTTATATATACAACAATTGATGAATTATTATATTAGTTAATTGCCAATTAATTCTTAAAGCAATAAATAAAAATTCATAAACTGCTAGAACATAGATATTTTAAACGTAATATAATGTATTATCTTAAATAATATAACATATATACTTGATGTGCCCTAAATTTATTTAAAACATTTTAAAAACACAAATAAAATTAATTCCTCTGTGTCTATTCTTGAAATATAAAAAACACAGGTAAAATTTTTTTTAAACATAAATTATATATAAAATATATAATATATATTTAATTCAATCACAATATTTATACACAATTTCAGTAGAATGTTGTAAATACACCAATTCTTTTAAAATTCCTTATATTCTGTTACAACAAATCTGCCTTAAGCTTCAAGTAAGGCATGATGGAAATAAGGTCATTAAGACCCGGAGCCTTATTTGAGGCTAACAGTATCTGCCAGCATGTCTCCCTATGTGATAACCTGGCTTCCCAATGTCCTCCCCTAGGGTTTTTTGGTATTGACTCCAATACATAAAACATAAAAAAGGCAGATTGACAAACCAGTGTATGCTTGTAAAGTGCATTTGAACTGCTTTGCTTCTGTATCTCATAAAGATGTTCATATATACGTCTTTTAAGCTGTCTTTCGGTCTTGCCTACATAAAATGCTGGGCAAGACCTACAGACAGCCAGGTAGACTAAACCTGCAGAATTGCAATTATGGTATTTCTGTGAATAGATCTTCCTATTTCTACTTTCCAGATATAGGTGTTCCTGATTAATGACATGTTTGCACTGTCTACAATGCCCACAACGGAAAGTACCCTTTCTGGATTGTTTGGAAGTACTTACATAAGTATTTTGTTCTAAGAGATTTTTAATATTAAGTCCTCTTTTGTAAACGGTGCTACATGCCATGTCCTTAAGATTATTCAAATCTGTGAAGTCCAAAAAGGACTCCATTTCCTTCTGGATAATATATCTAATATGTCCTGCATCTTGGCTAAAGGCAGTAACAAATGTCAAATTAGAACTTGTAAAGTTGGAAATGGAAGTCTGTCTTTCCATGCTTATCTCAATAGGTCCCCTACCCAATATAGGAAAAAATCTAGTACCCCTAGCTTGACTAACCTCTTCACAGACAGATTTTATTAGAGGTATGGGGTATCCCCTATCAGCAAACAGCAAACTCAGTTTTTCACATTCAATACTGAAATGTTGATCATCCGAGGTCATACGTGAGACCCTAACAAATTGTCCCTTGACAATGGACCTTTTTTGAAATTTGGGGTGGGAGCTAGAGTAATGCAAGTAGCTGTTAGCAAAAGAAGGCTTTCTGTATACACAGGACCCAAAGCTATTAATATGTTTATAAAGAGTTACATCTAGATAATTCACTTCATGAACTGAAATTTGATACGTAAATTTCAAAAATTCAGTAGTAGAATGTAAATAGTTGACAAATTCTTCTATACATTGCTTCAGTCCTGTCCAGAAAATGCAAATATCATCCAGAAATTGGGTGTAATGAATCCAAAACTTAGAGTACTCGCTTTGTAAAACAAATTTATTTTCCCATATAGACAAAATCATGTCTGCATGGGTCAGAGCACAATTGACCCCCATGGATACACCCGATGTCTATTGGAAATATTCCCCACCAAAATGCACATAGTTGTATTTGAGAACCAGTTCCAATAAGTGCATAACTAGAACCACATCATTGTTGGTAACACCTGCACATGCCCACAAAGCCTCTTCCATCCAAGCCAAGCCTATTGAAGAAGGTATGGCCGAGAAAAGATCTACCACATCTATGGTAACAAACAGTAGATCAGATCTATACAAATCACTGGTAATCCCACGTAAGAATTCCCATGAATCCTTTAATAAATGTTGCTGCTTACCCCATAGCTGCTTTAATTTCCAGTCCAAAAATTTGGAGAGGTTGTGGGTTTTAGACCCCTGAGCAGCAACAATAGGCCTCAAAGGAGGGTCCGTGGCATTTTTGTGAGTTTTAGGCACTCCAAAGATGGTGGAAACTTTGGGATGTAAATTACTAAGAAAAGAGTAAAGGTCCTGTTCAATAACCTCCTGATCCAGGAGATCCTTGATGGCCATATCGATCTTCTTGTATGACATGTGTACCTCATTTAAAGAAACAATAGTGTATTTGGTGGTATCATTAAGTAAATCATGCATTTTTGCCTCATATATCATCTGATCCATGATAACCGTACCACCCCCTTTATCTGGTTCCATTATCCGGACAGATGCATAACAACATAGGTCAGTGAGAAGGGCATTCTCTGCCTGTGTAAGATTAGAATAATTTTTGAACCTGCCCACTTGACTCCGTATGGTGTGAACAATCCTATTTTCCAAGTTGCTAATTTGTGGATGTAACGGAGGATTGTAGGTACTAGATTTTCTAAGCATAAGGCAGGGGGCCATATTGTCAGATCCAAGAATAAGCTGTAAATTAAGCTTACGCATGAAAAGTTTAACATCAAGAATGGTATTAACCATATTGTAATTTCTACTGGGTACAAACTTAAAACCTTTTGTAAATAGGGAGAACCAAAGTTCAGTAATGGCTATATCACTATAATTGTAAATGTGATACCCATTAAGTGTATGTTTAGAAAAATTGCCAAGTTCTGTAACCTCAATGTTCCCATACTTTACCATTCCTGATTCTGTTCTCTTCTCCACCCCCTGTTTTTGGCCCCCCCGACATTCCGAGGAGAGCGAGGTGCTGGATAATACTGTTGGCCATGTTGTTTGTGGGCCTGCTGGTGAAGACGTTCTGATCTCCGGGGTAAAAAATCAGGGTCAGAATATATCTCATCTTCAAATGGATGTAATGGTGGGGGAGAAGAAAATTCCTGTCCAGGGGACTGTATATCCCGTGTATTAGTAGTATCCCTGTACCCTGGCTGAAATGATGTACCACCCCTGAAATTCATGAAAATCTCCTTAACACATAAAAATATGATTGTAAATAACTCCATGTTGTGGTTGCTAAAGGAATTTTGTACTTCACCTATTACACCTAAACATATGGTTTGTTACCCATTAAATATTATTATTAGTTATCTTAACTTTATATTCATGCACCCTAAGTATAGGGAATGGAATTTTATTGTATTCCCTATAAGGTATACTCAGGGTATGCTTATGTCATCTACTTCTGAAGGAGCTCATTTAGCTATAGATAATGATCTAAAGTACTGGTATCAGCTGATATCTGATAATAAAGTTAAAAATCTAGATTTCTTAAAACAAGAATTTGATCTAAGAGAAACTTGCTGGTTAGAGGTTCAGATCTTTAGACAACATCTCATTGATAAAATAGATCTAATGTCTATAACAGTTAAAGAATCTATTTCAAAACTGATTGATTACTTGATATTAAATTTACAGCATAAAGTTTCTGATAAAGGTAAACTTTCATATATACATAAAATTATCAGACAAGAAACTTTTTACAGTGTAGATTCATACTGGAATTATTTCACCTCTATTAATGGGGACCCACCAACTCAACAAGATAAACAATATATATTGGAATCTGCTTATAGAACTACATCTTCCATTGTCTGGAGACTTTATACATGGAAATTTTACATAGATCTTTTTATACACCTTTGATGATGAATAAAATAAATAATAAAGATAATCTATGTAAGAGATGTAATGTAGAAATTAATGCTGACTGGGCTCATATGTTTTATGACTGTATGAAGTTGAAAGAATACTGGAAGTCAATTAATGAATTTTTGCAGGCTCTTTTTACAGATAATTTCATTATTTCTAAGTCTCTTATATTATTCAACACACCTGTACCTCAATGTGTTAAAAAGATTAAGCTTCCCTTGTTATGGTCTATCCTAGCAATGGCCAGGAAAATAATAACTAGAAATTGGCCTTCAGATACACCTCCTTCATTCAATGAATTTAAAAATGTTATGAATATAATGTGCCATATGGAAATAAGCACAATTAGAATGAGAACAACTAGAAAAACATCATATTATATTGTATGGGATAATTTACAAAATTTGTTAAAAAAATTCTAATTTCAATAGCACGGTATTTTAGTTTAATTAATTGATCTGATTGTAGTGGATGTCTTTGTAAATACTTTAGTTGTTTTGTTGAATATTATAATAATACCTATTTTTAATTACTTGTATAAAATTGTTATGATATTTCTCTTATATGTTAAAACAATAAACCTGTTTTGAAAAAAAAAAGAAGAAGCAAAAGACTGATAATGTTACAGCCAAATCTCTCAAAGCAGCTACTATGATATGAATTGTTTTAACATTACTTTAAAGGACCAATTTTACTGCTTGGAATTTTAAAACAAAGGTAACTAACTACTGGAATATTTATCTATATTTTTTTAAAATAGATGACACATGAGAGTTTTCACATTACCTCAGGTATGTAAAACATGGTACTTTTCTTTCACAGAAGGAGAGCTGTATAGCACAGAAGATATTCATACTGTAAATCAACATACATACTATATGTGTATTTTCTCTTAATTTTCTCTTTTCTTTCTCTCTCTTCTCTCTTTTCTCATTATTTATTTTAACTGCATCTTGTCTCCCTTTCTAAATTCTCTTCTATTTACTATACTAATATAGTCTGCATATATTTAATAACTCACTAGCTATACATAAATAATAGTCCAAAATAATCTAGTTTTAAGGTAGACTAATTGTAATAGTGAACTTAATTAATTGTTATTACAATATTTATTAGATTAATGATAGTCACAGTTATACTTATTGGGATTGGGGACTTGTTTGTGATTAACTCTGAAATGTTCCATTCATGTACATATGTCCTTTGAATTATTTCCTTTTAGTATTAAAAAATACATAAAAAAGGAGGGAAAATGTACTGTTGGTTAAGAGAGGTGAAGCTTTCTTCACATTCTATTTGCGTTGCCATAGCAGCAGTTAACAATTGCTGCAGTTTCTAAGGACACTGTGAACCTGCGAAGTGCATTTAGCCTCACAGATAACAAATAATAAGAAAAAGTAATGTTGTTCATTTATTAAAATGAAAACCAACCTAAGCAAGGTAAAATAAATACATAATAGGACTATTTGTAAATATTTTATGATTTATCCTCATAGGATTACATATTCCTGAAAACACAACTGAAATGTTCCCAAACTACATGTGCACTTAAATGTAGCTCTTTGATTAAAAAGTATTACTCAGTTTAACATGCTGATTTCACAAGCTGTCTGCACTGTAAAAGTTTCATTTTATATGTTACTTGAAATTGTCAGTCTCTAGAGCATATGAAAAGATACATTACTTTTGGCAACATGTTATCTTTGCAGTTATCTCACACTCTGTACAAACTCACTTGGTAACTGATAGCTATTCATTTAAAATATCAGTTTAAATATTAAATGTGTTCTTGAAATGCTATTGACATTTTGACAAAATATAATCTGAACTGTAAAATGAATGACTTGAAAGAAGTGAAGTAATGGATAGATTTCAAAGACAGTTCTTGACACTACAGTAAAAGTAAAATATATATATTCACAGGGAAGTATTGAAATGTTTTAGTCTTCCAGTTAAAATAGCTTACATTTTGCGATATCAGAAAGTTTGAAGAGCTAGGAAATTACTATTCTTTGTCTTTATAATGATTATTAGACAGATGTTAGACTGCTTACTTTAATGAATTGTGACATATGTTTATGAGGAAAAGTGGATACAATTATTCACATTGGACTACACATTCCTGGAAACTCAACTGAAATGTCCCCAAATTACTTGTGAATTTAAATGAAACTGCCTGATTAATAAGTAAAACTTACTTTAAAAACCTGAATCCATAAGCTATCTGTTCTATATATGCTACATTATATATATATGTCACTTGCATATGACAGGCTCTAGAGCACACAATAAAATATATATTATTTTTGCAACGTGCTATATTTGCACTAACCATACATTCTAAACTAACTCAATTGGCAACTGACAAGTTATTTATTTGAAACATCAGTCTAAATATTAATTGTGCTCTTGAAATGTTGTTGCAGTTTTGACAAAACAAAACCTGAACTGAAAAAGGAATGATTTGAAGAAGTGAAGTATTGTACAGATTTCAAAGACAGCTATTGACACTACAATATAAGTAGAAATGTATACGTGCAAGGAAAAACTGAAATGCTTTATTCTTTCAGTTAAAATAGATTATTGTTAACTTTTTGCTTTATCAGAAAATATAAAGAGCTAGGAAAGTATTTCTAATTTGTCTTTATAATCTTTACTAAAGTGATGTTAGTCACTGACTTGTTTAATGGATTGTGAGTCATGTACAACACGGATTACTGAATGTTATTTCTGTTTACCTATGTTTGCTGAATTTCTTTTATTAGTACTGATTTAAAACAAGGGAAAGAAAGAGAAGGGAAATCTCTGTTTTTGGTCAAGAGAGGAGAGGAGAGGCTTAAAAGTATTCTAACTGCCCCGAGAACTCTCTAAGATGCTTTAAATACTATTTGATTAATATTTACCTAAGGTAAATCTTTTTTTTTTCCAAAACAGGTTTATTGTTTTAACATACAAGAGAAATATCATAACAATTTTATACAAGTAATTAACAATAGATATGATTATAACATTCAACAAAACAACTAAAGTATCCACTACAATCAGATCAATTAATTAAACTAAAATACCATGCTATTGAAATTAGGATTTTTTAACAAATTTTGTAAATTATCCGATACAATATAATAAGATGTTTTTCTAGTTGTTCTTGACCTAATTGTGTTTATTTCCATATGGCACACTATATTCATAACATTTTTAAATTCATTGAACGAAGGAGGTGTATCTGAAATCCAATTTCTGGTTATTATTTTCCTAGCCACTGCTAGAATAGACCATAACAAGGGAAGCTTAACCTTTTTAACACTTTGAGGTACAGGTGTGTTGAATAATATAAGAGATTTAGAAATAATGAAATTATCTGTAAAAAGAGCCTGCAAAAATTCATTAATTGACTTCCAGTATTCTTTCAATTTTATACAGTCATAAAACATATGAGCCCAGTCAGCATTAATTTCTACATTACATCTCTTACATAGATTATCTTTATTATTTATTTTATTCATCATCAAAGGTGTATAAAAAGATCTATGTAAAAATTTACTTGTATAAAGTCTCCAGACAATGGAAGACGTAGTTCTATAGGCAGATTCCAATATATATTGTTTATCTTGTTGATTTGGTGGGTCCCCATTAATAGAAGTGAAATAATTCCAGTATGTATCTACACTGTAAAAAGTTTCTTGTCTGATAATTTTATGTATGTATGAAAGTTTACCTTTATCAGAAACTTTATGTTGTAAATTTAATATCAAGTAATCAATCAGTGTTGGAATAGATTCTTTAACTATTATAGGCATTAGATCTATTTTATTAATGAGATGTTGTCTAAAGGTCTGAACCTCTAACCAGCAAGTTTCTCTTAGATCAAATTCTTGTTTTAAGAAATCTAGATTTTTAACTTTATTATCAGATATCAACTGATACCAGTACTTTAGATCATTATCTATAGCTAAATGAGTTATTTCAGAAGTAGATGACAAAAGCATACCCTGAGTATACATTATAGGGAATATAATAAAATTCCATTCCCTATACTTAGGGTGCATGAATATAAAGTTACGATAGCTAATAATAATATTTAATGGGTAACAAACCATATGTTTAGGTGTAATAGGTGAAGTACAAAATTCCTTTAGTAACCATAACATGGAGTTATTTACAATCATATTTTTATGTGTTAAGGAGATTTTCATGATGTGCATACTAATTAGCTCCCAATAATCTTTCCATTTTGTGACATATGACTGATCTATTAATAAAGTAATAACTTTTACAATAGAAGAGATAATATATAAATTAAAGTCTGGAAAAGAAATACCCCCTTGAGACCAGCTATTAGTATGTTTCTTTAATGCAATCCTAGGTCTATTAGGTGCCCATAGGAAATTTAACATTAGTGTATTCAGTTTCTTGATAATTATTTTTGTAGGTGGAAGTATTATTGATTGTATTAAGTATAAAATCTTGGGGAATATTATCATTTTAATAATTGTAAGTCTCTCCTCCATAGCAAAAACATATTATTCCAGGTATTAAAAAGATTTTGTATATTAAGAAAACAGGTATTATAATTATTATATATAATAGATTTAATATCTTTAGATAGTATTATACCTAAATAAGTTATCTGACCTGAATTGGGTACATATTTAGTAAAATCACTAATGAGAATATTTTTTCGTGTATATATAGGTAGTATTTTAGTTTTTCTTCATTGAATATTAAACCAGAAATACTTTTAAAATTCATCATTTTATCAAATAGAGACTGCATAGAAGAATTAGATCCTGCTGATGTAATTAGAACATCATCTGCAAAAAGTTGAATTTTGGATGTTGTATTTTCATCTATTTCAAAACCCTCTATGTCAGTACTGTTTCTGATCAAATTAGCCCAAGGCTCCATTACTAAAGTGAATAATAGTGGAGAAAGTGGACATCCTTGTTTTGTACCTTTAAAAATGGGTATTTTTTGTGAAACATATGTTCCTACCTTAATATAAGCCAATATTCCTTTGTATAAATGCTCAATTAGATTTACAAATGCATCTGAGAAGTTTGTGCACTTCAGTAAGGTAAACAGATAGTCCCAACTTACTGAATCAAATGCTGAACTTATATCAAGACTAATAAGTGTTAAATCTTTCTTTTTCCTATTTGCAAAATCAATTAATGTTAAAGTTCTTCTTATATTATCAAAAGTATTTCTATTTACAATGAAACCTGTCTGATCTATATCTATAATGCCGGGGATGATTGTCTTCAATCTATCAGCAAAAATACTCATAAACATTTTATAACCAACATTAAGTAATGAGATGGGCCGATATGAAGTACATCTAGTTGGATCTTTATTAGGTTTTAAAATTGGCGAAATAAATGTATATTGCCAAGATGGGGGGGTTATTAACTCAGTTTGGGCCAAAATAAAAACCTTATGTATTATTGAATATGTACTTTTAGAAAGGATTTTATATATCTCTGGTATAATACCATCATTACCCAGTGCTTTGTTTGATTTAAGCTTATTTATTTGTGTAATAACTTCTGTATATGAAATACTTTTGTCCAATAGTTTAATCTGTTATTTATTAAGCTTTTTATTCATGTTTGTGGTTATAAACTCCTTTATTTTATCTTTAGGTTCCATGTTAATGTTATTATGGTTAATTTTGTGAAAGTGATTTCTAAATTCATCTAGTATTTCTGGTATACTAGAAACATTCTTCTTTTTCCTTAGAGAAAAGATTTCTTTGATATGGTTTTGTTTATTCAACCTATTTGTTTTATTTTAAGTCTATGTAAGTATTTGGGGCTTATTGAATAAGACAAAAACTTGTATTTCTCTAAAGTTATTTTAACTTTATGAGTTAAAATTTCTTTGTATCTCTCATTTAGTTTGTTTATTTCTTCAATAACTTTCTTGTCCATAATATTTTCTTTATTATTATGTTTATAAGAGTCTAATTTACTTTGAATATCTAACAATTCCTTATCCCAAGATTTCCTTTTATTATTATACCATCTGATGCTTTGTCCATATAGATATGATTTTATGGCATCCCAAACATAGACAATGGAGACTTCAGGAGTATTATTTATGTCTAAAAAATGTTTTACTTCTGAAAGTATATATTCTTTATAGTCTTTTAGTTGAGTTAAGTATGCTGGTATCCTTTTGATCTGAACATTATGAGTATTTTTTATCATGAATTCAAAAACAATTGAATTATGATCAGATATAGGACATGAAATGATTTTGGAATTAATGAAATCTGTTACCATCTGGTTAGAAATAAAGACCCTATCTATTTTTGAATAAGTTTTGTATCTGTTAGAAAAAAAGATGTATGGTAATGATTTTGAATCTATCTGATTATTAATATCATTCAAATGATAAGAATTAGCAAAATCATTTAAATGTTTTGCCTTAGATATAATTCTTCTTTTTCCTATAGTGGTAGTATCACTTTCATGTAGTATACAATTAAAGTCACCAGCTAAAATAATATCTCCTATAGAGAATGATATGATCTTATCAAGATGATGTTTCTCTGTATTAATACCAATTCCAGGTATCCAATATACATTAATTAAAGTGTAAGTCTTCCCATTAATTTGTATTGTAACCATACAAAACATTCCTTTGTCATCCTGATAAGACTTAATGGTTTTAGGAATGGGCATACTTTTATTCCATAAAATAGCCACTCCTCTTTTTTCTGAGTGTGCTCTGAACTAACCAATACTGTATATTTGTTTGTGGCTAGTTTATCAATATCTTTTTTCAAGAGATGGGTTTCTTGCAGGAAGACTAAGTTGGCCTTATGTAAATTAATGTATCTTATTAGGCTTGCCCTTTTACACGGATTATTCAATCCATTAATGTTTAAAAAAATTCCTTTTAAAGATGAAATTTGGCATTTTTAAAACTTAAGAATCTTATGATCAAAATAACAAATAACAACATAAGTAATGTTACATCTCCTCCTTTAGGTGTACCTTTAAATATAGCTGTATTTATTGAATCTCTTATGGAATTTTGTATAGGATTCAATTTTGTTTGTAGTGACAATGAGTGTACAAAATATATTGTGGATGTCAAAACTATATACATATAACAATGAACAAGTGAAAATAATGTAAGGATTAAACCTTGCATCCAGCCTGGAGTTAAAAACTCCAACTTAGAGTAGTATTTACCACTCAAGTTAACCCCCTACCCTAAGCAGCAGTACCTCAGCTACCACCTAATCAATTTAATACTGGTTATATTTAACTTAAATTAACAGCTTTCAATTCAATTATCTAGCAAGACAAGACTACACATTTGATAAAACAGCATCATATAAACTAAAATAAACTTTTTTTTTTTAAAACTATTCATACTGCTATATACATCTATGTAATATAATACACTTATATTCAAATAGCATTCAAATAATCTTGATATTAGGAACCAAGAGGAGAGAGAGAAATAAAAGACGTGAAAGAGGGAGAGAGTGAAAGAGAGAGAGAAAAAAAAAGGAAGGCATATTTACATATTAATTTATTCAAAGTATGTAAAAATAAGTTCTAACATTCATTTAAATCAAAAACTTTGGCTAATATGGTTCAGACATTACATATATTAAGATGCATCTATTTTCTGTCATGTAAATGCAGTCAACAGCTTCCAAAAAAAAACCTTGAATTGCTTGTATATGAGCATTTTACTCATACTCATTATTGTCAATAGAATAAAATATTATATTTATAGAAATTGTTATAAATCATACTGCATAGTTATGCAAATTCTCAGAAACACGTGCATTATTGTAAAAAAAGCCATCTGTATTTTGTATGTCTATACTACTGCTTTAAAATATATCACATGACAATTTCTACCTAAGGTAAATCTTGATTACCATATAGGCACCTTCACATTCATTCTATTCCTGATGTGATTACCCATTCTGGAAGCAGGAGGTGCCCTATGCAGGATGGGAATTGTCAGGGCGATCATAGTTCATTCTTAGACTCTGATTTGTAAATCTATAAATATGTAAAAGCACTGCACACTAAAATGTAGAGAACCTCTTCTCAGAGTCAGGATACCACTGATAAGCCATGTCTTTTCATAAGTGTACGTTGAAGTTAGTGAGCTGAAGAGTAGGAAAGTAAAGGAAGACAGTACACCTACAGTAAATTCATATTTCATTGGTAATCACACATTGCCTCCTGTAGAGTCCTTTTAGTCAAATTATTTTAGTAATAATCTATTTGTTGTTGGCTTATTTAGTGTATGCTCCTCTGTTGCATTTAATTTATCCAAAATGACATATCTGACATGTTTGGGATCTCTTAAGGGTAACTAAATATTGGATATTTTCTAAGTCAACATAATAATTGTTTACACTACTAACATTCCATCCTGGTATATAAAATACTATAGAACAATAATAGAATAATATAGAATTTCATAACTCTTTTAAGAAAATTCTCCATATAATAATTTAACATATGGAGCTCAGTTAATATTGTTGGTTAAAGGTATGAGTGATAATCCAATAGATCTATCTTTATCCATTGGATTTCATTCCATGTTTAATCGGAAATTCATATTTACTTGTATTTGACACTTTAGAATTAATGTGTTATAGAAGTACTTTTTAAAGCCTGACCAGAATTTTACCCTACTACTATTTAAAGAAGAAAGAGCATTAAATTATACTCCCAAGTTTACACACATAAAAATAACATTCAATGTTATCAGAGAATATGGTACAACTAATATAATCAAAATAAAAAAAAGAAGCAAAAAGTTTCTTCCAACAATAACTTCAAATGGATTTAACATTCTTATCATTAAATACTAATGGCTTAAATAATGCAAATAAAAGATCAAACTTACTAAAATATTTAAATCTAAATAAGGCACAAGTTGTATTACTCCAGGAAATGCATTTTAAGACTAACGATAGCTTTATTTGGAACCCTAAGGACTATACAGTCTTAGCTCAATCCTCCTATAGAACAAAGACAAAAGGATTATCAATTATCTGTAAGAAAAACATAATCACTCCAAAAGTTATTTATAAATATGAAGACAAAGAAGGTCTACTAACATTTGTTATAATTAAATTTAATAGCAGAATATGGACCTTAGCTAATCTATATTGGTTCCTAGGAATTGGAGCAGTAATGGTTAAAAAACACCTAGATTTTATTTCCAACAATTATAAAGGAAATCTTATACTGGGAGGAGACATTAATTGTACCTTAGAAGTTTCTGAAACTACCAATAAGTCTTTTCACATAGCAACTATTTCAAAATCCTTATAAAGATGGATTGATTCATTTCATTTAATAGACACTTTTAAAGTAAAAGATGATAAATCCTTATCATTTTCCCATAAAGACCACAGATTTGGAACACAAACCAGAATATACAAATTATTCATAGTTGAAGATTTACAAACAAAAATCCTTAACGTCTCAATAGTTCCACACCCCTTCTCAGATCATGACTCTCTGATAATGAAGCTCCAAATAGAGTTTAAACCTTTAATCCTCTCAACTAGAATTCCATCATATATCACAAAAATTAAAGAATTCAGACCCTGGATGTTGTCAGAGCTACAATTATTTATTGAAATTAATAATACAACAGAAATCAGTAGAGTCATGGTTTGGGACTCATTAAAAGTGTATTTATTTGGTATGACTCTTAGCTGGTACAAAAAGAAAGTCAGAGAGTGGGAATCTGAATCATTAGACATGCAAACCTGACTCTTGACAGCAAAATCTAAAAAAAAAATCAGAATTGTCCAGAAGTCAAAAAAGAAATAGAGGAATTAAATAAAAAAATATAATGAAATTATAACACACAAAACTTGTCTAGCCTTGGAAAAATTTAAAATAAACTCATTAACCACCCCCCTGATATCTACATAACTTATCTACAAGAATTAAAATGCAATCTAAAGCAAATAACATTAGTAGTATATATCTTGAAAAAAAAGGGGAAAAAGTATCAGATATAGGAGGCAGCCTTGAAGCATTTTGGTTCCATTATATGGAACACTTCAAAAAAGAAGCTTTAGACACCAGCCAAATAAACTTAGATACAAACCTTATCAATATAAAAAAATCAAGAAAACTTAAAACTAGACCTACAAAAACCTATATCCTACAAAGAAATTGTTGACAAAATAAAAGAAAGTAAATCTAACAAAGCTCCAGGGATATATGGTATAATTACAGAAATTTACAAACTCTTCCCTTCAACAGTAATCTCCGTTTTTCATAAAACTTTGCTAGAAGTCCAGTCAGAAGCAAAAATACCACCCTCATGGAAATATTCTCTCATAACACCAATTCTAAAAGATAATAAACCATCAGACCTTTGCACCTCATACAGACCTATATCATTACTGAATAATGATTACAAAATATTCATGCCAATCCTAGTTAACAGAATGAAAATCCCATTTTCAAAGACAATTAATAATGATCAAACTGGATTTTGATATAACATGCACACACATGATAATAGTAAAATGATACTTACTCTTATGGATTATGTGAACAAAGAAGATAGAGAAACAATTATAATCAGATTAGACATAGAAAAAGCCTTTGATTCCCTCAACTGGGAATATCTATTTAAAACTTTACCATTATTTGAATTTCCTCCTCCTGTCATCTTATTACTAATATATATATATATATATATATATATATATATATATATATATATATATATATATATATATATATATATTAATAACTTAGCCTACATTAAATTAGGTCCTTTGATCTCAGAATCTATCCATATAATAAAAGGTACTAAACAAGGATGCCCCCTTTCTCCTATTTTATTTGTTTTGGCTATAGAAATACTTGCAGAAATAATATGCAATAATCCAAAAATAAAAGGAATAGAAGTGTATGACCAGTAAATATCTAAAATAATGCTTTTTGCTGATGATCTTTTATTAACCCTATCAAACTCCAGAGAGTCATTAGAAGAGCTAGAAGAAGTAATGGAAAAATGTTATAAGATTTCAGGTCTACACGTTAATAGATCAAACTCAAAATTTATATTTTTAAATAAGAAAAAAGAACAAGTTGCAGATAAAGCCATCATAGGAAAACAAGAACTTATGCTAAATTATTTAGGAATAGTGTTATGCAAAAATATAAATGAAACAATATTAATAAATTATAAAAAAACATTATTGAAATAATAAAAATATATTTAGAAAAGTGGAACAAAATTATATTAACTTTTGAAGACAGATTGCAATTAATAAAAATGGTCTTATTGCCAAAAATACTATATGTAGCATTAACAATACAGTTAATCCGAAAGATGCATTCTTAAAGAAATAAACTCATGTTTAATAAAATGTTTATGGTATCCCAAAAAGAAACAGAGTAGCTCTAACTCATCACATTAGACCCTGGAAACAAGGAGGATTGAACTTCCCAGAAATAGAAACATATATAAAAGCATCTGTGCTTAAAACTACAATAGACTGGATAAACCCAAATTATTTTGCCAACTGGAAAGAATTAACAACGGCTATATTAACAAATGAATTTAATCTGTTAAAAAAAAGTTTAATACTAGACAAATCAAACAAACCCTGGTACATACTATGCATAAGTATACAATATAATATAACAAAACCTTCTAAAACAACACTGATTAATCATTAAATCAATTCCTTTAGGAAACTTATCAATGCAAACATAGATCTAAAACTTTGGTTTGACCTTTTAACCCCATTTACCATCACAAAGAACTTTCCTCACAAAATATATAGGGAAACAATAACCTCCTGGGAACAAAATGGATTCTTATGCTGGTTTCAATGTGTAAATAAATTAAATGTTTTAGATATACATATGATAAAAACTGCTTGCAATATTCCAACACAGGACTGGTTAACCTTACAAAGCATTCTAATGAACACTCAAGATTTATGCAGATTAATTAATAATTCCTCATTTAAAGATATTCCAAATCTAATAAGTTTTCTATCTGAATTTATATATAATAGTTGTGAAAAGAAAAATTCCATTTCAAATCTATATAAAGAATTAATAACATATAAAACAATTTCCAAACCATCATTCTGGCAGCTCTTAACAAAAGGTCAGTTACTGCAGTTAACAGAAGAAATTAAAACTAGCATCTTACTATCGGTTAATTACACCTCTAACACACAGTACTGGAAAATATTAACTGGAAATACTTACATAGAGCATTTTTAACACCAAATAGAGTTAAAAAGATCAGTATTACTACAAATGTTTTTTGCTGGAGGTGTGAAAAGTCAAATAGACTGGATTCATATTTTTTATTAATGTAATAACATTAAATCATATTGGAATGGAATCAATAATTTTTTTACAAGCTTTATTTAATGAATCCTTTACCTTAACTAAAGTATTGATTATACTAAATGTAAATGATGGTCCCTACCTGAATAACATAGATATGTATTTGTTATGGACAATATTTGCGATATCTAGAAAATGCGTAACCAGAAGGTGGAATTCAAATACACCCCCAACCTTAGAAGAATTCTACACTTTACTGAAGATAACTGCATTGATGGAAATAAAAATCAAAGAACTACTTATCTATCCTCATTCCTATAGAATTTCCTACATACTACTTTTTGATAACCCCACACATTCCATGAGGTAGTTGTCTCTAAATGTGCTAAATACCTGAATAAGATTGCCTCTTAAATATCTATAAGAGACACTGCACAATTTCAGCTATTTTATTCTTTCATAAGAACTTAACTTTTCATATCCATGGATATCCTTGAATATTTCTACTATATTCTTTCCAGTTTACTCATGCTTGTTTTCTTATAAGGTTTCCATATAGTTATTCCATACTCAAGTTTGGGGCTAATGTAAGTAACAAACAACAACTTCATCATTTCTGATTTCCTAGCTGTATAACTCTTTTTGTACAACCTATAGTTATATAACTATCATTAACTAATGAGTTGATATGATTAGAAAAACCCAAACTCAATCCACCCATATACCTAGGTCCTTAAATGAATCTACAGTTTCAATCATTGTGTGCTGTATTTAATATTCACCTTTCAATTTATGTCTCCCAAATCTCATATACTTAGTTTTTTATGTATTTATCAGCATATTGTTCTCCTGTGAGCAAATGGTCAATTCAATCAAGTTATTTTGCAGACAAGCCTTGTCTGCAACACATGCAATCAGTTTACCTAATTACAGGTCATCTGCATACAGACTGTAGAACACCTCATATGAAAAAGATAGGTCTGGAAGATACAATCTAAACAAGTAAGGGCTTAGGACAGAGCCCTGTGGGGCACCCTGACTGTTACAAAGAACTTCACCTATCCAATTGCTGTATGATACTTGCCATGTCCTATTTGCAAGCCATGCAGCTATCCATCTTGTCAAGAGTAAATCCATAACTAGTTGTTGTAATATATTGATCAGTGTTTTGTGTATGACCTTATCAAATGCTGAAGTTAAATGTACATAAATTACATCACAGCATGATTTTTTTATTCATAGCTGTAATAGATCTATTTTCAACATATGGATGCTGATATATGGTTCCAAGTCTAAGCCTTTTCAATTCTGACAATAACTTCTCCAGTACTACATTCTCTATTATTTTTCCACATCATGAAAGTAGTGTTTGGATCCAGTTTGCATAGTTCTTGTTCAATATAATGTAATTTGATTCCAGTATCTGAGGTTACCTGGATGCCACTAGAACAACTTTCACCCCCTTTGTGGAGTCAAATTATTTTGAATAAGATATTTCTTGTGTATAAGAATAAATTTTAGAATCAACACACAGTTTATCAATCTGTATGTCTTTACTCCTTCCACATTTTATGTATCTATAAAATTGTTTCTTATTATTCTCAATATCTATATACATTTTCTTAATTTATTTCTTGAACTTGTCTCACACTATGCTTAATTTGTTTGTCCTGCTTGTTTATTTCAGTTTTCAAAGTTGTAGTTTGACCTTTTTTTCATTTCTTGTATTTTTTGTCTCTCATCTTAATCGGGTATCTTGTTATTATGGAACTATATCCCCCTGATATATGCCTAGATCCTGATATTAAACCGTTTTTTTTATTTTTTGCACTCAAACAAGTTCTCTTTCAACACTTTCCATAGTCCATCTACAGTTTTTCCACTGAATGCTTCGATCCAATTAGTTTTAGATGGTGACTCTTTTGCTTCCATATAATCTGTAATAAATCTCCTGTGCATTGGTTTAGATTTCAATTTGACACAATTATCTAGCAGCAAATTAACCTTTATAATGCCATGACTACTGCACATTGATGGTGGTAAAACATGCCATGAAGTAAGAGTAATTTCTTTAGAAAAACACAAAAATGTCTAGTATGTTTATTTCCCTGATAGGTTTTCTTGCAATCTGAACCAATTATTGTTCCTGAACATATGTTGTTAATAATTTCCTAATGTTGTTGAATCAACATTATTCCAGTCTGTTTCTGGTAAAGATATGTTCCCAGCCACTTTTATTCTTCCCTCCTGTGTTTCATGCAAGAACTGTATGACTCCCTCTAAGTCATCTGCACTTGATGTTTGGCGGTCTATTCACTCCAACAATTACTATATATTCTAGGTTTGTCTTTATTGTCATAGTAACACAATCTATAGTATTGGTGTTATCACTGAACAGGTAATAATCACAGGTCTCATAACTATCTTTAATCCCTGTCATAACACCCCCACCTTATTTTTTGTAAGAATGACTTTTATAGCAAAAACATTTATACCCTGACAGAACTGATTCCTAGTCATTGCTCTTTAACCATGTTTCACAAAAAATAACAAAATAAATTTTGTGGGACATAGCAAATTTTCTAATTAAAAAAAGTAAAATTATTAATGCTCCTAGCATTGGCAACCATTAGAGATGCATTGAATGTTGCTATCTGTGAACTATTAAATGTTTAACCTGGCAAAAATTCTGCCTCGTGTTTGTCAAATATCTGCAGCAATAGTTCTCTTCCCTGATCAGGAGAAATGTACAACATCCTGTCTGAATGCATGTGTGCCCAAAATTAGGCTTGGGTATTCTACACATTTTCATTTTTTTAAAACTGGACATTTTTTTCATCTAGGTATTTACCCAAAAATTATTTTCATACACGATGACTTGACTCTCCTTTTTATATGCAATTTGAGAAAAATATGTCCTAACACCAGTACAAATCACACTAAGAAGGCTGTAAGTTCCCTACTAACAGTCAGACAGTCCCTGCAGATGAGATCATTTGTACCAACATGAATAAAAACAGATTTGTGCCATACCTCCCATCCGTACCAAATTATTCATTTTTTACTGAGTTTTGGGGTCCTGAGTGGCACCAGTTCATTTCAGATTTTTTTTAATTTTTTTTCTTTTCATGCTTTTTGAGCTGATGTCATCACATGTGCAATGACATCAGCTCCACCAGTCTTTCAGAATTCAGCTCAAAGGCTCACATGCATGCATTTCCGGCTGGCAGTTTGACCGTGGAAATGAATGGAGTTAGTATTTCAATGGTGCTGCTGCCATGGTGGAGTTATCCAGATGGGCTGTTTAAGGATAAATAAATCTGCCTTCATGCTTTACCTTAATGGGCTGCTGATGTATTTTCCTCTGCTATGGGCTGCTGCTATTTATTTTTGTTTGTCATGCTTATCTGGAGTGCATTTTGGTTTGCTTTGCATTAATTATCCAGACCATTATTGCTTGCTTAGCATTAGTTATCCGGACTGTTATTGCTTGCTAACGTATTTGTCTGGCTTTAGTTATCTGGACCGTTATTTGGTTATCCATATGTGTCTGTGTGTGTGTGTGTGTGTGTGTGTGTGTGTGTGTGTGTGTGTGTGTGTGTGTGTGTGTGTGTGTGTGTGTGTGTGTGTATATGTGTGCATGATGCCCCCAAGGAAATACACCTGGTGGCTAGAGGTACTCAGGGCTCAAACCCTGTACCTTCTGTATAGGTAAAAAGAGCATAAAGTCCCTAGCCACCACTACTTGTGAATTTATACCTCATATTTTTCTTCTATTCCTCATTAAATCTATGGTTTTCAATTTGAATTTCAGACTTCATATTCTTCAAAAAATAAATGGTAACACAAAACCTTTTATTCTAGCAATTTTCTAAGTTTATAAGATCAGTATTTGAAATGTGTCTCTCTTTTGGGGCTGTATTCCTCCATTGTTGGCTTTGTCCAGATTTTTTGTGCTAAGACATTGAGAGCTATTGTGAAAAGTGAGAACTGAATCCTGTATTCCCCCATTATTGGCCTTGTCCAGGTTTTTTGTGCTAACAAGTTGAGAGCTATGGTGAGGAGTGAGAACTGAATTCAGTAAATGATAGCCATTCAAGTTTCAGTCTTACTGCCTTTCAGAAAACTGCTGATTTGGCATAATGGTATGTTGTGCTGACTATAATGCACAGGGTCCTGGGTTCAAGACTTGACAGTGAAGTGCATGGTGGTAACACAGCATTGTATTCTAGCAACTTTCCAAAATTATACAAGCAATGTTTAAAATGTGTCCCTGTTTTTGGGCTTTTGCCCCCCCCAAAAAAAAAAAAATAGATGTGGTGTGGGTTTCAATGCTGTTTGAATTAATGTGAGTTTCAAGGGCAGAGATGTTTTAATGCCGAGTCTATTTTCATTGTGAGACGGTATTGCTTTGTTTAGCAGATATTTATTAGTGTTTGTGCATTGTGCTATACAATGTAAAAATTCAAATAATCACTGTAGAAGTAGCAATATGCACACATTAGTGTTTGTGGTAAATGGGGCAAAATAGTCAGGTAATGGGACATTGGAATGGCTATAGGGGGACTCTGGTGCCATATTCTGGTTGTTCTTCAGTTTCCATTTGAAAGTTGGTATCCCACAATTCCATCAGAGTGGGAAGGCTTACGTAATTATGTATGCAAATTTTACGTTAATCAGAGTACAGATTTGTGCCTATTTTTCATGGGCCTTGTCCAGATTTTTGATGTTTCCAGGTTGAGTGGTATGATTCGTGCTTCCTTATATTAAGGCACTCTAAGCTCTGTCTCACAGCCTCTATTTTTGCTCCTGGCAATCATAACACTATTTGATGTTCATTATGTTCTCTGCAAATGTAAGTATCAGTTCCTCTAATAACCGAATCTCCAATTACAGGAATATATTTTCTGACCATATCTGAAGAATCTTCAACTTCTAATTCAATAATATCTGCTCTATCAATTGTTACAAGAATGATCTTCATCACCATCAGTTTTATTAATCCCACTTTCATTGCTTATTACATTTGCAAGCATACAGTTCTCATCCAGCTGACTATGTACATCCACAGCTTGATCTATGTTGTCAATGTCTGCCTTTCTCATCTTTTTTTCTTACAGTAATGTTCTTCAATTCTTCCACATTCCGTTTTGATTTCTTCCTTTTCACCTGCCCCTTGCTTCTTCTTTCTACCTTTTCTACTGGAAAAATGCTGCCTTTTTCTGTAGACTAAATGTTTTTGGATACAAAAATGCTATCATTCCCTGAAATGTGTGTGTTGCATAACAAAGCAGTGTCTTTTTTTAGTATGTATTCTCTTTACAGAGATTTATCAGTTTCTATTTCTTCCTTTGTATTTGTTGGGAACTTCTTACTTTCTTTCTTTTTTTTAAATTTCCTTCTAAACATACAGAATCCTCAGATTGCAGAATATTAGTATCCAGAATTCCAAAGTTGTCAGGGGCATCATCTTGTTTCTTGGGTTGAGTGATATTTACAGACAATAGATGCATCCTTTCCTAAATGTGTTCTATTTGCTCTTTGTCTCATATCATTTATCTCACAAATCCAGTCATTACTATATGTAACAATAGTTCTCCAAGCTGTGCCAATTGCACAAATGCAATTGTCTACAGTAAGTCTAGATTTACTACTAATAATTGTAAGCAAATCATCCAGCATTTGACATGAGGGACACAGATCACCTGCATAGCATTAATTACACTGTACAAGATATTTGTGCTTTAGCAAATCATTAATGACATACTCATTTAATTAATCCATATTCAGCTTCAAATGAATAAAAACATTATTTAATTTATTTATTTATTTGTTTGTTTATTTATTTAGCATTTTTTTACCGGGAAAGTCTGACTGGGGCATAGCCCATTATAAAAGCAAAGACTAATCAAAATCAGTTTACACAGAATTCAAAGTGAATTTAAGTCAACTTCTATGAGAAAAAAATCATGCAGACAACATACAACTAAATATTAAAGTCAGTACTGTAAAGCTGTTGCTCTAACCATGTAAGCTAGAATTCCTTTACCCTGCACACAGTAGCTACTGCCCACTATCACTCACAGTCACACCTGTCTTTAATGTAAAGATCAATAAATCACAAACCAAGACACCATGGCTTATGTAAGTTCTGGATTGTCCTCTCTGCAGTCTATGTGACTTTATAGCTGACTAGGTCCCTTAGAATGCCTAGAGTTTGCCTAGATAAAAAAAAACTATCTCTTTCTAACCACAAACAGTGAAAATTAAAGGTAAAACAACATAATATCGATCAAAGTAAATCTTGTCTACAAGCTATCATTTCCTTCCTATAAATTGCGAAAAACAGTAGTAAGAAATAAAATATAAATTCAAATAAAATGTCTCCTAACCAGCAACTCCACAGTAAATCACAAAGCAAGGCAGGATTGCTTAGATAAGCCCTGGCTTCAGCACTATGGCTCTACATGCATCCCTGTGTCATTTTGGCCTTCTTTATGGTTCCACTCATTACTTTTTTGTATATGTTAATACTATTATATGTTAAGATTATGTTATATATGATGTACATCCAGTGAGTCATTTCCATTAGATGCACTCTGTGCTGCTGCTGTTAGGCAACACATTAACATCACATTTTGTGTACCTCTTTACATGTAGATTCTCATGACTCAAAGGTGTGTGTCAGATGCTGCCATGTTGGCTAAGCTAGGACATGTGGTGGTATCATCCCTTGCCTACACCCATTTCTTCTCTCACTTGTGTCCTCCTCATCCTCCTCTGACAGCTGTGGCATGTCATTTTCAGACATCTGGGGTTCTTGGGGTAGGTTACCCATACCTATGCCAGGCAAAGGACCATATGTGGTTGCTAACATGTTGTGAAGCATGGCACACACAGTAAAGTCGGCTTTTCAGGTGTATATTGCAGTGCACCCTGGATGTGTTCAGACATCTGAATCTGGCTTTCAGCATGCCAGCCATATACTCAGAAGTGTTTCTTGCAGAAGCTTGTGGTCTATTGTATGTCTGCTAAGCAGGCTTTGATGGTGCTCGGTATGGTGTCAATAGCCACGACTTGAGTGGATAACCATAGTCATGTGTTGGTGGGGGGTAGATAAAACATAAATGTTGTCATAGCCAGGGAATTGCTATGGCTAGGCTTGTATAGGCCTTAGGGCCAATAGCCTAGTATCAGCCTATGAACCTATGAACCTATGAATAGAGGTGCATTCTGCTTTTATCCTAGTTGTGTTCCTGTATTTAAATAGTAGCAGTCCCTCAGGTACTTTGCCACCTAAAAAAGCAGCCATCAGACTACTTCCCTCCATGTAACAGCATTGTGGACAGTACCAAGGTATGCTGCCATGATATTCATTATGCTGTCATCTGCTGAGCACATAAAATGACAGTTAAGTGATAGCCACTCAGTTCTATTAATGGGTCTTTCTGCTTTAGGTTCCATAGGGGTTTTAATAGGGATGTGACTGCGGTCTATTGCACTGAGGACATGGGGAAGTTGGTGATGTTGTAGAACTGATGTATTATATTTCACAGTTCCATGATTGCAGGCATGAAGTGGATATATTCAACTTCCCTGATGCACATTGCTGCCAGGAATTGTGAGATGATGTAACTGGCAGCTGTCTGGGATACTCTTACAGCATCTGTCATATGCTGTTGGAATGTCCTGGACACCAGTATACCTAAACTCAGACAGGCTTTGGTTTTGACAGCTATAGGGTTGCCTTATGAGGTACACACAGACATGTGTGGCATGTACATGGTACACACAACCTGCACCAGCTCTCTGTCAAAGCAGTACGTATCAATGTTTTCCTGGTCTGACAGCTGGCTTCTTTGTAGTCTGGCTCTGTGTCTGTCTGGTTGCCTTCTGGGACCTATTGCCATATCTTCTTGTATGGCTTGCTGTACTGCATCCTGTTGTATTGTTTTCACTGGTGGTTGCATTCTGTTTTTATTTTTTAGTAATACTGTATATTCCACAGATTTCCACCATAGCTTCCATTCATTGGTTTGCAATATGCATTTGACATGGGCTTTTGAAACGTAGTTGTTGAAGTACTTTGTCACATTTAAGTTGTGTTCAGTATGCACACTGTGTTTGGAAACCGATGGGCATGTGTGGAGTTTGTAATTATCCTATGCTGAATAGATAATTACACAGACTGGCGTGTCCTTTGTAGTCACATCTGCAGCTGGTGCAATGAGTCTTCCTACAGCATTCTGTATTTTCCGCAACTTTGTTTCAGAATTTTTCCCCAATATCCTTCAGAAAATGCAAGTTCACACAAATCTTGTTATTGTAGTAACTTTCTAAGTTTATATGAGCAATATTTAAAATATGTCCCTATTTTGGGCCTTTGCCCCCCCCCATTTCTTTAGGCTTTGCCCATTTTTCTTCCTCTAAGAGGTTGAAAGGAATGACTGTGAAACATTACAATGTGGTACTTAAAATGGCAACTGATATCATATATGTACTACATATGTGCACTGCATAAGTACATAGCCAGCCACCAAACAATATCACTCATCTCTTTGTGAAACATGGAAACTAGTGCAAGCATGTGTCCTACATATGTGTAGGAGGGGGCAAGTCCAGCTCTTTACACGCAGGGAAATAGGTATTTTGATTTCAGCAATTTAACATTTCAAAATGTTGGCATTTTAATATTACACATTCAGTATTATAACTTTCAGTATTTTGATTTTCGGTAAGGTTGCATGGTCCCATTTTTCATCATTATATGCAAAGCAAGCCAGGTCAGTGTATTGGGAATTGTTACATCCATGGTTCAAAGCCAAGATATTACCAATGCAATATTAAGGCATATTGTTAAACCTGCCCCTATTAATCTATATTTTCCCATCTATTCTGCAGTCATCTTCACTTTGCAAACCTGTGCATTGCACAAACAAGTCCTACTTTTAGTGTGTATTGGGTAACAGTTAGTAAAGAATGATAGTATGTCTGTTACAATATATTTTGCACAACACTGGTACAGTCAGAAAAATATGAAAGTATTCAGTAATACCACTACTTGAAAATGTATTTTTCTCCAACCCTTATGCATTCATCTTTGTTGCTCAAACAAGTCTATTGCACAAAGCAGTGCTAATGTCATTCTGTATTAGGCAAATGGATATCACAGAACAGAGTCTCTTCTTTACAAAATGTGTTGCACAAATCAGTGTTACTGTCAGTACAAAATTAAAGCATAGTGATGCATCTGCTCTTGGAAATCCATATTACTTCATTCATTCTGACATAATCATTACTCTACAAAACTGTGTATGGCACAAAGTATTGCAACTGTTTATGTGCATTTGGCAAATGGAAATCATGGTGTCAAGGTTGAATTTCTGCAAAAACTAAATATTCAACCTCTTAGGACCTCACAGTCTAAAGGAAACTCAAAAATTTAGAACATTTTTCATTTTTAGAGTTTTATTTTAATTGTATATGTGGAATCTCCAGAAATTAATTCCCTATTAAGAAATGCTTTGAGGAAGAATAATTAAAGTCATATGTCACGTTACTAAAGGAACAACCCTTCTCCCACTCACATAAATTTGTTATGCATTTTGGTGTCATTCTTGCAAGGTACTGAACAGGGCCTCTGTGATTTCCCAGTTTTTGACATCACTATGTCCACACCTAGCCCTGCATGCATCTTTTCTTTCTTTTTTCTTTCTTGCTTGTTTACTTTTTACATTATTGTATATGCTTCATAAGGTATTATGCTGTAGTATATTTTACCTAATATTAACCCAGATGGAAATCATATAACTACATTATACCATTCTAATATGAAATGTGTAAAGATTCCATCAAAGTACTTTGACATGAGTGAAATAAAGCAAAGCAATAAAGTTAAATAAATTTGCCTTCCTGTTTCTTTGTTTGATAATATCATCAAGGTCTGTGAAAACAGAGTTGCCTGTAAATTAGTTACCCTTCAAAAGTATTATTTGTAATTATGTTAAACAATTTTACCTTCTATCAACATTCCCCTCTTGCATCCTCAGTCACTTTCAATGTACTATAGACTCCATTTTTACCTATTCATGTAGAAGTAATGTTATTATTTCTGGAGACCTTAGCACAGACCTGCAGCTACCCCATAAACTAGGAATCACTAAATATCTCTTTTTAAGTGCCTTACTCAGATTGTCTCTACTCTAAAAAATATTCTAAATTCAAACAAAGTATCTATCTTGTACCTCTTAATTACCAGAATTTCAAATAAAATGAATCATAAAATGTGTTCCCAATAATGTCAGTGACATCCTTTCTATTTAAGGTATTGTTTCCTTAAAAAAATCCATTCATTACACATACACCCTTTCCAGAATCAATATAGGATAGTTAGTTGCTGATCTCCACCCATAAACTGGTCTGTTTCCTATCTATAATGTACACTCTCCACAGCCCTCCACATTTCAACTCCATACTAAGAACAGTCTTAGAAAATTATTTTCTATTATAAAACTGAATGTTGAAGGTTTTTATATATTACCTTTGCCATGTTATGGAAATAAACACTTTTATAAAATATATGGACAATGCATGGAATAAATTGAGTAACCTAACTCTCTGAAAGACCACAGTAAACATTTCCTGCTAAGATAGCAATGTATACTCACCATACCTCTTTACCTCATACACCAAGAAATCTGGACAAAGCCATAAAACATGGAAGAACAAAGGCCCAAAATAGGGGCACTTTTTAAATATTGCTCTGACAAATGTAGAAAGTTCATAGAATAACAGGTATTGCATTAGCATGATTTCTTTTGAAGCATATGAAGTCTGAAACTCAAATGTCTGTCTTTATTTTTTATTTCAAACCTCAAAGATTTGCCAGTTATTTGCTAAAAAATCAGAATTTTGTGAGAAACAGACCAAAAATATTAGGCATAAATCTGGACATTTTGTGAACATCTGTACAGTTGAGAGGTATGATACTCACCATTAAAGGACCAGCATCAGCATATGTTCACACACAGCAACGAACAACTCTACTTATTCTATAAACTCCAGTTAGTATGTTTAATGAATTTGTTGAGCTTATCTCCTCATTTAGTACTCATTTAATATTAACTCTCTTTTCACAGTTACTCAGCATCAGTCCAGCTCTCCTACTGCAGCCACCTCATAACTCATCTTCAGATATTCTCTAATTCCCTCTAAGTTCCCTTGTACCATCCATTATATTCTGTGCAGTCACTACTAAACTAGTAAAAAGATCTACACGAAGAACTTGAAATTAAGGTTAAACTCAGTCCTGATGCATTCCATAAAACATTTCTATGAATGACTGCACCTCACAGCTGTTGACCTCAAGCATACATTTTCAGTTTTTCTCACATAACTGGAACAATTCCCCAAAGTTCAAATATGCAATAAAACTCTTCATTGATAACATTGCTACTTCATCTACTTCTAAGAACTTTCAACCATCTCCTTTCTCTGTTCTCTACAAAGATGTTTGAAAACAATTTATAATCCTCTCCCAGAATACATTAACAACTTCTTCTTCTTCTTTCGGGTTTTCAGGGATAGGAGTCGCCACAGCGAGAATACATTAACAACTATGCTATCATTATTAACTGCTGACATGGTTTCTGGTCATACCATAACATTCTGTCAACTATATACTCTCTTATGTACAAGAGATCTACAAATACCGAAAATTCGTACTGTAATGTGGTCATTCTCAGAGATCTAAAATGTGCCTTTGAAAGTATAAATCATACCATTCTTATTGGCAGACTTCAAACATTGTTTCCAATCTTGCATTCTCACTTGTTTCAGTAATTATCCATAATTAATGACAATGACCAACAACAATTCCAACTGTGTCTCCAAATCTAGCACCATCACCTCTGTGTCACAAAAAGTTTTCCGCAGGGTCAATGTTTTATTTATTTTTTTGCTTTTTATTAACAACTTTATCTAAGTTATCTGCCCCTACAGTATTACTATTTATGCTGATGATAATGTGTATGCAAGACTCTGACCATACTCTTACAAACCTTAAGATCAGGTTTCAAAGTAACTAGTTTACTGTATAGTTGGCATTCCAATATCTACCTTACCACCAAATGAAACCAAGAAACGTAGACACTGTCTGGGTCAAAACAGAAACTGACTGTTTACTTAATTAAAAATATATACATCCCTAACAATAATACAATTTCACAAGTATAATGAAGAAAAACACCTGGGGCCATATCCTAGATATTTATCTTTCTTTCAGACGGCATACTGACATTGTATGGGTCAATGTTTTCCAACAACTTAAAGAATGTCACTCACTTTTTCTGCATCTCTTCTTCTTTGCTTGAGCTGTAATTGCCAAAAATATGCTGACAAAAAGAATAAAATGCATTTACCACTCATAGCTCTCACCTCCTTCCCAAAATATTCACAGTTTTCAAAATGTGGTAAATATCATTTGTAGGTTCATTAATTTATCCTAGAAATGGGCATGACTGCACAGATTTACAGAAGGCAAACTGACTTCAAGTCACCGTCTGATCACCTTCCTTTCCTTTTCGTATATATTCATATTATTACTGATGCTGTCCTTCTCTGAAAAATAGACTGCGCGATCATGACCCTATATCCTAGGCAATGAATATTACAGTCCCCAAACCATACCCAAACTCAATTTTTTTAAATGTATGAGAAAAAAAATCTAAAATGTCAGAAGTTAAGAGTAATCACTTGCCTAACAATATTGTGAAATCAGTTCAATACATTTTACAGAAAAAAATGAGCACCTAAAAATAAACATATTTATGTTCAGGGCCGGATTCTATGAGATAGCTGTGGACAGCAAAGAATGCCGAAGGAAGACTTCAGACCACCAGCTGTGGACACAGTTTCAGAAGATATTCTTCAAGCAGTCTTATTACTTAACTATTCAGTGTAGGATAATTGTGGATTCCACACACAACCGTCAGATTCTAAAGCACATTTAGCATGCCCAATGCAACTTAAGTGCAACAAACTGCAGCACTGACTCTGTTTCCAAAATCCATGACAAATGCAATACTGCAGCTCAAGGAATGCGAACTATTCCCATGGAATCCTATGGAATCCATAACCTAAGGCATGATATTCTGTAACGAATGAACTGCAACAGGCTGTGGGACTGCAGGCTATGCATGAGGATCTGGTCGTGCATTCGAGAAGGCAGCCAGTTAGACAGAGAGCAAGACTACAGCTAAGCTAACTCTCAGAGCAACAAATCATTGACAGGTATCACCTAGACAGACAACTGGTGCAGGCTGTGTGCAATATGTGTGCCATACACATGTCTGTCTGAACATTGTCAGGCAACTAAATCCTTCTGAAAAAAAAGTGTGTCTAAGCCTAGGTTTACTGCTACCTGTAGCATTCCAATGACACATGGGAGATGTAGGTATGCCACCGACAGCCTCCAGTCATATCCTGTCAAAATTTTTGATGGCAATATGCAACAAAGTAGATGAATACATACAGTTTCCATTTAAGGCCATGAAGAGGGCACCAGTTCTATAAGCTTGCAAACTTTCCACATGTACTTGGTGCAATAGACTGCACCTGCATTCCTATTAAGATCCCTGTGCATCCAGAAGCAGACAGATGCATCAATCTAAAGGGATAGCCATTCCTGAAGTGCCAAGATGGGTGTGCAGAAGATGGCAGCATAACAAACATCATGGCAACACACCCTGGAAGTTTTCATGATGTTACTGTATGGAGGGAAATTGGTCTGAGACCTGGATTCCAACCAGGTGAAATGCCTGAAGGAATACTACCACTAGATAAGTACAGGAATTCAGCTAGGATGTAAGATAAGGACATCCCTGTCAACATTATCCATGATGACAGCAGATTTGTTCACTCCCCATAAAAGTTGACTGTGGCTATCCCCTTGAGTCATGGCTAATGATCCTGTAGAGCGAATCATCAAACCCTGGAGAGGAAGCCTATAATAGAGCACACAAAACAATGACATGAAATATCATATAGCATGCCTTTGGTGTATTGAAAGCTAGGTTCAGATGTCTGGATGTATTAGGGGGTGCACTGCAATACACACCTGAAAAGGCAGCACAGATGATTACTGTGTGCACCATGCTACACAATATGCTAACAACTACACATGGTGGTCTTTCAGCTGCAGGTGTGTCTGAACTACAACAGATGTCTGAATATGACATTCTGCAACTATCAGAGGAGGAGAAGGAGAACATGGGGGGGGCAGAAGAAACAGCCACAGGTGACGGAGGATGCTACCACTAATCCAGGCTCAGGCAACATAGCAGTGTCTGACACACCTTTGAATCATGACAAGACAAACATAGAGAAGTACACACATTAAAAATTGATGTTCAGGTGTAGCCCCACGACAGCAACACAGAATGCATCCAGTGGCAATTACTCAGTCGATATACCCACTGAGCATCAGAAATAACATAATTCTAACATATAACAGTATGTACACACTGAGCATCAGAAATAACAACATAATTCTAACATATAACAGTATGTACACACTGAGTATCAGAAATAACAACATAATTCTAACATATAACAGTATGTACACACTTCTTCTTCTTTCGGCTTTTCCCGGTTAGAGGTCGCCACAGTGGATCGCCTGTCTGCTCATGATTGGCAGTGGAGTTTTATGGTGTCGAGTTGCCAGCCTGGCACCCAACCTTCCACAGAAGGCACACACACACACACACACACACACACACACACACACACACACACACACACACACACACACACACACACACAGACACACACACACACACACACACACACACACACACACACACACTCATGCCTAGGGCCAGTTTAGAGTATCCAATCAGCCTACAGCATGTCTTTGGGATGTGGGAGGAAACTAAAGCACCTGGAGGTAACCCACGCAACCACAGGGAGGACATGCAGACTCCATACAGAAGGCACCCCAGCTGTGGATTGAACCGGAGAACCTCTTGCCACCATTGGTGGCATCCCTCAGCTTGTCACCCCAGCATGCTCTGTTGGCTTCATGAAGGATCATGGCAAAGCACCACTGATGAAAGGCCTAATGAGATTTTTTGTGACCTCCACCAGCATTAATTGTATTTGTGACTCTGGTCCAGACTTCATTCCTCCATACTATATTTCCTGCATGTCTAAGACATTTCTGTCAATGTTGGCACAGACCACCTATTATAATTTTGTTTTCCTGTGGGGAAAAGTTGTCACCCACAGGTCTGTTTGCAATCTGAAAGACAGTTATATGCATATGGTTAGATTGCTGTGGGGGCCCACATATGGAGATAATTATGTGGCAGGTTATGCCAATTGAACCTTTCTGCAATCTTTGCAATACCAAAGTCTAGGAAATAATCCCTGTGAAACCATATAGTACTGTGAAAATAGGTGATGTGACAACAATGCCTAAATACATAACACTTGGAACAACGACATGAGTTATGATACCAGTAGCTGCTGTCTGTAGGATTTGAACCACTTACAATGGGTATCACAGTAGTGGAGATCCAAGCACAACAGCCTTGTGCCACACGAGCCAAGCACTCTGCATGCAGTTCATATTAACATGCTGCACATAACATATTTCTACAACATGAAGGTCTGATGGCTATAGCTGCAATGCAATTTGATCCTAAACAGACAACCAGTGTAAAAAAAAAAGCAGCCATATTGACAAGAACTGTTATACATGACGAGCTTGTATTAACACAATCAATACTGATCAGTGAATACCATCGATACTAGCAAAGAGTATAAAAAATTATAAATTGAACGATTTATGGAAAGCATTGAAAAGCCTCTATATCTGTAAGAAGACATAAACAGGGATCTTGTTTTACTGAGGTAATAGTCCAAGTACATGTTTTAATAAGCATCATTGAATACACATTCTTAACAGTACTGCAAATCCATACTAAACAGAAACATACGGATACAGGTGGAATCTGTAGCTTTCCATACAAATACCACAGAGTGTATCAAGTTGCCAGCAATATATATGAAAAATCCATGAGTATAACATTATGTACTATTTACTTGTGCTGTTTAAATTTGTCTGTACAACTGCATATGGGAAAGTATTGCTTGCAAGTGATGCAGATACACCCACCTATATGTATACAGGTTAATCCCACACCCCTCGAGTAAGTCACATACATTTTTATATTGCACACAATTTTCCATAAATGTATTACTCTCAGCATATCCACATACATTTTATGGAGTAATGATAACATATGTCTATATGGAGAGAAACACATCCCAACACAGTAATGCTAGCAGGTACAAAATTAACTTTGCAGCTGTCTTTGAGACAGGTATACCTGAAAGTAATACCAGATATGCACATACATCTTTTAAGTCCCATTTGTGCCATACGTAATTAACGAGGTTCATTAAAATTCAAGTTTTGGAATTCCATTTGTGCATTGTTGAGTAACTTCTCGAAATCTGGTGCCTTAGCCAATAGTTTGGCATAACAGGAAGGTGCTCTGTGCAAAATACCCAATAATTATCATTAGACAGGACCATATGTAGCATCTGTCATTTTCTTCCAATGATCTAACGATAACGATCTAATGATAAGTGCCACTTTTGAATTATGATTTTGATACATTTACAGATAACACAATTTTACCTGCAAACTGAGTGGGACCTCAGTGAGCAATTTACTGAACTGTGATATATCAATATTCTCAACATTATAATCGAGATGACTACTTCCACGAGGCTTTGACATGTCTGGGCACCCAATTGGACTAAGGAGGAAACCACCCAGTTGTTGACTGTCCATTCTCAAGTGGAGCATCACATGAAAGCCAGAACATAGAACTTGACAATGATCGATGTATGGAACCAGATTTCAGAGCATCAAGTGGTGCATGGGAATCTACACAACTGGAGTGCAGGTTCACTATCATTATGATGATCTGCATTGCAGGGATGCATCGGAGCTTCATCAGAGGGTCACGGAGGTGAGAAGACACCCAGTAGATGCCTACAATAAGAGTTAAAATTCTACGTATACCTAAACATTCTTAAGGAATTCAGAGATATAGCTGTGTCTTACATATCAGATGCATGCCTTTTAAAACTATTAAGTAGCTTTTCTGACAATTAGCTCATCTGGATAATTGAAAAGACAAGGTGACTGTTCTCTCTGTAATTATGGGTTGGATTCACATGGGGTTTATTTGTTTAATATTGCACATACTAATGATTTTAGATGTTTCTGTTATCCAACATATAAGGACATCATTTCACATAGCCAGTATGGTCGTGTAACACTGATGTCTATAGTACCTAGGCTGCTGATGAATATGCATTGTTCCATTACCATAACACTTTGACAGTGTCACCCAGTCTACCTGTCTACATGTGAATAAATAACTCCTAAAAACCTTTGTTGCTCTGTTTTGCTTTAGAAAGTGAACAGTATCATTTATGTCCCATTTGTTAACACAGGAACACTGCAAGTCTGACTGTCTAAACATATCTTCTGCATTGTAAAACTTGATGATATCTGGCAGTTTTGTGGAGCATGAGGGCCTATACAATTTATATGACAGATATTTCCATATTCATCCATTATACACAGGAATACAGATACAAAAGCAATAGTAGCTTTTTAATAATGAAAATGAGATGGCAGTTATCTCAGCAACAAACTGACATGAATATATAATGGCTAAATGTGGGTTCACATCCATGAAGGGTATAGTTTTCAATATATTCTTATTTTGTCTGTGTAAAGGGTTTAAAAATGCTGCTATACATACCTGCACATTTAATATTAAAGGTGATTTTAAACATCTTTATGACTATGTCATTTATTCACTGGATTTCAATTAATCTCTCCATAATCCCTAATGTTCTGCAACTCTTTTACTACAGTTTTATGGGTAAAGCATTGAACATACTGGTATAGTACTGCAAAAAGAATGTGGACTATGTTAACATTTGCAACTTGAATTTCATGTATAACTGTGTCATTGTTTAATAATTCAAATCCAACACCCTTCTCATACTTATATTTGGAGGGTGTCAGATTTTCAGATAAACATTTGGACTGTAGAACACAGACATCACTTGATAACTGGAATACATTTGAGTTAAAATTCGTCCTTTGACAAAAAATATCTGTACATGGTTTATGTCCTCTCCCTAGAATACATGAACATGTACATGATGTATTTACCAGGATGTGGAGTGGTGATTCGTCACTGGGACAAAGCAGAAATTCCCTAAGACTCCAAGAGCAGAATAGGTTATTTCTTACATATATTTCATTGAATTGCATTTCTTTAGCACTTGAAATTGTGCTATACAGTTAATTTACTATATTTTGCACTGCTATAAAACTTTTTTTAACTATTTTACTGCATTTGTGTACTGTTTTATACTGTTTAACTGTATTTTGCATTGCTAGATAGTGTTTCATTACCACAATTTCATTTTTACTGAATTGCTTTTACATACAGAGAGTTGCATTTTCTGTTTGTGAGTGCTCTATCTGTGCTTTTCTGTGCATTTTTGTGAGATTTCTGTATTCTAGTCAGGTAGCATAGTCTGGATAGAGGCCTGCTGTTTGTTTGTTCTGATTCCCTGCCAAGGAGTGTATCATATAACTGATTTGTTTGCAGTTAAAAGCATTCTCTAGTGTCTCCTTGCTTATTTATCTGTTTAAAACTTTAATTTAGTGGCTCACTGCTGTTTTTCTGCTGTGATAAACATTTCTGTATTGTTTTCTGCCTAATACAGTAGGTAGTAGTTGTAATAGTTTCCCATCTTCCCTCCCTATTGATGTTTTGTTCTTATATTGGGTGGCTTTGCAGTTGCTCACCCCTACTGTAAATTTGATCTGGGACACTCCTCCCAGTCTAGTGTAATTAGCTCATTCTACCTAATGCAGAAAGAACATTTGAGAAAGCAACCCACTTAGGTTCTTAACCTTGAATTATCTTCTGTTCCTGTTTTCTCCCTCTCCACTACTAAAAAAAAAAAAAACTTTGCTATTCTCCTTGTGTTCTGACTGAGTGTGCTTCTCAGCTGATAAGTATATTTTTTGCCACTTTTTAACTGTTCAGAGTTGAATAAAACGATAATCAAATTCAGTTCAGAATACAGTTTGAATAAATTGCATGTATTTAAACTGTATTTGGTTTAATATTGCTATACACTCAAGTGTGCTAGCTTGCACTGCACTTGAATTGTTTTTAGTGTTGTTTTAACTGCTTTTCTGTAAAAAAAAAATATAAGCTTGTTTCCTGCCTTTCCTGTAACCAGTCTTGTCCAGATACAGATTTGCTATATCCAGGACTATTTGTAAGCTTCTTAGTCCCCAAGACTTTCTGTGTTGGAGGGAAGCATTCTAGCTTATCAGTAGGAGTGGTAAGCACTAGGTAACCTATCTACCAAAAGAAGAATGGTTTCTGGCCCAGAAATTGTAGTATATTGCCTGTTTGGGCATTTTTTCTATCTCTTTCAACTTTCTGGTTTAAAAGCATGCATTTGTGCTTGATTCTCACCTTTCTTGTAACTAGTCTAGTCCAGATAGAGATTTGCTGTATTCAGGACTGTTTGTAAGCTTCTGAGCCCTGCAAGCCTTTCCGTGCAGGAGGGAAGCATTCTAGCTTATTAGTGGAAGTGGTAAGCACTAGGTAGCCTATCTACCACAAAATGAGTAGTTTCTGGCCCATAAATTGTAGTTTGTTGGCTGTTTGGGCATTTTTTCCATCTCTTTCAACTTTCTTGTTTAAAAGCCCACATTTGCACTTGTTTCCCACCTTTCCTGTAACTAGTCTAGTCCAGATACAAATTTGCTGTATTCAGGACTGTATGAAAGCTTCTGAGCCCCCGAGCCTTTCTGTGTTGGAGGGAAGCCTTCTAGCTTATCAGTGAGAGTGCTAAGCACTAGGTAGCCTATCTACTAGAGGAGTGGTTTCTGGCCCAGAAATTGCGGTTTAATGACCATTTGGGCAGTTGTTCCATATATTTCAACTTTCTGGTTTAAAAGCCCATGTTTGCACTTGTTTCCCACCTTTCTGAGTGGTGCCAAATTCTGCTCTTCAATTTTCCCTTAGATCTGCTAGTTCTCTCCTCTCCTTCAGTTTTACTAGCTTATTAGTCTAGCACTTTATCAGACTTTTTGTAGCAATTATTGTAGCACACAAAAGTGCTACAAGCACTAAATGTTCTACAAAGAAACAGCTCCAGTACTTATTATTAATGCCCATCACCCAGGCATGTCTAAAGGCCAGTTCCCTGTGCCCTCTCCTATAAACCTGGTGAACTTGGGCATCCTGAGGCAATGTAACAACTGCCTCATGTACACTAACAACCCTCTCCTCTTACCTCCCAACATTCAGACTTGTGAGAGATGCCCTTATATATCCAAACTGGAAGAAGCCATGCACTCTCCAACCAAGACCAGAATAGCTGGTCAAGAGGAGAAGGTCAACACTTGCACCACACCATATGGAACACATAGCCCTCCAGAACACAAACCAGCACTGCCTTCACATAAAAACACAAACCACACACCCACCTTTGTGGAGGCTGTCAATAACAATCTACCCAAACAGCAGAGACCTCTAAGAAATGCACTCTACCACCACAACACAACACTAATCATGAGACACATAACTCTCCTAAACAGTGTGCCACTCAACCAAAGCTCCTAAGGCAAAACAGAATGCCCAACACACTAGCCATAGGTGACTCAATAGTGAGGCACACTGATGTCCCACTCACTAGGTTCAATTAGGAGATAGTAACAGTCAGCTGCCTGTCAGGTGCCTGGATCTGCCACATAACACACACACTCAGGTCCCTCAACAACAGGTACAAATATGACTCTATCATTGTACATGTAGGTGTGAATGACCTGAGATGTACCTCCCTTGGGCTACATGAAAAGAGACATAGAGGAGTTCTCAGATTATGAAGCACAGGTGGGTATGACCCTAGCCCCGAACAGCATCCTGCCATCACCCAGAATGATACCACAAGCAGAAAATGATTGATTTCAACAATTGTCTAAGTTTCTGGTATCATTCTAAGGGGGTCCAGTATCTGTCTGCCTGGGATGACATGATTAACAGACCTTGATGCTTTGCCAGAGATGGCCTGCATCTGTCAACCTTGGTCTTCCAGATACTGGCCAAGGCTATTGCTACCCCTATAGTGCCTTTTTTAGGCAGTGCTCCAAAGACCAAATTACCACCAAAACAGCTACAAACAAATGCAATCTGAGGGTAATGCTGCTCAACATTAGAACTCTAAATCTCAAAATGCACTTGCTTGATGCACTCCTTAAAATGGCAAACATTGACATTTGTGCTGTAATAGAGACCTGGTTCAAGGCAGCAGAAAGCACCCCTGTACTACCAGTCTATAACTCATTGCACACCTTTCGGCCCCAGAACTTGACCTGAAGCTCCAAAGGTAGTGGTGTTTTCATATGCATAAAGATGCACACACCTCCAGACTGGTAGCCCAACATAATGCATCAGAGATACTTCAGGTACAGCTAACATTGGGTAAGTCAGCGATTCAGGTCGTAGCCTGCTATAGGTCCCCAACCATGTCCCAAGACTCACACTCCACGTTCCTAAGCACCCTGGAGGAATATTAGGGTCTAACTTAACACTCTCATACTGGGCAACTTCAACTACCCCTCCATTAATAGGGAAAACTACTCATGTACCAATACACTTGCCCAACATTTCCTGAAATTCATTAATTCCAATGCCCTGGACCAATTCATTCTTACCCCCACTAGAGGCAGCGACATTCTTGACCTGGTCATTACTAACATAGGCAACGGTTGTTCTACACCAATAGTCAACTCCTCCCTGGATAGATCTGACCACAGATTAATCACCTTGGAAATCCACAGCCCTCCCATCCCCCCACCCCCTGGAAAGGTAACCACCATGAAAATTTTTTCCAAAGCTAACTTTGGGCTCCTAAAAACAGAGGTGGCTAACTTCACAGCATCCATTCAAATGGAGAATAGTTGCATGACCACCAAATCATACACCGATGCACTGTACTAACCCATACAGAAATGCATGGATCTCACCATACCCAATAGAACCAAGACACTTTCCTCCAAAAAAAAGAAAGCCAATCTGTTGGTCCCGGGCCATAAACAAACTCTACAACAGAAGGAAGAAACTGATGCAGAATAAGGTGAAGTCCCAAGACTGGAAAAACTCCCTTATCAGCCTCAACAAAAGTTGAGATCCCTCATCAAACCCTCTAAAGCTAGCTATGAAAACAGAATTGCAGTAGATAGTAATGACAACCACAAGGTCTTCTATATTTATGCAAAGAATCTCCAAGGAAATACCCAGATTTGCTCTGAGCTACTGCATAATGGTACCTCCTATACCAAACCAACAGATATTGCCAATATACGCGCCGATATATTAAATGCCAACTTAACCCTCTCCCCCCAAAGGACCAACCCCAATACCAGTAGATTGCCAGGCACCCGGTATTACTGCTGCACAGGTTAAAACAGCACTGGCCAAGGCCAAGAATTCAGCTTCTATGGGACCTGACAATATCCCTGGCTGTGTTCTACATGAACTACAGAGTGAATTGGCACCTCACCTGTGTGCTCTGTTCAATTTGGCACCTCACCTGTGTACTCTGTTCAATCACAGCCTCACCTCAGGCTTTGTACTGAATGGCACACTGTTACAGTCATCCCTCTCCACAAAGGAGGAATGACTATGGACCCTGGGAACTATCACCCCATTAGCCTGATGATTCTAATATGCAAAGCTATGGAACACATCATCATGGACCTAATAAACAAGGATATAGGGAATCTCCAAACTGTGGGTCCTACACAGTTTTGTTTTGTGAAGTGTAGATGATGCCTGCTCAACTTGGTCGACTTCTTTGAGTCAGTCACCAGAGCTGTAGATGAAGGCAAGGTGATTCATACAGCCTACCTTGATCTGGTCAAGGCCCTTGATACCATTCCCAACTCAGGAATCAAAGAGAAACTCACTAAGCTAGGCATCAACCCCTATATCACTAGGCTGGTTGCAAACTGGCTCACAGATGGAACCCACAATGTGAATGTAGCTGACTCTAAGTTAGACTGCTGAACAGTCATGAGTGGAGTCCCAGAGGGTTCAGTCCTGGTTCCTCTCCTGTTTGGTATCTACATCTCTGAAGTCCAGGCCAACACAAAGGGACTCTTGTTGACAAAGTTCACAGATGATTGCAAGTTGGGAGCTATTATTAACTCAAGTGATGTTGACGTCCTACAGAATGGCCTCACTGAGACCAACGACTGGTGTCAGAATCATGGCCTTAAGCTCAATGCCAAAAAATATGTTGTCATCCCCTTTGGGAAAAACCTGGTTGCCATGCATTACCAAATCAATGGTAGTCCACTGAACACAAAAGGTGTTATAAGAGATCTGGGAACATAGGCTGACAGCAACCTCTCTTTTGACCACCACGTTGCCACTGTGGTCAGAAAGTCCTTCTGGTTGGCACATCTCATTACTAAGGGTTTTGCATTCAGGAGAAAGAGTTCATTGTCTCCCTCTACTCTTCCCTCATTAGGCCAGTCATTGAGTACAATACACCATTTGGCATATACCTCAATAGGCACCTGCAACAACTGGACAGGCCACAAAAGTACCTCACAAAGAGGATCCTAGGCCTTAAACACTTGTCCTATATGGACAGACTCAAAAAACTCCATCTATTCTCTGTCTCATATTGCCTACTTAGAGGTGATCTCTGCTTGACTTACAAAGCCATGTCTGACCCAGCTCTGTTAGAAATGCTACATCTAAAGAAATCCCAATCTCTGCTCACCACATGCTCCAGAGACCTCAACCTCATTACCACAATCAACAGAGCATGCTGGAGGGACAGGTTCATAATCCGGAGATTGCCCATGCTATGGAATAGACTTTCCATACATGTCAATCACAGCACCTCACTGGCCCTCTTCAAAAGAAATATGGATAGCAAATAGAAAATTCACCCCTGGGATCACCCCAGTGGCTCTACTCGACAGAGGCACTGGGAACTAAGGTCGGGTGGCACAATGCCAGGGTAATCCTATGGGCTAGGCTTGTAAAGGCTCCAGGGCCATTAGCCTAGTACACACCTATGAACCTATGTACACATATTTGTAGTTATTTGTTAAGAACAGCTATGTGCTACGTGACATTATTCCACTGTCTGAGGTATGAAAGTTTACAGTTATGTTTTTGTGTTGTGACCACTGTGCTGAGATGCATTCATGCTTGCAATCTTGTTTTCATAAAGTGCATTGTACTGCTTTTAAGCGTAAGCCATGATTCCTATTAGTACCCCATCCCTGCACATTCATACCTCAGATTCCTTTAAGTGCGTGGTGGATTAGTTAGATAGGTAGGTGTCAGTGTTAGAGTGTGCACCTAGCTGTGATTGCAGGTCTGAATCCCCGGTCCTCCAATCCATGTTCATTTCTGTTCCAATATGTAAAGGACTGTGTTTGAAAAATTCAAAACCATGTATGGTGATTCTGTAACATTCTTCAATTTAAAAGTTAGAAAACATGAGCTGAGCAATGTATATCAATGTTATTTCAGACCTGCATCATTCATACATGCTTTTTGCTTTTTGCAGGTGATGAGGACCGTACTCATAATCCAGCACTGTGCATCAAGTGAATGGAGGCTGGTGGAGCAGTGTAGGGAGAGAGGTATGTTGATTACTTTGATTTTGTAAATAAAAGAGATGTGGTCATTGTTACAGGCTCATATTGTTGCCATTACTGTGTATACTACTTATAATGCAGGGATACCCATCATGCATCTTTTAAGGTAAGTGCAATTGTCAGACAATATCTGCATCTACAACTATGACTTGCCTAAAACTATGTTTACATATCATTTAGCAGTAAGCTGTTTTCTGAAGATAATCTTTTGAAATGTAAGACACAACCTACATGAGCATCATTTATGTGTAACTGTCACAGTGCAGTTGGTTCTGACATTTCACATGCAAGTTAATAGTATGTTGTTTGTAATATATGTGTTGATGTACTTATATGTGTGGATGTGGTGCTGCATGGATGTCTGGTATGGCAGTGTTTGCAGGTATCACATCTGCCTATAATGCCTTTGATGGTTTGTTTAAAACGCAGTTGTATCCTGTGTTTAAGGATACTTGTAAATGTAGGCATTCCTGTTCAACACTTAAAGCTGTCTGTTACATAATCAGTAAGCATCATCATGCTGTTTGCATTCTGCAGGAGAGTGACTGCTAATAAATGTATGTAGGCCACTGATACAATTGCAGGCAAAGAAGACTATTTATACAACATAAACTATATTTTCACGTGTCACAGGCTGTCACTGTGTTTATGCTTGCATATTATTACTAGTGTGTTGCGTTGCATTCCAAAAATGTGATGTTGGGTCAGCCAGTGAACATGTTGCCTTGCTCAGCTCTTTTGCATATAGCTTTCACATTTCACACTGGATTGTCACTCACATTATCTTCAGTATAACAGTATGTTAATTGGCAGCTGTTCATATGACACATTACATGCACAAACACCTGGGTTACAGATGACAATCACATACCAGCATAAATGTGCAGGGTACACATACAAGACAGGAAAGATGGGACTAGTGATATTCTCACAGACAGTCCACTGGCCAATTTACTGAGACATATGTCACAATAATTAAACAGTGCAGGTCACACTACTGGTGTTATGTTGTCATTTTCACAGTGCTGTTATGCAAGGTAGGCTCGTGTGAGTATTCCCTGACACAGTATCATTGCATGCTTCTCTTCAAATGTCAGCATATGTAAGTGTGCTGGCTTTGCACATGTTTGTCGTGCATAATGATGGCTGGTAAATAAGAGTTCAGGTAATATCAGGATTTCCAGTGTTAGGCTCTGTTATGTATCCCATGGCATGGCCTTAAGTTAGCTGCTCACATACTGTGATGGATACAGTGGCTCTCACATGTTCCACTATTGAAAACATCAATAAATATAGATAACAGGACCTAGGGAATGTGCTTTGTGCATGAGGAGCCATCTGCTAGCAGCAAATCTGTTTATTATACTTGTCTTACATAATAATTTTAGGCCATTTCATCTGAGACTGTATTTTTAACAACACCCACAATGTATGCTGATATACCTTTATTCTCATATGCAGATATCACATGTTGACAGGATGCTACTTAATATCTGTTAGATTGCAGATGTGCATAACAGTTTCAGTGTAATGTCAGCTCTGTACATGAGCTTCAGTTTAATGCCAGCTCTCCTTTCACTGGAATGGGTGGACTGATGGACATTTTGTTTTCATTTTTATGATTTTGATCACTGATATACATTGCATATGGTGGCACAATTGACTATGGCCATAACATATTATAATGCTTCATACTGCTTTCTACCTGTTCATTTTGTCACAATGGGTATGTTATGTAGTCATGTAGTAGCAAGTATGCATATGCACTTTCTGTCTTGTGTTGTGATTCACCTTGACAGAACATGGGACCCATACATGCTCACCCATCAGACATAAAATATGAGTGCATGGCAGACCACTGTCAGTGTCCTGCAATAATGATGATGAACATGACAGAGGTAAAGATGATGATGAAGAAGTTAGATCTGCATGTGCCATCATCCATGCTGCACCCCAGCAGAGATGACACCAGGCATCCCAATAACAATATTTTCAGGAACAGCTTTAGGAGATAGTGACTGATGGCTTTCAGACACAGGTGAGGGACATGATGGGGAATTTCTTCTAAGATATGGTATGGGCTGTGTGGAACTCATTCAGGGAAATAGCCCAGGAGATCATTTGTGATGTTCATTGACTGTGTGATCAGCTTGTGTAATGCTGCCACCATGGCGTTTGCCATATCACTGACTGGACTGTATATGCACACTTGTGCATGCAGACCATTTTCCTATCATGCTTATGTGATACACATCTAAACATACACTGCAGATGTCATGTGCAGAGTATCATTATGTTTCAACGGGGGCATGACACACATTACCTCATTAAACTTTCATTCAACATTCAGTTGTCCATGAGGTTTGGCACTTAACGTGCTGCTACTGTTGCAACAATTCCACTGCATACATGTATGGTACTGACAACAAATCACAAACAAATATTGTCCATATTCCACAAATTCCACAGTGGCATGGGTATCAGTCGTCATTTGCCATGAAGTGTCTGGTCAACAGAAGGACTTGTCCTTGACCCCATGGTTTGGATGATACTTGCCATACTGTCACACTGGAATGCTGGCATTGTGTGTGGCATGTGCTGGTAATACATAGTGTTTCATTTAATTGTCTCTGATACATATAGGCAGGCCTCTTTTACTGAATGCATAGACCACCAATGTAACATTCATATTCACATCATGGTAATGCTAGTTTCTCCTTCTTTGGCCTATGTTACATTTCCACATCCATTCTTTATTAACATGAAGTCAGTAATTGCTCACAGTTCCAAGGTACAACAGCATTTCTCTATTGATCGTAATATGTATAGAGACATGTACATAAACCATTGCATATGTACACCATTTCCTGAAATTAGTGAACTTATGTGGTCATAACCAGAGTCAGTGGCATATAACTGCAGGTGTTCCACATTTTATTTTACAAAAGCATGACAGTACATATGTATATGTGATACCGATTCTTAACTTGCTTACCTATGACTGTTGCTGTTTTATGATTGCACAATACTGTGTGTGTGTGTGTGTGTGTGTGTGTGTGTGTGTGTGTGTGTGTGTGTGTGTGTGTGTGTGTGTGTGTGTGATTTACACATGCCCATTTTTGTTGATATGAGCAATACAGTCTGCCCACGTGACATACATTGGCCATTCGCTTTGATGTAGCATGGGTTGGCTTCAATACAACCCTGTGTGGTGTACACATTCATTTACACTATGTCACCTTACATAGTCCTGCTACAGAGGTTTGATGCCATGTATTCCTTGATGTGGGCTCAGTTTGTCCACCTCTTTTCTCCTTTTGTAGGTATGTCATACATCTTGCAAATATGCATGGTATAAGTTCACCTTTGTTGGAATTCTTATGCATTTTCATATAGTTGTTTTTTTAAAAGGTTAACTTGTGCCAGTTCTATGGGCATTATACAAATGCAGGACACCTGCACACCAGATGCTGGCTACTGTTTGCAATACATCTTTGTTCTTGTTATACTTGTGGGTTACATATTACCCAGTGTACATTGTTGAAATACATGTGCATATCCAGGTATTGGTTACATAGCACTAATCATAAATTTGTAACCATATATGCTAACCAAACGGTGATGTGAAGTTTGGCTCTAGATGATTGTCACTGTTGAAGTGACACTCTGACCCCGTGTATAAAGATTGGGAAACGGGTTGTGGATGTATGGATGGGTGGATTATTACTACATGTCATTAGTGTTTGTATGTGTATCAACATTGCTTTCAAATACTTTTATTAGGCCAATGAACATCATACATATATGCCTATATATATACTTTTTTGACATGATGCATGTGTGTGACATATGCATTCCATTACATGTCTGTTGGGTTATGTACACCTACTTGTGTAGGTAGCATCCAGTTTTCTACTTTGCTACAGCAATGGTGTTTGGCACTGTGCTTGGGTGTTTGCCTTTCACATGTATGGTTAGAAATTCTGTTCTCTCCTCCAGTAGTATTCTCCAACAGTCAAGGGGCTGCATTTACTCATCTGTGCTGTTGCTTGGCTTACACTTGTACTGTGGAGACTAATTGGATATTGGATTATTTATCCAATGTGTATTGTGATCGCTATTTACTACCCTAAAACACATAACTGCCATTAGTCATACACATCCAGGTATGACTGGTACACAGTTTGCAACATGCCATAACAAAACAGTGCATAGCTACATATGTATTTCTGCATTTCATCAAGGTTAGTATGCATCCGCACCTTGTTTATCATCTTTCCATTGTCCATGTTGTACAGTGCACCATTTGTGTAACTTACCTTACTGGTTATTTCTGACCTTTGTCTGTCATGTGTTGTGATACTTGTTGTATGGGTATGTCTGCTCTGATTACCTTCTACTTCTCTTTCCCTGTCTTTACCTTTCCTTCTAGTCTTAAAAAAGAGGACCTATTCCCACCAAAAAAAGCAGTCCATGCCTCTCTGACTGCCCCTCAGATTTTCCTCTTGTAACAAACCTCTTGTGTGTCCCTCCTCTTCAGCCATACCCCATATCTGTTTTCCTATCTCTCTATTTCCTTGAATCATAGGATCATAGGAGGCTGCTAGGCTAATGGCCCTGGGGCCCTTACAAGCCTAGCCAAGAGTTTATCCCCAAAAAAAGAAACCTCAGTCAGCACCTGTTGCCCCTGTCAGTGAGGGACACAGGTAGAACCTCTGGGACAAATTTGTGGTTTCCCATCCACTCATCAAGGTTGTGGTTGAAGAGCATCAGCAATATACTCTGACTTGAAGTGTATGGGAAGTCTATTCCAGAGATGGGGCAACCTCTGGGATACAAACCTGTTTCTCCAGCAGGTTTTGTTAATGTTGCATATTAGATTTAGGCCTTTCAATCAGGTAATGTGTGAGGAGTTAGACTTATGGATATGGAGCATGTCTAGTATGCCAGTGTCTGAGATTGCCTTGTATGCGAGACACAGATCACCTCTGAACAATCTGTTAGATACCAAGTAGAGTGATAAGTGATTTGAGCCTGTACATGTAGGACAGGTGTTGGAAGCCATGGATTCTCTTTGTGAGGTATTTCTGTGGCCTTTCCAGCTGGTGAAGGTGTTTGGAGAGTTACATACCAAATGGGACATAGTACTCAATTATTGGTCAAATGAGGGAGGAGTACAGAAAGGTAATAACCTCCTTTTTTCTGGATGCCATCCCTTTACTTATGAGATTAACCAAATAAAAGACTTTTCTGACCACTGCTGCTACATGATGGTCGAATGTGAGATTGTTGTCAACCTGTGTAAACAGGTCTATCACGACAGGAAGTGTGCTTAGGGGGTTGCCATTGATGTGGTATTCAGTAGGGGCTGTGTTTTTGCTGAATGGTATGATAATACATTTTTTTGCATTTAACTTAAGGCCATGACTCTGGCACCAGTCATTTGTTGCTGTGAGACCCTCTTGTAGTATGCTAACATCATTTGGAGACTGTGCATTACTTGTGTTCCCCACACATGTTCTTCACCCATTTTTAGCTACTGTTAGCTATGGCAATATGGCCATAATTGCCTTTCGCCTTTATTAATTTTTTTTATTAGAAATTTTGCAGGATCCATTGGAATCCATAAGTGACACCAAATATATTTTACTAATAAATTAGGAGGTATTCCATAGTATTGTTGTAGATATGTACTTATGAATCTTAGGCAACTTAGACTGGGATAGTATTTATGAGGCAGTTTTCATAACTAATGTAGTAGCTGTGACTGATATACTGTGCACCGTTGCTACTAAGAAACTATGTTATGCACTGAGATATTCTAAGTTTACTAAGGCAGATTTACATATTACAGGCTTGTCTGCAACTTTTGTGCTGATATCAATCGAAAGCACCAGATTCAGTGAATTATAAGGAATCTGATCCTGTGTCTTTATTGACAGAATAAAGCCAAAATCTTCTTCTTTTCTCTGTATCACTGTCAGCTTCAGCCTCTTTTTTATTTTGCTTTTACTTGTTTTGAATACTTATCCCATATTAGCTACTTGTAAATATGTACATAAATCGTAATGATAATTAATATCTTGAATCTCTTATTCTGTCTTACTACATGACTGGACTTCTCTGATTCATCTGTGCTATCCCTTACTCTTAGAGTAAGCACTGTAAATTCCTGCTGCACCAATGATGTCACCTCTAACTTAAAATTCATAACCTAATCCACCATAGCATTGCATGTGATCTGTCCCTGTTGATCTGGTATTCTCTTAATCCTGTAACATATGCTGACTATGCAAACAATATTTCTTGTCAAACTGTTTATTCTTATGCATATAATGCTTTGTGTTCTATGTTTTGTTATTTCATTCAAATTTATATTCAATGTCCTATTATTTTATTTTGTACCCTGACTCTTGGGTTATGGCTAAAAGGAGTCCTTGTCCAGTCTATTTACACAGCCAACAAATAAACACACAGTAAAAAGAAATAATATATACATAAACAAATGGGAAAGATGCATACATTATTTAGGCCATTGTAATGTTAGGTGGATGAAAATGGTACCCTTTCATTTAGTAATACAATTTTCCAATTTCTGCAAACTGCTTTTTAGTCTCTTTGGAATCAGTGCTGTTGGTTAAAATTATCATGTACCTCAGCATTAACAAGAAGAAATATGATCAGTCTCAAGTCAAGAGCTTGTCCAGAAATGTTCTGCCTTAGCAGACCTCTTCCTTAGCAGCTTCTAGTATACCTTTTAGATATCTACCCACTATGTATTTTGTTGCCATGTCTTCAAGCTCTTCAAAAACAAATTCTCATTGACAGCCAGTCATCTTGATCTAATCAATTTCCTCAGCAATATATCTTGTAACATGAAATTGATTAATAATTGCATATTTAGGTGGGCATTGCTTGAAACCCTTTTCCTGTGGATAGCAGAATACATGTTCCATACACTATCAGGAGGAAATGTATCTTAAATTGCTTGTCTAAAAGCACAGCCTGCACTCATAAGAACGAAACTTTAATACTCAGGTCTTTGACGGAGGAGTGGTCTCAGCCCAGAAACTAGTAGCTTATTGGCCGTTTTGGGTCAGTTCCTATCTCTTTCAGTTTCCCTGCTTTAAAACCTGCATTTGCGTGGTGTTGCACCAGTATACAACTCAGCACAGCTCCTTGTGGTGTCCTGCAGAGTGATACAGGCAACAGAGAGACCTAAGAGAGACTTTCAACTGATTTAAGTATTTTTTCTTTGCTTACTGCTCTGACTGCATTTTCCCACCTAAAAAGCGAGTTTCTATCTGTTCTGTGTTTGAAAAAGTTTAAAATTGTATTGCCTTATCTGCTTTTACAGTTGCACTTTCTAAAAAGTCATTTTTGTATTGTTTAATTGTTGTAGGCTACACACTCAAGTGCGCTAGCCTGTTTATTGCATTTACAGTGCTTTCTGTGTGATTTTCTGTTATTCTCTGCAAAAAAAAACAAAAACAAGAAAAACAAAAAAAATATTCTTTTTCCCGCCTTACTGAACTAGATTAGTCCAGATTTTAGGCTTTGCTGATTTCCGGACTGTGGTAAAGGTTCCTGTGTAGCCCATATCCTTACTTGGATAGGAGGAAGCTTCTCTGTTCACCAGTGAGAGTGGGGAGCTTTGAGCAGCCTATCTGTCCCTGGAGGAGTGGTCTCAGCCCAGAAACTAGTAGCTTATTGGCCGTTTTGTGTCAGTTCCTATCTCTTTCAGTTTCCCTGCTTTAAAACCCGCATTTGCGTGGTTTTCCATGATTTTGCGCATAACGCAGCATCGGGCAGCGCCACTTAATCAGGTTTAAACTATTCCCGGCTCCACAAAGTCTACTCTTCACTTTTTCCCTTAGAACTGTTCTAATTCTCAAAGTAACCACTCTATTTTCATTCTAAAGTCCTGCACTTGCTCTTATAAGTAATCTTATAAATAAACACTAACAAACTAAAGCACTACACCCTCTCATACTCTTTATAAGTACTAGGCCCCTATTGGTCCATTCTGATCAGTCAAAAATCAGTTCCTTATACTTCTCTGGCATGTCCAAAGGTCAGTTTCAGGTTTACTCTCCAGTCCAGCTAGTGAATCTGGGAATCTTGAGGCAATGTTACAATTACCTTATGTACACAGACCACCCTCTCCTCCTCCCAACAAGCTCAAATATATGTGAGAGATGCAACTATACAGCTAAACTGGAAGCTGAGCTCTCTCAGCCCAGGACTGGCACAGTCAGTCAGGAGGAGAAGGAAATCACACACACCACAAATCCAGTCTCACATAGACCTATTGTATCAGCAAACCAAACACATAAACACACAAAAACATACTCGGAGGCTCTAAATAAAAATTTGCCAAAGCAGCAGAGACCTCCAAAGCAGACATCCAAGCAACCGCTACCCCACAATGATACTCACGTATCACATATTTCACAAAGTCAGTGCAACACACAGTAACAGCCCTTAAGGCTAAACAACACACCTAATACACTTGTAATAGGTGACTCTATTGTCAGACACACTGACGTCCCACTCACCAGACTGAACAAGGAGAAGGTCACTGTAAGCTGCCTGTCGGGTGCCAGGATCCACCACATAACACAAGCACTCAGGTCACTCCAAAGCAAGTACAAATATGACTCCATCATTGTTCATGCTGGTGTGAATGGCCTCAGACATACCTCCTTGGACTACATGAAAAGAGACATAGAGGAGCTCTCTGATCATGTAGCCCAGGCCGGTATGACCCTGACCTTGAGTAGCATCTTGCCCTCACCAAGAATGATGCCACAGTATAAAGACAAAATGATCAATTTTAACAATTGGCTAAAGTATTGGTGTCATTCAAAGGGGATCCAGTGTCTGTCAGCCTGGGACGACATGCTAGACAAGCCACGTTGCTTCGATTGGGATGGCTTGCACCTGTCACCTCTGGGCTTTCGAATACTGGCTAAGGCTCTTGCCTCCCCCATAGTACCTTTTCTAGGCAAGGCTCAAAAGACAAACCCACCTCCATAGACAACACAAGGAAAAAAAAACTAAGGGTAATGCTGCTCAACGCCAGAAGTCCAAACCTCAAGATGCATGCACTCGAGGCTCTCCTCACTATGGAGAATATCGATATCTGTGCAGTAACAGAAACCTGGTTCAAGGCTCCCGAGAGCACCTCAGCACTACCAGGTTATACCTCATACCATGCTTTTCAGCCCCAAAACTTGGAAAGAATCATAAAAGGAGGGGATGTATCCATATTCATCAAAGATACCCACACCTCCAGGTTAGTGGCACTGCATGAAGCATCGGAGACCATCCATGTGCAACTAACAGTGGGCAAAACTGCCTTTCAGTTTGTAGCCTGCTACAGACCACCCTCCCAAACTCAGGAACCCCATTCAGCATTCCTGAGAACACTGGAGAATATGAAGGTCTCTCCAAACACCATAATATTGGGTGACTTCAACTACCCAAACATAGACTGGGAAAACTACTCAAGCCGCAACACCCTAGCCCAATGTTTCCTACAATTTATGAACTCAAATGCTATGGAACAACTGGTCACCACTCCCACAAGAGGGGGCAACATATTGGACCTGGTCATCACCAACATGGGGACTCTATGCTCCACCCCAGATGTAAACCCCTCATTGGTAAGATCAGACCATAAATTAATTGCACTGGACGTCCATATCCCGTGCCCACCCCCAGCCAAGGATACCACTGTGAAAAATTTCTCAAAAGCAAACTTCACACTTCTCAAAACTGAGGTGGAATCCTTTAAAGCCCCTGGGCCAGTGGAAAATACTGCCCAAACAGCAGAATCCTTTACAAACGTATTTTATGGACACCTACAGGAATGCATGGATTGTGCTATCCCAAATAAAACCAAGACTCACTCCTCCAAAGGCAGGAGACCTGTCTGGTGGACCCCGGCCATAAATAAGCTATACAACAGAAGGAGGAAGCTACTACATGATAGAGCAAAATCCCAAAAAGGGAAGGCATCTCTGATCAGTACTAGCAAGCAGCTATGATCCCTCATAAAATCATCCAAGGCCAGCTTCGAAAGAAAAATTGCACAAGACGCTAAAGATAATCACAAGACTTTCTTTAGTTATGTCAGGAATCTTGGTGGCAGCTCCCAGATATGCTCTGAGTTAGTGCAAAATGACAAAAAATACACTGAACCCACAGACATTGCCAACATCCTGGCAGACAGGTTCAGTGCAAACTTCTCCCCCCCTTCCAACCAAAAGAGCAAATGTCCATCCCAACAGAATGTAGCCTCCCTGACATCACAGATGCACAGGTGAAAGCTGCCCTCTCAAAAGTGAAAAACACAGCATCAATGGGACCGGACGGTGTCCCAGGCTGCGTCTTGCACGAGCTCCAAGAAGAACTGAACCCTCACATGAAGTCACTGTTCAATCTCAGCCTTACCACAGGATAAGTACCCAAAGAATGGCGTACAGCAACAGTGGTCCCACTCCACAAAGGTTGTGCCACAACGGACCCCGGTAACTATCGCCCCATAAGCCTGACTAGTCTGGTCTGCAAAGCTATGGAGCGTATCATCATGGAACTCATAAACAAAGACATTGGGAACCTCCAGATACTGGATCCTACCCAATTCAGCTTTGTTAAGGGCAGATCTTGCCTCTTAAACCTGGTGGACTTCTTTGAAACAGTTACCAAGGCCATAGATGAAGGGAAGGTAGTCCACAAAGCCTACCTGGACCTCACAAATGCCTTCGACACAATAATCCACTCGGGCATCATAAATAAGCTCACCAGCTTAAATATCAACCCCTATGTCACAAGATGGGTTGCAAACTGGCTCAGTGATAGAACCCACATGGTCAGAATTGCAGGTGCCATGTCAGACTCAAAACCAGTTACAAGTGGCATCCCACAAGGCTCAGTCCTGGGACCTCTCTTGTTCGGTATATACTTCTCTGAGGTACAGGCTAACATGGGAGGACTATGGCTGACTAAGTTCACAGATGACTGCAAACTGGGAGCCATAATTGACTCTCTGGCTGACACAAGCATCCTCCAAAAAGGTCTCACAGAGACGGATACCTGGTGCCAGAGCCATGGCCTCAAGATAAATGCCAAAAAGTGCATAGTCATCCCCTTTGGGAATAACAAAGTGCCCACAAATGACCACATAGGTGGTAATCCATTAAGTACAGAAGAAGTAATTAGGAATTTGGGGACCCAGGTAGATAGTAATCTCTCCTTTGACAATCACGTTGCCAAAGTGGTTAGAAAGACCTTCTATATAGCCCACCTTATCACGAAAGGGTTCACATCTAGATCAAGAGAGGTCATTGTGCCCCTTTACTCATCACTCATCAGGCCCATAATTGAATACAATACCCCCTTTGGGATGTACCTTACCCGACACCTGCAGGAACTGGAGAGACCCCAAAAGTACCTCATCAAGAGGATCAAGGGCCTCAAACAGATGCCCTATGCAGTTCGGCTAAAGAAACTCCAGCTCTACTCAGTTGCTTACCGCCTACTCAGAGGCAACCTATGCCAACCCAGAATTAATGGACATGCTCCACCTCAGGAAATCCAAATCCCTTAGAGCTACACGCTCCAGGGACTTAAACCTCAGCACGGCAATAAATAGGACATGCTGGAGGGACAGATTCATATCCCAAAGGCTCCCCTCACTCTGGAACAGGATCCAAATCCATGTTAGGCAGAGCCCCTCACTGACCCTTTTCAAGAGAAATCTTGACGGGTGAATGGGGGATCATAAGTTACCCCTGGGATCTCTTCTATGTCCTTGCTAGACAGAGGCACAGTAAACTAACTTTAAAAGAGCTATCTTCTGTGACCTTAACTAATTTAAAAGGGAGGTGAAAGCCAAACACACTCTGGCTAGGCTTATAAATGCCCTAGGGCAGATAGCCTAGTATCAACCTATGAACCTATGAACATTTTCCTGCTCAAAAAAGCTTACAGAAAAAGTACCTGCTTTATACACTCTGCAGCTGAAATGCACAGCTTTCCCCTGCTGAAAGAAGTACCTGTGCTTCCACTGAAGGCAATCTGCCCTTCAACAAGTTACATCTGTTTCTGCAGACATTCATAACAGTGGTCCACATATACAATTCTATGCCATCAATTGTATGCCATATGGAAAGTCAGCCACTGTCATTTATCACACAGCTGTTAGTTAACAGTGTAGTTTTGTTGTAGGCCATTACCTGATACCATCAACTGTAGGCTTCACATGCCATGTTTGCTTTAACATTTTTTTTCTTTGGGAGAGGCACAGCGTACAACAGGTATATGGACAGTGCTCATGCCTATGCAGGTTTGTACATTACAGACCACAGGTACATACTACAGACATCTATATTCAGCACACAGGACACTAGATTGAATGCTAATGAATGTATGAAACATACTGATGGGTTTATCTTCACATAAGTTATTCTTTTCTTACATAACATGATCCTTGCATCATGCAAGCAACAGAAATGCATGTTCTCTCATTCCAAAATGAGATCTTGCTGCTGGATCTCCATCTCCACAATTGGTGGAATATTGATCATGATAAATCTGATTGGACCTGTCACAACTGATCCTAGCAGGATGTGATAAATGACATAAGTGCTATTGGTGGTGAGGACAGAAGTTAAGAACAGGTCAGATACTGTGCCACCAGCATAATTGCTGCCAAGAAGCGTGTTGCCTACCTTCACAGGAGTTTAGGTGATGGGTGGTGGTCTATCAGCAAAATCACCATTAACAGAGTTGGAAGAGCTTTTTGTCCCCATTTGGGGGAGTGTTGATTCCTCAAGATGCCATGGTGATGTTCTGCACATTGGAGAAAAACTAGACAGGCCTCTGAGAATCTCTGTTAGAGATATCCAAGGCATGTATGTCTTTTATTTATTACATGACTGCACAATAGGTAAATGTGTAATATACTGTACTGCAGATTACTTGTACTATCAATTCTATATATGGAACATCAGGGCTTTTGACTACAAGTCCAGCAGTACATTGTATGGTTGCTACTATGAAGCACTATCACTTTGCTCAGTGGTTATCAGTCACCCTTTCACTGAGTTTAAAGTCATGGTGATTGGTCTTATTTATTGTGAGTATTTCCCTTTTGTGTCTTCACAGGTGATGTTTTATCAGGTTCTTCCAGATACACCACTGTCTGATGTTTTAGATGACTCAGACTCTGATTATGATGGCAGACAAAATTTGGTATAGTCAGGAGTCATGTTGTCAATGTTTAATATAGGCAATGTGGACTCAAGATCCCTACCCCAATTTGTGTACATGGCCTTTGTGCCAGTGTAACCTGCCACAGAGACACAGGAAGACACTGAAAGAATAGAAGTCACAGATAGGTCCACCCGGGATGTCTCCCCCTGTGGTGCAGTCCACCTTGGTTGCCAGCAGTTCATCTGAGCACAAAAATGACAAGGGTAGACATCATGCCAATGGCAGTAGACACCTTGTTTACTGACCCTTCTTGAACTAGCAGTCATATGCCTGTGAACCAGCAAATGTGCAGGGCTATCACAGAGGGACAGACTAACAATGCATCAGTCCTTACATAAAAGGTGCATGTTTTAGAAGATATACATGATAACCTGACAGAGTGCATGCCCAGTATGTGTGACATACAGCATGCCAGACACACATCTTGTCGCCCCTGCACCTCTGTTTCCACTTTACCATGAAAGGAGAGGTCAATGTTAAGCTAATATAGTGCCTCAACTTCCACCCTAATAGCCAATGTTGAAGTTAGGTGGGTAGGACATGGAAGATCATGAAGCCATGGAGTTCATGCAGCAGACATCTACAGTAAGGGTAATCACTTGCATCCATGCAGCACTCCTTCCTCTAGGAAAGGGATAAGTAGTGCCTGTGATGTCCCAGGTGGGGATGATCCAGTAGATAGGGTGCACATGGGCTGCACTGATATCTCCTGTTGGTGCCTTGAACCTGAGCATAGGAGGTTATCACAGTGTTGCCACATCTGCTCAGACTGTGACTTAGTGTGCGCGCACATACACACACACACACACACACACACACACACACACACACACACACACACACACACACACACACACACATGCTCCACATCCACACATATTAAAGATAACAGGATCCCCTTCCTGATGAGAGAACTCTAGGTTTCATCCCCTCACATGTGACATTTACAACATCAAGATAACTTTATGCTTACTGCCACCCACACACATATTACTCCATGGATAACGCATGACATCATGCCCCTCTCAACTGTGCAAATGAAAACTGCTCTGGCCTCAGTAGCTGGTGCTTGGTAGCCTATGTCTGATGCAGAGTCACTAGTCCATGCATGGATGGACACAGCCTGGACTAACATCTGATGCACAGTGTCACTAGTCGAGGCATGGATGGACAAAGCCTGGGTCTGTATCTGATGCACAGTGTCACTATATTATACAAAAATGGACAAATCCTGGGCCTATGTCAGATGCACAGTGTCACTAGTCCGTGCATGGATGGACACAGCCTGGGTCTACATCTGATGCATACCGTTGCTGGTCTATGCATGGATGGACACAGTCTGGGCCTATGTCTGATGCACAGCGTCACTAGTCCATGCATGGATCGACAAAGCCTGGTTGTAGATTGCATGTTTCATGTTTAACGTATGATGCTTTATTCTGACCAATACTTATAAACCTGTGGCTGCCTCTTAGCCAATGCTAGGGCATATTGCACACACTTTCATCTGTCATAGTCCTCCCCCTGCTGCCAGCCTCTCCTTATCAGGCTTCTTCACTGGCTGGGGTGTTTGAATTTCTTTCTCAAGAATATGTACTCCATACTGCAACTGTGTTCAAAAAATTATATTATGTAGTGTAACACATACTGAAAATATCTTAACTACATGTGTCAAGGTCATACTGCAGAGCACCTCCAAATATATCCAGGCAGTGAAAGTGAGACATTAGCAGGATAAACAGATACTGAAAGATGACCCAGGTCTGTGATAGGGCATAGTTATAGCCATTGCTCACTATGGTTTGAATAATTTTTGCTCAGCTATATTGTATCAGTAAAGCATTGGTCCTTACACATAACTTTAATAAAAAAATACTCTACTTCCGACAAAGGAAAAAAAAATACTGGAAAGATGCCAGCTTAAAAATGAACAGACTATTTCAAAAATATGACCATCATAAATCTCTTAATATAAGTTATATCCTAACTACTGAATTTATTTAGAATAAATCAGACAATACCTGCTATCTTCAGTTCACAAAATATCTTCCCAAAAATAATCATATTCCAGCTTTCTTAACAACCCTTGGGGTATATAAGTGGATAAATATAACTCAAGAAAGTATTTTCTTTTATAAAAAAACATATTGTTTTGCAGCATAAACATCTTTTCCTTGGGAAGATACTTGTATTACATGGAAGAGCAAATATTTAATAATTTGATGCTCCCACTAAAGTCATGGATTTTAAGCACACTTGTGAAATGTTTCTGTTATCTGGTGTTCATTTGCCAGGAGTAACTTACATAGAAGCTTTCCTGATTCCCTCATGTTTGTTTCTTGAGCAAGTGAATCATGATACATAGATGTTATGGAGGGGGGGGGGGGCAGTATTGCATACATAAGGCAGACACTAGACCGTATTGTACATATATTTTTGATTAACCTATTACCTTTCATTCCTGAGTTACACATTTAAAGTAGCTATTATAATCTATCATTTTTATTGTCACCCGTTATTTTTATAGAAACTTCTCCAATTTCTATATTTTTGGGGAAACCAGATTATATTAAATGGGGTTTTGGCAACTGCTATAAAATGTTTAAATCTGCAGAGATTATTTCTGTCTGTAGAAGGGGAATCAGTAAATGAAATCTACGAAGAAAATAAGAAGACTAAATCAGCCCTCCTGCTTTGATTTCTGGTTTATGCAATATCTCAATCATGTTAGACAGAGAAACTGTCATTTTAGAAATGAAAGTTTTCGGCACTGATTCAACATGTTTAATATGACTTATTCACTCAATAAATATGTATTACAAATGGCATCTAGCTGAATCAGTAAATTAATTGACTACCTATCCAAGATTTTCCTTCTTGTATCCAAGCTTTTATTCCTGTTTAGTTTCTTCAGTACATTCTGTTGTTGACTCCAGTTTATTTTTAACATTTTATATATTATATAAAATCTAATGAACAAAGTTGTAGGTGCACCTTTGAGATGACTCTTTTTGTATGTTATTGCTTAAGCTGCATTGTTGCACTTCTTATGCAGCTGCATTTTATGTATAAATTTATTTCTGCGTATACCTGATATTAATACCACAAAAGATTTGAAAATAAAACAAAAAATTGTGACTCGCTTTTTGATACTTTAATTTGACTTCCGAATGATTTTTATGACCACACCCACAAATGAAGCCATCGTAGGTGATTGCAATTATTTTTATACACCAGCAAAGAATTATGGGTAATAAAATACTTCTATAGAGGGACAGCTGCATAATGATTTCACTCATAAATATCTGTTCCTTTTTAATATAGGGCATTCTATCTGTTGACATAGCTAGCTACTAGTCTTTCTAAGACATAAGGCTATCCTGTTGTTGCACTAGCTTATACACCAGTATAGGTAGTGAGGTATTATGAGCTCAGTCTCGTGATATCATGTCAGGAGATTTTTAGCTTCAAGAAAAAAAATCAAAGAATTGTCCATATTAACACAATTAATTGCAAAAAATAACATATTTTTATATAAAACACCACCAAATTTTGTATTGTTTATGTTAAGAAAATTAGTTCCTTCACTCAGCACTTGTTATTTATATTTTCTATGGAAAGTGGGACAATACACTTTAACATCAATATGCACTGTTAAGCAAGAGAAGGATTTGTGGTAAATAATGATGACTTCATCCTTATGTTAAGATTCAGCAACAGTGACAGCATGGATGTGCTCATTGTGGACTAGGGAAGTTGGAACATTAACTGCTCGAATCTCTCAAAGAGGAGGCAGTGATCAAATGTTTGTCTTAAATAGGAGATGTCAGACTTACCAAAGCAACACCTTGCAGCAGTCTTCAAGAGCAGGTGTTTAGAAGCCTGTACTTGGACAGAAAAAGCATTGCAGATCTCCTCACTAATGCAGACCATTGCTTTCCTTACCTAATGGAGGGATTCTTTCACTGTGAAAACCCATACTGCTTGCATTCCATCGAGGGCATAAAACATCCTCATGACTGCCGGAATGTCGGCTTCCTTCAAAGTGCTGCTACCCTAATCCCATGTAAAATTCCAAAGGAAAAGAATGAGGAGGCTGGGTGGTCAGCAGACATGGGGGCAAATACCACATAGAAAAAAAAAGATCTAGTAACACTGTACAAAGGACTCCATGTATTATATGTTCCCTGCTGTTTTTCTACTGGCTTCATTGTATGGTCTTTTGGTACCTTGGTGGTTTGATATGAAATGGTCTATCTAATAATTGGGATTCTATTGCATGTCTACTGATAGCTTGAACTATTGAAAATGTGTTCTTACTTTTTTCAACAGTAACACATACCCGTAAAACCAGTAAAAACAGAGGTAGTCTTTACTTTCATCTGTTTGCTTTTTACTTAACTCTGCTTTTGAGTGTCTTTGTTGTTCATTTTTTTAAAGAAAGCACTGAAAATACATTTTTTATCATACTAACTTATTAATCAGAAACAGGGTAATGGAGGCTTGAGTCTACCAATAAAAACATTCATTCAGAGAAATATAAAACAGCTTGTGTATCTATAAGAAAAGATGCTGTGTTGGATTGTCTTCATGTATTGCATTCTCTTACATTTCATACTCTGCTGTTGCATTTATTATAATACTGCAGTAATGATAAATGCATCCCTTGTCAGAGATAGAAATCAAAGATCAGCACTGAGTACTGACCCAGCTGATTAAAGAAAAATGTCAAACTGCCTGCAGGAAGATATGTGACCTTGATGGTTATACAGATCATGAATTATTAAGTAAATGTAAATAGTGAACTTTTAAAAACATTTTCTGGATTTTAATACATTTAATAGTTCCTAGGAATAGATTTTTCTTCAAACACAGTGCTCTGAAAAGTCCACATATAAAAAAAAGGAATATAAACTGTGTCGTTGTCATGATAGGATTGTCATGCTTTATTTAGCTAATTATGTCATTTTAGTTTTACGTTTTAATAACTGATGTATAGCAGTAACAGTATGTGGTAATATAATTTATATTCTAGCTTTGTGTTCTCTAACAATTAAATTGCTTAGTGAATTAACATTATCATCAAAATACTTGCAATATCTCTTTAGTCAGTGCCAGTGAGCAGTCTTGTAGCTCTATTTTGTACATATTAATAATAAAATTCTCCCCTTTTACTGAATTTTAATAATCATTTCTGTTCTGCAATTTCTCTCTTATTGAATTATTTTATTTTCTAAATGCTATGATTATATTTAAAAATGTTTTCTCAATATGTGCACTTAAGCAGTTAAAAGAGTCTACTGGCAGAATATTTTAACAGTGCTGGCAGCATAGCAGCTTTGTTTGTATATGTGGCAGTAAGACTTCAGCCAAAATGTGTGTCATTAAGCAGAGTACTTACTTTTATACAATGCAGACATCAGGTGCCATAAACATTTAACTGTGATCAAAAATAAATAAATAAATAAATAAGCCAAAGGCATCAATAACTTCATAGGCTATAAATATGAGACTTGACAAGCTAATTATTGGTCAGCTGGTCAGTAAGTCCATGAACTGCTCTCCAAGGATGGAGGCATGATACTACCTTGCGATAAGTATCACAAGTTAAATAAATACATACCCTGATTAGCTGGCATGACTACAAAACAATTCATATTTGGGTAAGGTTTAGGATGAAATTATGAACATTAACAAAATGGTGGCAAAACATGAAAGAAAGCTTGTGGCTGCCATGTTTGAATGTAAGAGTACACAAGCCATTATCACCTCGTGAACAATGGATCTTGATTATATATTTCAAATGGCTATTAATATAATTACATTGGAATGCTATTATTTGTCTCAGCAAATATACAAATGGAAAATGTGTTGATTGCAATGGAAGTACTGCATGTGCTGCTTAGCTTGCACTATTGAGATGCTCAGCTAGGCATCATTAGATGCTACTTTTAGGCGATTTTAAGATCAAAATGTTACTGACAGATACTGCATAAACACAACTTGCTGACTGTGTGTGAAATATACATTTCACGATTCTACAATGAAACATAGATTTTTTCAAGTCCAAGGACAGCGATGTAAAATGATAATGCCTGAAACACAGAAGGGTTAAAAACATTGACTTTAAGTGTTTTTTTGGGATGAGGGGGCAGACAAGCCCCCCCTTGCACTTTCCAATGTGAGAGCAAGCCAACCACATCTCTGAAATATAACTATATATATATATATATATATATATATATATATATATATATATATATATATATATATATATATATATATATAACTATATGGGATCTGTACGGATCACCGAAAAGGCACTTTCGCGTAAGTATGCCTGTTGCGGAGATCACACTACAGTGGGGATAAGGGAAAATTCCCTTTCCCCCACTATAGTGTGACCTCGGAGTGAGAATATTTAAGTAGGGGGGGTGTGGCGGGATGCAAGGGGGCTTGCCCCCCTGCAAAAACGTAAAATAAATGTTTTATTTTTTTTTTTTAAACACACTTTAACGAAAGCGCTTTTTCGGTGAAAGTGCTTTCGTTAAAGTGTGTTTGGTGATTGTGGATTCGGACTATTGAACTTTCATTCAATAATCCTAGATCCGACTATATATATGTGTGTATATATATATATATATATATATATATATATATATATATATATATATATATACATGTATGCATAGATAAATCGTTATAGATATAGATGTAGATATATATAGGTAGATATATGTGTACATGGCTGGACCTATCTGAAGAAGTGGAATATCTCCCAAAAGAAGAAAATCATTGCTAGCACACCTTTAGAAATCACTACAGGAACAATCTCCAAAGGAAACAGAGATTAAGGTTATATTCCTCACCATTTAATTCTTAGTGCTACTGCCACTCAATGAATTTAACCCTGATCATCTATAGAGGAGCTGTATCCTACACAGGACTCCATTTTGCCTGTGGTGGGATCCATTCCCCTTTCAAATAAAAGTCTGTCTGTTCTTGCCTATTCTGTCATCTGGGACATTCCAGTACTTTATAGAAGACCCTTGATTGCTGCCTCCCATATCATTGATGTGTTCCCAGCTGCCAGTGTCTGAGAACTATATAACATTCTCCAGAATATCCAGATAGGTACTATGCAGCCTTGGAATTGTTTTATGAAACAGCATACCTCACATGAGTACCAGGTGTCACTACTGCATGCTTTTATCTATAAAAGCCCACTCTGGTGATTTTTTTAATTCCATTCATTTGTTGATCACATAACCCACTAGGCCCAAACCTCTTTTTATGTGATTTGTTAGCACTGTCTGGTTAAGTGACATGCTCAGAGTCACAGAGTAGGCCAAGGGAGAAATGTGTAGAATCAAATCCTGTACTGCACGATGAAGATCATTAGTAGCTCATTGCACTGCTCATCTTTGCCAAACTGTCTAACCATGGAACAACTGCATTGGCCAGGAATTAAGATTAGTTGTCCTCCACAACAGGCAAGAATTCTACCACTGAACTGTCATTGCACAATTTACCTATATGTATATTAGCTGGAAAGAATAGTAGTCAGTATATTGCTGATCAGTATGCAGCACAGATGGTAGGATCATTCTGATTTTGTCTAATCATCCTGACACTGTATATGATTGTTGTATAAGGTAAACCTGTGATCTAACAGACAGTTTGTCTAACTAGTAAATGCTTAATAGGCCCCTAGTGGGTGAGTATTGACAGATCCATAGCAAATGTGTCAGTTATAATGGAATGCAACACTTATGTCAATAAATATACATTTTTATGTTTTGTTGGGGTCTATATTATCATATTGCACGCTCAGAAGAGCAAACGAAAGATAATCAACCCCAAAGTAAGCAAAAGCTTACAACGTCGAAACTTCAAAACAGCGATTATTTTCCAATGGAAAACAAACACTGTTCCTAAAAAAAAAAAAAAAAAAGGAAAACATTACTTAACATGGGGGGGCTTTCCCCCCCACATTCCCCCACACACCCCTACTTAAATATACCAACTTTAAGATCGCACTACAAGGCAAAGTAGCGAAAGCGGCCAAATTAATTCTTTCCCTGGGAAAGAATTCGCTGAAATGCTGCTTCGCTGTATTGCTTTTTCACACTTTACTGTTCGACAAAGACTCATTCGACAACCTGCTTCTGAGATGGCATAATAGGGAACCATTTTTTTGCAGGAGATACTCTCCTCTTCTTGTTGGTAGGTGAGATATACTCAAGGCTGAGTGTGTTTGTACTGAAAGACACAATAACATGGTAAAACTACTTAACTGGAAATTATGCAAACACTGAAAGCCACAGGCAGTTGACAACAATGTAAACATGAACTGCAAAGAATTAATACAAATGAAGAAGTTCTCATCATGTGGGATCATCCAATACTAACAGTTAAGAAAGAAGCATGAAACATAGACACAGTAGTCAGAGAAAAGCGCAACAGTAAATTTATCATTAAAGTAGCTACACCTAGTGATTATAGTGCCCTGCATAGTGAGCGACATAACTGGTTCATAGCCAAGCTGCCCTTGTGGGCAGTTTTAAGCCTAGTAATTTCCCCAAGTTAAGGATCAAGCCTAGTACTTTGTATCACTAAAGTAAAAACCTTAAACATTATGCGAACCCCCAACTCTAACAGTTTAGAAAATACCAGGTTGCGCCAGCAGAAACTAGAGAAATCTGGAATAAAGACACCCAGATAGTTACAAAAGTAGTAAGAATGACAGGGGTAATAAAAAAGAAATTTCAAGCTTACTTAAATATGATATATGTAACTCCATAAGAACTGGAGAAATAGGCAATTCAAGGTACTTTGTGGGTTTGAAAAGGGCACTCTTGGTAACATCAAAGATTGATGTAATGCTAATTTTATTTAATTTAATCATGCCTAGACCAAAATCGGGCTCACTCCTGTCACAGTGCTAGAAAATCTAAACATTTGTAGTAATTAAATAAGGCATAACTGCTATTCTTTAGATCCAGCACTCATGATGCTGATCCTTCCTTTTTAGTCACCTGCAGAGGAATCATGCAGTTAAGAATGCAAGTTGACTGAGCATGTACTTTACCTGCATGAGTGCTGATCCCAGTTCCTGAAAGCATCAGGAGTTCCTGCTCAATATGTGTACTTAGACCTGTTCATGTATTGCTACAAAATATGACATCTAATTCTGGTGACATCTCTTCTCCAAGGTTACGGAGTGATAGTGCCTCATATCCAAGCATCTGATATAGAATATATAGATGAAGAGCACTATTTTACTGAGGAATCCATGCTGTAGGAAAATAATGAGCGTGTGGTAATACAGCATCTCCTGAATGTCTAGCAACTACTTATATAGCAACATCATACACACACACACATACCATGACATGTGATATGCAGAGAGCACAAAGATTAACATGATGCTCAAACATGTAACACATCTTATGCACCTGTGACATTAAACACATCCATAATATCAGCACAAAGGTTATTTAAGGAAGAATCATCATCATCTAGCCAGGAAAGTGAACATATATAAAACAGTTATATGTCATTTCCTGTACAGACATGTAATGTGTATCGTAAGACAAAAGAATTTCCATGTTACCATACATCTTTTCTGATCACATTGAGTACTTATAAATATTCTGTGATCATGAATTTTATATACCTGTCTTTGACCAACAGCAGCTTCAGATGATAGGATGCCAGGGGGTCCCCAGGTACATCGAAGTAGATATGGTTGATCTCACATCTTGTAAGAAGGATGAGGAAGAACAGCATGACCCCAGACATTGTAATGGTGAATTATCACAGAATAATACACATGCTTTGCCTGTAGAGTATCAGAGCTTATCACAGTAAGCTGACCCTCAGGAAAATCACCCCAAACTGGAGCAGGATGTGAAATTCTTTGGTAGTTAACATGCAGCTCTGCTCCACATTTTTATGGGTACTCATTACGTGAGCTCTGACTTAAACTGTATATGATAATATGATAATGTTGAGAAACAATGGCTTATCTTGCTCATAGATTGTACCATTTCATGCTTCAACAGGACTTGTCTTACCTTAAAGATCAAGTGCAAAGCTTTTTTTCCCATTCCATCTTGATATAATTATGCCATCATCTTGTAGAGTGGAGTTTCTTACTCTTAAATGTATAATTGTTAGTTTAATTACTTCAGTGGAACTATATTTATTAAGTTTAACAAACTGGTGTTTATGTTTACTGTATGCTGAGCAACTGTCCCGTTACTTCCTGATTCCATGTTATCCATTATTATGATGTGTTAGAGGGGTGAAACAGTTCTGTATTGGGTTGGCATGTGTGCTGTAGTCTGCAAAGTAACCAGAATGCAGCACAGTCAGTCAGGCACTAAACTGATAAACTCAGGTGTATTGAAGTAAAAGGTAAAAAAAGTAAATGGAGCAGGAAAAAGATTTGTAGCAAGGTGTTTAGTGCTTGGCATACATTGTAATAAAACAGATATAAAACTAATAAATCAGAATCTACCAATACATTTTAGAGAGAAAAATAATGATGTGTGAATCACTTCAATGACAGAATTGCTGTACAGTGTGTTATGTTATGCCACAAGGAAATAGTGCTGAAAAGAAAGCACCTGGAATATGTTTTGCATCTGTAAAGATGAAGATGCAGTAAAGTGGCCATTCCATAGTCAACTGTTTACTACAGTGTGATAGAGAATGTGTTATACTGAAGTGTTGTACAGCTTTTATATTTGTTAATTCCACAGATGAGCACTTCATTTTGCATTTTATCTATACCTCTCAATTGTCCCTGACTTGGCTTCATAGGTTTGCCCTGCCCATAGAAAGGCTTTTAAATTTCTGGTAAATCACTGAGAACTGCAGTCAGTCAAGAATGCCAGACAGAGCTGCATGCCTCATTTTGTTCAGAAAATGCATGTTGATGTAAAACATGTTGCCCTATTAACTTTTTAAGTGAATTAAAGACCTATTTAAAAACAACAACTCATAGGATCCTTTGTCCTCCCATTATTTTTGAATTTGTCCAGAATTCACAAAGCAAAGAAGATGAGATGTATGCTCATGTACAGCATTACCAGCTTTCAAAGCTGGTAGAACACTTTACTATACTTTCCGTTTCTTTTCTTTTTTTTTTTTTTTTTTTGTTCTGTAGCTAGCATTCTGGACAAATCCAGAATGCATGTGATTCATGCATCCATAGTTTTCACCCTAAAAGTGATCAATCAATGCATCGGTATACACTGAATTGTTAGTTATACATCTGTTTTGTCACATTGTTTGCCAAGAACTATATAGCTTAGAAAATATCTTACCTTGTTCTATCTTTTGATATCTTCCACTTGAATATAACTGTGTTTATCTATTTATATTTATCATCTGAGTTACTGGTTGTGCTGCATTCGGGTTAATTTGCAATAAAATCTGCTGAAGACTACAGAAAATATGCCAACTCAGAAGATGGGGCTGGGGGGCAGTGGCCAAGATGGCTAAATGAGAGTAGCAAATGGTGAAATCTCTGTGAATGAGCATTTTTCTCTGACAGAAAAATCTAATAAAAAAATTAAAATTTGGACATACTTTTTTCACTAACAGTCACAGAAAAGATTTATAGCTTCAAGTTCTTCAAAAGCTATAATTTTACTGTCAGAATTTCAACTGCTTGACTAAGAGAGAAGAGATTTCAGCATGAGTTACTCAAGAAACGGTACTCAGGATTTTTAAGTTAAAAAAGACATACAGTCAGTGGCATATGGTATGCAGGATGCATTACATGAAATAGTCAAAAATGGATACCAAACTAGAAAGTTTCAAAGAAGAGACCAGAAAGAAGATGGAACATTTACACATTTTTATGAAACAACAAAGTACAATAAATCAGCAGTATGGAAGAAACTATAATGATCTTGAAAGGAAAAAATAACTAGATGTGTCTCAGACTGAATTTCTTTTTAAACACAATAACTGGTCCATAGAAAAACTATATGATTTAGGAAATAGACTGATATGAAATAATATTAGAATTGATGGTATACCTGAAAAATATGAGGGCAACAATATACTAAACTTCTTAACTACTTGGCTACATAAAACATTAAATCTACCTGAAACTTTATCTTTTGGAAGTGAAAGAGCACATAGATCCCTGAGAGCACTTTAAAAGAAGGAAAACTCAACACCATATCCAGTTATAGTTAAGTTCATGTCTATCTTAGAAAAAATATCAACTATTAAAACAACATGGTTCATCTCACCTATTAAAATAGTTGAACATGTTGTCAGATTTGACAATGATTACTCCAGTAAAGTAATGAGTAAAAGAAAATCATGTTTACCACTAATCAAGGAATTTAAATAGAACAAAATTAAAGTCACTTTGGTGTTTCCTGCAAAGATCAAATTATTTCTTATTAAAGAAACCAAAATATTTAACACACTCAAGGATGTATCCACTTTTGTTAACAGCAATAAAATCCTTAATGATGCTGAAGAAATGAGGTGGAACAGTATATCCCCGAAGAGACAGAATGAGCTGAATTCCAGGAAAACTGTTTCTAATATTAAAAAGCCTAAAACAAGTGATTTTTATTCTCTGACTGAATGATTTTTACTTTCTGAAACAATATCTTTGCCCTTTAAGTAAAAGGTTTGTACAGGACTTTATGCTTTACAACATATGCAAGTATATACTTATATTTTAAGCTAAAACATTTTTCAGGATGAGGAACATAAATGGTTAGTTTTACTGTTTTACTATAATAACAGTGAAAGACTTTATATATTTCATTTAACTAAACATATAAGTGTATTTCTGAATGTTAAACAAATACTCCCTGTAAGAGAATGTTGTTAAATTCTATGCAATAGAATTGGTAACTTCAAGACTATATGAGTTAAGAATTGTATTTTATTTGTTCTTCTTTGCTTAGTATGTGCATTTCTGGGTTAACTGAAAGTCAGATCTAAGCAATATGATAATTAGAAGTGTTAAAGTGCTGATGATTTTATTTTCTTTGTTCCTGTGTAGCACATTCCTTTCACTGGTCCTTTATGAAACCTGTAAAACTTAGGGAAAGCCTGAGAACAAAATAATGTTCCATCTCTGTCAGAATGCTGGAATCCTCCTGCCTTGAGCTGTACTGAAGAAAATCAAGGTCAAATGCCATCACTGATGTCTATGAAAAAAGAAAATAACTTTCTTTTACCTTCTTTTTTTCAAGTAAATATGTCAGAAAATCTACTCAAAATAATATTTTTTTTTCTTTTCTTAGAAGTGAAAAATTGGTAAGACAAAAGGTATAGTAATGTTTTATTCTGAGATCTTGTTGACATATAATTTGTTTACATTTTGCATGTTAAAAGCTTGTGCTGTTGTGTTGTTAACTCTAACTATATATATATATATATATATATATATATATATATATATATATATATATATATATATATATATATATATATATATTAATTGTCAATATTAATTGAAAGAAGTAAAGTTAGAAGTTTGTTATTAATTAGAACGGTGGAATAATAAACTTACAGAGGAAATTAGATGTGTGCTGTGAGTTGTCATTTTCACTTGCTTTAGCCAAATTCTAATATCAGTATGGGAAGCTTAGATCAGATCAGCAGTTTACAATAGCTTAAGAAACAGACTCAAACTAAACAAGCAAGAATTCTTTTATATATTCAAGGTTGCTTGTAATACCAAATTAATAAGAAAAGTACACATCTTATGAATAATATGCAAATGCACAAGGAAATAAATATTTAAAATGTAAGATTAATGAAAGAGCAGTATCAGTAAGTTAAGAAATATGTACGCATACTATAATCTTTAAAAGAGAGATGATGATTAAATAGCTCTTTGACAGGAGATTTTAGAAGTACAAGATATATATAGAATAAAGTAGAATACTAGTGGGAAAATAAAACAGAAAAATGTATTAAAATAACAAACCACTTTCAAAAAATGTCTGTTACATATACCTGCATATGGCAGAAATGTGAATATACAAGGTCTCATATAATTTACATAGCAAATCGTATAAGTGTATTATGAAAATAATGTGAAAGCTGAAATTTGAAGCTTGGTCATGTGAACTTTGAAGCTTCTTACATGTTGTTATGTTATCAGATTTACTAAGACTACCTAAAATAACTTATTTTATAAATCAAAACTGAAATGTGTTTTTTGTTGAATCAGTACATCCATTTTGATAGAAAGTAAAGTAGATTTTTCAATATGATTGAATCCAGGAAGGGAGAATGGGATTTCAGCTGAACAGATTGTAAATTTTGAATACAATATAGACTTACTATTTTTTTTTACTCCATAAAAATAGAAAGACATTGTCTTTGACTTCAATAATGTACATATTTTCATGAAGTAGCTTAATAAGCTAAAGGATTTTAAAATATTTTGATATTTGCCATGTTAAGAGTGTTACATAATTTTGAGATAAAGACACTTGTACTTTCAAATTAATTCAGAGGTTTTGTTAGATGTATGGCATATGTCTCTGTTTTTAGCATGATAAATATAAATGTACATTGATTGCCTTTTTGTATTATAGTTTAGTATGATTAGATGACCTGCCACCTGTAAGTTTACAGATGTCTTTATTTCTTCAGGTCCCACTATGTTATACTTATTTATTTAGAAATCTAGTTATAATAATGTTGAATGAATGAATAATTTAGAAAATTTTAATAGGTGATTTATACTACTATTAGACAAATAGGTATGCAATATACTAGTTGTTGGATTATTTAATATTTGTGATTAATGGAAGACAGTTATTAAACTTGTATGTAGTAATGGGATAATTGATTTAACTGGCAACAATCTATAACTAAATTAACAGTCTCTTATTATTTTTGACCTATATATAATATTATATTAATTATATTAATAATAATAATAATAATAATTAAATTAAGTCATGGTAGCTTTTCTCTAGTTTTTTGATGAATTTTTAGGTGTTGGTAGGTAGAGAGATAGTAGAGTAGTTTTTCTAATTGATAGGCAAACTAATAGCTTTGGCATCTATAGTAGGTTGTGTTTTATTAGCAATATATACAGTAATAGTTGTAGAGTTGTCTTTGTTTTTAGTTGAGTTTTAGTAGTTTAGTTTGTAGAAAGGAAGAATTCAAAAAATGTGGAATGTTAAGATAGTGCTGGAAGAATGCATTAGAGTGTTATATATAATTAAATTAATGTGGTGAATAACTGAGTCATATTATCTTTGAAAACAAATCTTTTTAAATACACAGTATGGATAATTTTAATATATTTTATCTATTAATGCAGATGGATAAAATAATGGCGATAAAAGGAAATCATTAATGAGATAGCTACCAAAGTAGTAATATTTGAAATAATCTCTCTGAGAGAGAAAGAAACTGTGCATTCTGTATTTTGTCTTTGACCTGACAAGAATATCCACTCACCACATATTTATGCTCTGTAAGTTAAGTAGGGTACAGTAATTTCTTTTAGATATAGTAAGGAATATAGCTAAGCTTAATTTAGATGTTTTTCTTTATTTAGTTGAGACTGTCCTGCAATGTTGTTTTAAATATTTCCTGTTATTTTGAACTCTGAAGTAACTGTGATTGTTTACTGAGTATTTTCTTGTTCTTTTATTATTTATTATTAAATATATTTAAACCTTTCAGTTGTGGCTGGTCATTTGTCAAGAGATATTTAAGCTCTTAGAGTACTTGCAGATCTATTTGGTGACACTGTGAAGGCCACTCCTAATAGCCTTGCTCTTGATCAAACTGTCATTTGTAATAACAGTAGCATTACACAGTAAGATTGGACACCCTTTGTTAAAGGCCTTAAAGTAGCTGATAAGGAGTAGCTGGTGGAAGTCTAAACTACCTTATATTCTGGGAAAAAGGGGGCATAGCTAGTAAACCTGTGCCAACATTTCCCAGGTGTGTGTGTGTGTGTGTGTGTGTGTGTGTGTGTGTGTGTGTGTGTGTGTGTGTGTGTGTGTGTGTGTGTGTGTGTGTGTGTGTGTGTGTGTGTGTGTGTGTGTGTGTGTGTGTGTGTGTGTGTGTGTGTGTGTGTGTGTGTGTGTGTTTGTATATAAATCAAATCTCAAAGATTGTGCATGTCAGCAACTTGGAGAGAGACACGAAGCACTGGTTGGACAGAGAGAGTGCTGGAGGTCTAGGCTTGGCCACTCAGCTGAGATCTCAATTCTATAGATGTGCCAGTGGGGAGTTTTATTGGGGATCTGGAGAAAGAGGGAGAAACCAGCCTCAGACTAACTGTGGTCTCTGTGTGCTCTTAAGGGAAATTGCACTTTACTGTGAGTGTACTTCCTCCCAGTGTGTACATTCCCCTCTGTTGCCAGTAGTGAGGACTGAGTCTCCTTGACTCCTGGGTCAGTGGTGGGGTGTCACATATTAATTGTTTGGCAGTGGTGGGATATCCACATATTAGGATTCAGTGGCATGGATATTGAATTCCTGTAGCCTGAAAACAGTGGTGACTAAGGAAGATGTTTGTTCTCTCATTAAACCACATAGTGACTATTCAGAGTTTGACATAACAATAGTTTTATGGCAAGCTGACAAGGAGCTAATTGACTGAGATATGCCAGGCTAAAGAACTAAAGGACTGGTGCATGCCAACCTGACTAAAGCAGAGATGATTGCAGCCTTAGTCACAGCTGCATCACAGACCAGCAGCCAGGAGGATAATCAGATTGGCCTTGGGGATGTACAACTCTAGGAAAATGGAGAGTGCAACCTTTCTACAGATGACTTAAAAATCTACCTGGAGTTAAAGAGACTTGAACTGGAGGCCAAAAACTTGGAAAAAGAAGTAGCAGAGAGACTGATATGTCTGAAGGCTGAGGAAAATGAGCAACTGTCACATCTAGAAGCTGAGGAGAATGAGAGGCAGAGGCAACATGAGAAGGAGATGCTGAATGTTCACCAGGTTCATGAAGGTAATGGGAAGGGTGTAACCGAACCCCAGAAGTAACAAAGGTGAGTAAATTTCTTCCACGATTTACAGAGGGGGATCATTTTGATAGTTTAATTCATATGTTTGAAAGAGTATGTAAACAGTATAATGTTGAATAAGGGCTCTGGGTATGGTTCCTGACCCCCCCCCTTACTCCATGGTAAAGCTGTAACTGCTATTTCTAAATTGTCTGATAATGATTGCTTAAATTATAATACTGTTAAAAATTGTCTGATAGAGTGTTTTAATTTAACACTTAAAGCTTATAGAAAAAGGTTTTGTGAGCATAGATGCAAGGCAGATGAAAGTGTGTGTGAATATATTGCTGAGTTAAGCACTTATTTTCATAGATGGGTGAGTGGGTGTCAGGTCATCACTTTTGAAGGGCTGGCAGACCTTTTGGTGAAGGAACAAACACTTAGAACTTTGCCTGAGAACATAAGAATCTGGTTGGCAGATAGGCAATGCAATACTGCAGATGAGTTGAAGAAAAAAGGGGCAACTATACCTAGTAAACAGGGGATACCTGTGCAGGAAAGGGATACTCAGTGCTGCACATGGGTCTAAGGAAACCCCTAATGGGCAACGTAAACTGCCCCAACAGAGTCCATCAGTAGCAGGGGAAGCCACTAGTTTAGGTACATGGCAAGGACTAAGGGTTAAATGTTTTAAATGCAACCAGTGGGGCCATGTAGCATATAGATATCCAGAGAGGCAAGGTGGGGAACAAAAGGTTGGAGAGCCAGTAAGTGGAAATGACAGAATGCAAGCAGTAAGTTGTCTGGAGACAACAAGGGTACCAAACTACCACAACAGGTTATATCCTATCTTAGTAGATGGAAAAGAGGCCACTGCTAAGAAAGACACAGCCTCTGACCCAACCATTGTGAAGTCTGCAATGGTTAAAGATGAGAACTTGCTTGGGAAGTCTACTCCAGACAGAGCTTTAGGAGGGACCCCATTCCAAATACCTTTGGGTATAGTTCACCTTGACTGGGAGGGTGGAAAAAGAAGCAAGCAAGTAGGTGTGTTTGAGGATATCCCTGGAGATGTCCTGATAGAGAATCATTTTGGTAATTCAGTACCTTGTGTGCATGCAGTGACACACAGTAAGGCTTGGAGGCAAACATGTGAGTCTGGTAACCTGGGGGGACGCAGACAGACCACAGACTTGAAGCCAGGACTGGTGTGGCAGTTAAGTCAGGGAGGGAGCTACCCTGGAATTTTGTAAATATTTATATGACATTTGAATATTAATATGATTTATATAGAAGTTTGACAGAAGGAGATACTGCCAGCCCAGCTATCTGGAATTTTGTAAGTGGTTGTGTGCCATTTGTGAATATCAGCATGATGCAATTGCTAGTGTTACAACTGTACTAGAACTGTATGTCATATTGTACTGACGTGTGAGGAAGAGATATTTTGTAAAATACTGAGCAGAAATATATATTCACTATTGTAACTGTTTAGATGTATATGTATTTTAACAACAGGGATGGAAACACAAGAAGTTAACTTCAGAAGGATAGATGAAAACTTAAATTACTTTATAACCACATAATAAAAGAGATGTTATCTTTCAGTTACAGTGCAAGAGGAGACATATTGCCTAGAACTAGAAGTGTTTTGTATTGTCTTTAAATGTGGAGGAATGTAAATTATTTTACGACTTTCACCATTTTTGTCAAAAGATCTCAGGTCTATGTGTTTTCATAGGTAGATGCTAAAGTCAATGGTTGTGAGCCTGGGAACTGATGACAAGAAGTGATGTCATGTTGCCAGCTACCCCAGCAGTAATATTTGAAATATTAATTTAAGAACTCTCTAAAAGAGAGACTGTGCATTCTGTATATTGTCTTTGAAATGACAAGAACATCTACTCACCACATCTGCCTGCTCTATAAGTTTGTTAACTAGGATACAGGGATTTCTTTTAGATATAATCAGGAGTATAGCTGAGCTTAATTTAGATGTTTTTCTTTATTTATTTGAGACAATACTGCAATGTTGTTTTACATTTTTCCTGTATTTTTGAACTCTGAAGGAACTGTGATTGTTTACTGAGTATTTTTCTTTTTCTTTTATTATTTATTATTAAATATATTTAAACTTTTCAATTGTGGCTAGTCTGTCAAGATATATTTAAGCTCTTAGAGTACTTGCAGATCTATTTGGTGACACTATGCAGGCCACTCCTAATAGTATTGCTCTTGCTCAAACTGCCATCTGTATTGACAGTAGCATTACACAGTAAGGTTGGACACCCTTTGTTAATGGCCTTAAAGCAGCTGATAAGGAGTGTCTGGTGGAAGTCCAAACTACCTTATAGTCTGCGAAAAAGGGGTCATAGCTAGTAAACCTGTGCCAGCCTTTCCCAGGAATGTGTGCTTGTGTATAAATCAAATCTGAAAGTGTGTGTGTGTGTGGGTGTGTGTGTGTGTGTGTGTGTGTGTGTGTGTGTGTGTGTGTGTGTGTGTGTGTGTGTGTGTGTGTGTGTGTGTCTGTCAGCTACTTGGGCAGCGACACAAAGCACTGATTGGACAGAGAAGGTGCTGGAGATCTTGGCTTGGCCACTTAGCTGAGATCTCAACTCTATAGCTATGGCAGTGAGGACTCTTATTGGAGATCTGGAGAAAGAGGGAGAAACCAGACACAGACTGACTGTGGTCTCTGTGTGCTCTTAAGGGAAATTGCACTTTACTGTGAGTGTACTTGTCTTCCTCCCACTGTGTATGTCCCCCACTGTTGCCAGTGGTGAGGATTGATTACTGGGTCAGTGTTGGAGCATCACAATATTCCTCAGAAATGTTTTGTTCTTCAGGAAAGTTCTTGATTATTTAGTAAAATTTACTAATACAATATCAAGAAAACTGTCATTTAATTAAATACTGAACATTTGTGACAAACAGTGGTTATTTGAATTGGGAATTTCCATTTCTATATAAGACTGCACTATTAGAAAAAATGAGTAAATCTAAAACCTTTTCATTTACATATACTTCTAAAGAAGAATTTACAATGAGCATTTTTTTCCATTCAGTAAATATCTTTGAAACTAGATCATATTTACACTCAGAACACTGAGGTTGCAGCAAGGGGATTGTTATCCTCACAAATGAAGTTGTTAAATACAGGAATTCACAGCTTGACAACTGCTATTTGTCAGAATGTATTAATGTGAATTGGATCCCTAAAAGTCTACACTGTTGGATGTTTCCCTTTGGGTTGGTTGAAAATTCATTACTGTATCAGGGATAGTTAGAATTGTTTAACTGCACTGGTGTGGAAATTATGAATCTCATTATGCTGGACAATGATCAGAAGCTGCGTGCTTTAGATGAAGAAATTAGGTTATTGAATAGTAGCATTGAGAATGATTTACTGTTCCTTTCCATTGTCAGTGATTATAATTATGTTTTTAAAAGCCTGATAACTTTATTACCCAAATAGGCAATGTAAGCCAAACAAAATGAAGAAAAAAATCCCAACAACGACCTGGAACACACTGGCTTTATTGACAACAATACGTTCCTTTGACTAAGCACTTTCGCCAGTAATTGGCTTCATCAGAGTCAAAGAGAACCTCTTACTACAACCGAATAAATAGTAAAAACTTCAAACAATTAATTAATCAGCCAATCATCAGCCATAGCGTAACATAAGGCGGAAACCGGCCATAAAAAAGTGCATAGTGCAAATCACTTAATCTAAAAAAAATAAAAATACCATTTAACAATGCATGTAAGGCTTGACATGATATAAATATTTTTACAGAATACCATAAATAACCAATTAATTAAAAAGTTTGAGTAAACATAATAAATGCTAAAAAAGCTTGCGAAGAGTTAAATACACTTACATAGAGAAAATGTAGACAACCATAGCAGCAAACAATGCCAGTAAACGTCATCAAGCTGAAAAACTAATAACATTTTCCTTTAGAATTTGTAAACAACTATACCAAACCATGGTTTCAAGCTTATTCCTAACACTATTCCATCTGCATTGCACACCTGGTTGGGATACAAAATAAACCTTATACCCAATACACTGAGTAAACTAAATAATATTAAATCTCTGCTTTAAAACAGGCATACATGAAATACTGTCACTGAGTCGTGGTGATCGCATGGCATTTAACCTCAGTTGCCACCTTACTCCTTTGGTTTCAACAAGAAGTCTGTCATCGCCACCCCTACAATTAGGTACCACACGATCAATAACAAAGAAAATGAATTTTTTTTTAATCTGGGCAACTAACACTATGATAGTGCATTGTGACCATCTTTCCTTTTAATAACACTAAGATGTTCCCCAATCCTGTCCTTTAGCTTGCGGACAGTTTTTCCTCCATATAAAGCGTGGCAACTGACACATGTGGTGACATAAATCAACATCGTAGTGTTGCAACTACATCTACCTGGGCAGGATAAGGCATATTCATACGCATGAATCGCCACATATGGCCCATCATTGATGTAACAACAAAATTTGCATGACTCACATTTAACCATTAAAGATTTGTACCATCTATGTTTCTTATCCTCCAAAATATTTTTTATATTTTTCCCCCTACTGAATACCACCATGGGTTGGACCCCCAACTTTATCTTAGTATACTCACTGAAACAAAATTGCCACATTGTTTAGTTCTTCAATAAGAGGAGTACTCAAAGGGTTGTATTTTAAAACAAATACATCAGAATTGTCCCTCATACTACTACTCACAGTTTTAATACCTGATGTTAAAATAGGAGAAAAAGACATGGACCTTTTAGACACCACTTCACATTTAATGTTTAGAACCAATTTTAGTGGGTAGCTTCTCTCCAAAACCATCCCTACTAGAGTATACATTTCATTCAAAAAATATTCTCATCACTAACCAGTCCTGACAACCTCACCATTTGACCTTTTATAATACTTTTTGTCTGATGGTGATGGTGGCAACTATTGAAATGTAGTAGGGAGTGTTTTTTTCCTGTTTAAGTTACTTTGTAACCCCTTTTCAGTGGTCTTAAGATGAATATCGAGGTAATCTATTTCAGTCTGATGCCACGTGTAAGTAAATTTAAGGAAGGTAGTGGTATGATTTAAATACTATACAACTATTTTAGCATCCTCCTCACTGCCTTTCCACAAAATCAGGATATCATAAAGAAACCTGCTATACATCAAAATATTTTGCATAAAATTTGTGTGAAAAATATAGGATCTTTCCCAATGCAACAGAACCAAATTTGCATACACAGGGGCACACTTAGCACCCATGGCTACACCAGCAATCTGGTGAAACAATTCACCTTCAAAGGTTAAATAATTGTTTCTAAGAACCAATTCCATCAATTCCACCAGTTGGTCAATCTTATTTCCATCTTGTCACATGTAAGCAAAGATTCTCTAAACCAATTTAGTCCCTCATTATGGGGAATAACTGTGAATAAATTCACCACATCAATGATGAGGAAGGAATATCGGGTGGCACTGTTGATGTGTCACAAACATTCCAAACAGTGCCATGCATCATTCAGAATATGTTCAATGCCATTAACCACACATTGGGACCCAAAATCTACAAATGCCACCAAAGGTTCAGTCTTAGAACCCCTGGCTGTCACTATAGGTCTAAAAGGTGGATTGTTGACATTTTTGTGGATTTTAGGAATCCCAAAGATGACCAGTGTGGTTGGGTGGGGGACAGTCAAAAATTTAACTTTATTCTCATCTAAGACATCTTGATATAGAGCATCCATTAAATATAAATCAACATCAGTGTAAACACTGTTAATTTCATTTTTTGAAACTCTATGATATGTATTTGTGTCATTCAAAATATCTTGCATCCTAGATACATAGTCTATGTGGCCCATGATGACCACCCCCCCCACCCTTGTCTGACTTCATAATTCTGACATCCCTATTTTTTGCTAAGTTAGAAAGAGTTAATCTTTCCTCATGACTGAGATTATCAAAATGTTTTAAAAAATTGGAATTATTATTTTGAATGATTTCTCTAAATTCTTTTTCACGCATCCTTTAAAAAATAAGAACCTCCGTATGATTTGGAGGAATAAATGTATTTTTTTCTTTTTAAGGTACCCATACAATTGTTAGTATTAATGTTATTATGTTCAGAGAAAAACATCCTGATGTTAAGTTGCCAAGTATAAAGTTTCAAACTAGTAAGAACATCAGCTATATCGAGTTTGAACACTGGCACAAATGTAGTCCCTTTACTCAACTGTTTAAAATGTACTTCATTGATAGTCAAACTGCTGAAATTGTAAATGGTGAAACCATTGTGAACAATAGTTTCACCAATCATACCAATCATACCATCAGAGTACCTGGATGAATTCACAAAATCAAAATTCTTGGAATTGTCCATAATACCATAGTCAAAACTATCAGACCCAAAACATAGGCCTGAACAACAAGAGTCCTCTAATATCTGTTGTTGGTTTGTCTTTGGTACTTTTTGTTGTAGCAGTAATGTAAGCCAAAGAATCTGAAAAGGGACAAGGTCAAGTATGAGGAGAAGCAGGCTTATACTAGACCCAGGACATCTGCATATAAACAAGCTCTTATGAGAAGTAGTACAGAATGTGTTTTGGTGGATTTAGGGGATTTTGTGCATAACACTAATACAGGTTTTACTTGTGACGAGGATCAGAATTTTTTAGAAACTACAAGCCTTAGATAATCCAAAAGATTATTGAACTGGGGATTCCAACCACTCAGGGTATCTGAACAAGGATTCCATTCGCCCGAGAAGGGGGGTGGAGAACAGGAAAAGCTATCAGATATATCTACAATATCAAGTTCTAATAGCAACAATGAAACAATATTTTTGGACAATGATAGTATTTTCTGGTTCCAGAATTTTTAATTTAAGCAACATTTTTATTATTGATGACTAATGTTCTTTGTTTTAAGGTTTTATGTTTGTACGTAATTTCAAAATTGATTTAGATATCGTATTGATCCAGTTAAACTATATGCTAGACAATTAGATTTAAAAATCATTTTTAAAAACAAAACAAATGGTAACATCAGTTTTGATCTTAAAAGGAAGACTACCTTTCTTCCACCTCCAAACTCGATGGTTACTATATTTGAGTGTGTTTGTGAAGTGCAAATTAAATCACATTTGGTTAACTCCTAGCCTTCACCAATAATAGTTCTCCCACTTCACATCCAAATCTATCTTCATTACCAGCAGACCAAAAACACTTTTCCTTCAGCCTGTCCCAACTAGCACAATATATAAATATCTGAATAGGCTTAAACCCACAACCCTGGCTACTGACAAATTGCCTGCAAAATACCTAAAGATCGCAACCAAAGCCATCTCTTATCCAGTCTCCATGCTCATCAATCACTCTTTATCAGAACAACATGTTTCTTCTCTGAAGAAAATGTGCATATAATACCACTCCACAACGAAGATAACTCTGTCAAACTATCTAATTACTGTCCATTTGCCATTCTATAACCCTTATCTAAAATCCTAGAAAGAATGTATACATTCCCAAATAATGCACTACCTCCTCACTAATAAACTGCTAACCAACATCCATCATGGATTCGGCCCCAAATCATAGTACTACCACAGCCCTTATTAGCTCTATCAACACAGTAAACCAACATAAAAACAATGGTAACCTAGTATCCACTGTATTCCTAAATCTCTCCAAGGTCTTCAAGACTGCCTCCCATCCCAAACTCCTTTCTGCTCTCTCCGATCTTAATCTCAGCCACTCCTCTCTAGCCTGGTTTCAAGAGTATCTAACCAACCAGAACCAACAGCAGTAAAATGGCAAAACTCCTTATCTCCCCTCCTACCTGTCACCCTAGGGGTCCCCCAAGGATCCATTCCTGAACCTCTTCTTTTCAACATATTCACCAACCAACTTCACAAAGCTACCCATCACATGACTCTAGTCCAGTACGCTGATGACTCCACTCTAATCTGCTCTGGTCTATCACTCCCCCAACTAAAGGAATTGACACAAGAGTCCTTTACCACTGTTGAAACCTGGCTAGCCAACTCTCAGCTAAAATGTAACCCCAATAAAACACAGCTAATGATATTCTGTTCCACTAGAGGCTTAGACCCCATACCAGCATTCACAATATTCTCAGCTACTAACACCCTTATCACACCTGTCCAACACAAAGTACATCTAGGGGTTATCATATACCACAACATGAAATTCCATATGCACATTGCACAGACAATAAAGAAAGTCCATAAAAAAACTCAGAACCCTATATAGATGCAAAAAGTACCTCACCAATTACACTAAAGCTACCATCACAAGAACCCACCTTATATCCACACTCCTCTATGCCTCTCCCATACTCATCAACCTAAACTATGCAGATTTTAACAAACTAAACATCTGCTACAATAAAATAGCTAGGTTTGCTACTGACTCACTCTTCAGGACACACCACTGCATAGCAATCAAGCAACTATACTGGCTTGAATTACCCAATCTGCTCACATATAACCATCTTACAATAGCCCACCAAATTCTATATTATCTCGATAGAGTTCCTGCAATTTAAGGCCTACTTAATATCTACTCTAAGAAATGTCTATTAAGATCCTCCAATAAAGCACCAGCTAACATAGGCAAATGCAACAATAGCCCTGTGGACTCCTTGTTTTCCATTTCTGTTGCAAAAGCATGGAATACCATCCCTGCAGATATTAGGACCACTGAAAACAGAAATAATTTCAAAAATCTCCTCCGGTCCCATTTACATATTTCTTGGTTAAGTAATTGTTCTGACTCTGGGTAGCTTCTCTTAATTAGATCATATCATACTTTAACCTTCTATGACAGTTTGCAACAACTCCTTTCTATGGTCTTAATCAATGTGTGTTTACTATACTAGCCACTGATGAATGTAACCAAATGACTGAACAAAATGTACTTTCAACTGTATTGTTTATAGTAACACACTGTGCTCCTTATAGTATTTACTTTTTGCTCTGTTCTTAGCCTTTAAACTGCACCTTATTAACTTTTTGACTCTGTACTGTACTTTACTGACATGCACGGTACTTAATGGATATGCTGTATTAATCTTTGTGGAGGTTTTCTCCCCGGGCCTCCACTGAAAATGGGGTCCATGCCCAGTCAGATATTCCTGGTAAACAAATGAAAAATAAATAAATAAATAATAAATACACTCATCATTAGGGGATGACAATTGACTACAGGTGAGAGGAAAGCTTTGTGAAACCTGATGAACAATAAAACTATTAGGGTGATGAAATCTGATAAAGGGGGTGGCATTGTACTCATAGACATTTTGGACTACAACAGTAAGATGTTAGACATTTTAAGTGTCACTAATACATATAACAGTATTTCAAAAATTGAAGTATTTGTAGCTTATGTTAGGATTGCTTTTTTGTCTTCATGACATGGTATGTCAAGAAAATATTTCTAACAGCTTGTTTGATTTTGTCAGCATTGTCAAACCAGTAATTCCATTTATTTCTGGCATTCCAAAAATACGTAAGAATGTTTTGATTCCCCTGTGAGGCCTATAGTGGCAGCATGAGGATCTAAAACTGAACCCTTGGCAGCGTGCATTAACTTTTATTCTAAGCATTTATTAGTTAAAGATAAACACATTTTGTAAAATTCCTGGCATTGGTTACAACTGCTAGATGACACTCCATTTAAAAGTGAGATTTGATTCATTACTATAGATATTATGAACTTGTTCTCAGTTATACTTCACAATGAAGGCTCGGAGCATTCCTCTAACATTTTGAAGCAAGATACAAGTTTTGAGGAAGTTGATTGTTTTATCCTTCTCCATTTTTAGATCTAGTGTTACAGAACAAGATTGTTTATTTTGAAGGGGAATTTTTTCATCAAATATCAGGGGTTGCTACAGGAGTTCAATGTGCCCTTATTTGTGCCATTTTGGTGTTAGCTGACTGGGAACATCAGTTTGTATCCCCATTTACCAAGAAATTGTTTTGTTACTATAGATTTTAGATTTTAGGATGATATATTTATTTTATGAAAGGCTGATGTTCCTTCAGTGCTGGAATGTATTTATTATTTGGAGTCCGACTTCTTAAAATTAACACATTTTTATGATGATGAGAGTATAAACTATTTGGATATTACTATAACCAAAGACCCACAGCAAGAGAGATATCAGTCCAATATCTACAATAAAAAAGGATTCAAGTTTTTTCCTGCGCTGTCACAGTTGTCACCCACTTTTCAGAAGAAGAATATTGTTAAGGGGAAATGATGCATCTTTCAAGGCTGGTGTCCAACAATGCAATATTTTATGCTGAATTAAGTAACTTAACAAACATGTTTAAAGAAAGATGCTATTCTGAATTACTTTTAAATGGAATTAAGAAGGGAATCATTAGAGGGAGAAACAACAGATTTGCCTCTATTATTGGTGCAAAAAAGAAAGATACGGGTGGTGTTAATTTTGTGAACATAAGGGATACAAAAATGATAGTAGTAAGAATGGGGCTATGAACATTCTTTACAATACGGCAGTCCCTAAATTGCTGAGTATTTTCAAAAAAAAAATGTGGAATATAGTATTTCCAGTGGAACTTAAGATTATTTTAGGAGAGACCTCTATCATAGTATACAGTAGGAGGAGAAATATTAAAAAACATTTAGAAAGTTTTCTGGTTGAACTGAATAATATCATGGTATCAAAAATGGGAAACTGTGGCAGTTACAAATTTGCAAATATATTAATGATGGGCCGCACTTTGTGGTAGAAGATGTGGAGAGAACTCTTAAGTGCCCAGGTAGATGTAACTGTAATTCTTCCAGGTTAGGGTATCTAGCTACATGCACCTCTTGTTCTGCCTTCTATGTGGGTAAGACCACTAAAAATCTTAAGAAACAAATTTATGAACACACGTACGACATCAAAAAAGTCAAGGGCAGTAATGGTTTGTACAGGCATTCAGTCAGTTGTCCTTTATTTAAGAAATGTATCTTCTTTGTAATAGACAAGGTCATCTCTAATGAGAGGGGTGGTGACACAGACAACTCACTTGAACAGAAAGAGTTAATCTGGCAAATATGTCTTAAAGTCTGTACAAAGCTGGGAATAAATGACAGTATGTCTATTTCAAATATTCTTAAGATTAAGACCAATGTGAGTTAAAATAACAAAACTTTTTTATCTTAATTTCTGGATGTGTTTAGAATGACTAGAAAAAAATATTTTTTGAAAGAAGTTATGTATTGCATCTTTAAGATGATTGTTTTTTTTTCTGTGTGACAGGTTAATGCGTTTTGATGGAAAATACATAGGAACAAGAAGTTGTTGATGTCCCTTTTTGCATAGTGAGATGAAAGTGCTCAGCTCATTATTAATATTTTTTTACAGCTTTTTATTTGAAGTCTTGTCATCCATTATCAATACATGATCCATGGAAATTGGTCCACTTTGTTATTTTGTTATAATTCGTTGTTTTTTTTTTTTTTTTTTTTTGCTGCTGTTCCATTGAAAAGAAACCTATCCTAGCTTTGGTTAAAACAATGAAATAAAATAATTATACTCACATTTTGCCTCTCATTGGACTAAATATTTTTTCTTACTAATGGTGGAAAAATATCTCTATTGAAGGTGCAGTTTTCTTTGCTAAAAACAATAAACTACTGCCAAAATGTGATGTGGCAAGATGTGGATCAAAATTACAATTCCTGGAAGAGACAAACTGAAAAGGACAATAGAAAAACTATAGTTGCCTCCAAAATGTCAAAGATTGACCCTGATTCTAGTCATAGCAATAATATAAAAGTAACTTAGTTATGTTATTATATCTGACTATACTTTAAAAGGATATCTCATGCTAGTACATTTGAATATTTTAAAACACAATGCTAAAATCACATAATATGTATATACTATAACTTTGTTAGAGAAATGTTACTGTAATAGTTAATAGTTAAAAGGAAGTAGAGGTATTATTTATTTATACATTTTGTTCCTCCAAGAATCAAAATGACAAGCTAGTCTATTTCTTTCTACTTTTTAAGAATTATTTTATTTGATTTTACATTTCAAAAAACAATAAAACAATTTACAAATACTACAGAAATGTGCTATATACAATGTCCATAACAAAGAATACAATACAAACAGTTAATACTTCTCTAATAAGTTATACAATTTCTGCCAAGAAATTAATTGTTGTGCTGTATTATTAGTTCTCATTTTTATGGTAGAAATGTCTTTATTACAAACTTTTTTAGCTAAATGGATAAATTCATTGTTAAATAAGATAATTGACTTAGACTTCTCATTTTTTGTAATGACTTTCCTTGCTATTGATAAAACTGACCATAAAAGAGGCATTTGGTATATTGGTATGACTTCTGGGATTGGAATATTGAATAGTATAAGAGTATAATAGTAGTATAATAGTATAATCATCATGACTGAGGATGAATATGCTGATAGGATGATAAGGGTTTTAAATACTGATGCCTATAAGAATGTTTCATTAAACGAAGTTAATGGTGCATATTGGCGCATCAGGTCCTTTATCAACGATCTTTTCATAGACACTAGAATTGATTTTGATTTGCTTAACTATCTGATTATTACTGCCCCTGTCATCCTGACCATTTTTGGCTTACCCAAAATCCATAAAAGTCTGTCAGACCCTCCCTTACACCCAATAGTTGATGGCAGGAATTGCATAACATATAGGTGTGCCAAAATTGTTGATCTGAAACTCAGAAAGTACCTGGACAGGAAAACGCAAACTTGTCAAGGCTCATGGCACTTCTTGGAAACATCAGATACACTGGATTTCAATGCAGATTACAATTTTTTTAACTGTGGATGTCAAGGACCTGTACACGACTATTCCACAGGAGCTAGGCATTGGCTGGCTGAGAGAATTTTTACATTCAAAAGGTGCTCCAAGTGAGGACATTGACTTGATTGAATACTTATTGGATATTATTTTATCCAATAATTTTTTCTTGCTCAACGGTGAATATTTTCTACAGAAAACTGGAGTGGTGATGGGTTCCCCCTGTGGTGGAAGCTTCAGCAATTGTGTGATGGCCCACTGGGAGAGAGAATTTCTTTTATTAGTGTCATTTTTGCCAATAATATTTGTAGGTACATGCGCTATTTGGATGATACTTTTATCATTCTGAAGATTGACAGAGTTGCTGCTAATTTTTTTTATTGATTTTATTTCTGGCTTTACCCCTTTTCTCAAGTTTAGTTCAGATTTTAACATAGACCATATTTCATTTCTGGATGTTTGGCTTTCAAAGGATAGGGTGGATGGAAAATATGTGGCTAAAATCTATAGGGAGCCTACATATTCCAATACCCTCCTTCATTTTGAGAGCTCTCACCCATACCACTAAAAAGAGCATTTATAAAAGGCCAACTTGTTAGAGCCACCAGAATGATTACCCTGGAAGATGATTTCCCATTAAAGTGTGATTTATTTAAGGAAATGATTCTTGGGAGGGCGTACCCATCCCATGTAATAGATGAAGTAATGAATGAAGTATGTAGGAAAAGAAGTTCTGGCTGGTTTAAACTCATCCTTAACAGGGATGTTTTAACCCACATTACAGGTGATTTAAGCATTGAGGATACAGTAACAATTGTATCAGGTACATTACAAACTACCCGTACTCCTCCACTCATGCAAACTAATTTTTAATTGAATTTCATTACCCATTTTTCATTAGATGCTAAGGTTTTGAGGGACATCCTTATTAAGAACTGGTCTGTTCTCAGTGATGACCCATTTATTAGACAAAAAATAGGGGTTAATCCAATTATGGTGTTTAAGAGGGGGTATAATTTGAAAAATATACTTGACAGAAGGATTAGAGTTGTCCCCACTAGTTGCGGGATGTACAAATGTGGTAGATGCAACTTTTGTAAATATGTGCAAGTGACTAGTACATTCTGTATTAAGAACTACACCTATGACATTAGGGGTCAATTTAATTGTGATAGCTGTGGGTTTGTGTACCTCACCATTTGCCAAGTATGTCAAGATTTTTATGTCGGAAAAATGGAATGGCATTTAAAACAAAAAATTTTTGAACATCGGTACTTTCTTTGATGTGATAGTTTTCATTCAGATACTTCGATCTAATTGCTATTTTGTGCAAACTTTTAGGATTTAATGAGTATGAATGTAGTTTGATTTTTTTTCTAGATTGATAGAGATTTTATGTTGAAGGATATCTTGGAAATCTTTATTTATTTTTTTATTGTTAGAAAGTGTTATTTTATCACTAGATATAAGATTTAGTTTTAGCTTATCTATTTCTTCTTGTATATCTATCAACTTCTTATCCCATACTTTTCTCATGGATAAGTACCAGTTTTTAACATTGCCAAAAAGAACAACTTTTAATTTATCCCATAAAATCATAACCGAGACCTGACCATTACTATGTAATTCTATGAATTGCTTAATTTCCTTCAAGACCTATTCTTGAGACCTTTTACTTTAATTATGTATGCCGGGATTCTTTGACAAAAGTTTAGATTGTCAGGGCTAAAAGCTATTTTAAAAGTAATGGCATTATGATCAGATAAGGAATATGAAAGAATAAATACTTCATCTAAATTAGAAAGTAAAGAGCTGGTTACAAAAGTTTTATCTGTATCTGTCTGTGTACTAAATCTATAGGAATAGTGAGTACATTTTAATGAAGAAGGCAATTTTATTTTAAATGTGTCTTTCAAGTTTCTTGTGTTTATATAATTGTTTAAATGTTTAGCTGTTGAAGACATTTTAAAATATTTAGTGTTTGTGGTATCATTATGAGATAAAATACAGTTAAAATCACCAGCTAACACTATCTTACCCTGGAGTGTAGAGTCATGATATGTAAATACTTCTTTACAGCTTTTGTGTCAATTACAGGTATTCAATATGTGTTTATAAGGGTATAAATCTCTTTCTCAGTTTTATTACTACCATTCCAAGCATACAACCTTTATATGAACAGGAATCTATAATCTCAGGTATTCCTAAAGTTTTTTTTTTTTCATAAAAAAGGCTACCTCTTCTTTTATATTTAAACTGTAAGCTAACCAATGCTGAATAGTCTTTTAACAATAATTTATTTAAGTCTTCTGACAATAAATGGGTTTCTTGAGGACAATAATATTAGCCTTATGCAAGGATAAATATTTATTTATGCTGCTTTTCTTCCTAGGGATATTTAACCCATTTAAATTAAAGGAGAGACACTTGTATACTGGCATTAATCAAAATGAGCTGTGTTAATAAAATTTTATAATGTTCTGGGCTAATTCTAACAGAAATTATAATAACATTTGTTGTGGACAAGAGACTGCTACTTAATTTAAATGCAATGAAAACAAACAGTTCAAAAACCTTCAGCATTGAATATATTATTTCTGGCTTGTTATGTTTCCCATACAAGCCACTAACTAACTAATCCATGACATCTACTGGCTAATTACTGCAAATGCTATCAGAAAAAAAGAAGACTGAGGAAATGTGTTGGACAAATTAAACATGAATAAAAATGACAATATTTATTAATAAATCAACTCAAAGTATTAACTATAATAACTAATGAACTACAGTATTGTGCTAACCTCTATTACTGTTATTGATTCCTACTGTAAATACTTAATAACAGATATAATAACATAGATTAAGTGATCAGCATGCTGTTCAGCTTTAAGAAGTGTTGAAGTTTAACACTGAAAACTTTCACTTTTTACTGTTGAAAGTAAACATGAATCTGTAACAATTCAAAAATTAAATACACGTATTAAATCATTACTTTTATATAAAATGCTCACTTACATTTTAATTTCAAAGAAAATAAAGATTATAAATATAAAAAAGCATTCAGAAGTCCTTTTCTAATTCTGGTTGTTCTCCTGTGTTGAACATGCAGTTTAGAGTCCAAAGGTTGCAGTTAACTTCCTGGATTCATGCATAAAAGTCTGTTCATGAAGATGGAGACTGTCATATGTTCATAGGGCCTATATAAGTCTAGCCAAAAAGGTACCCTGGCTTTTGCCACCCAAGAAAATTAATTTCCTGTGCCCCTGTCAAGCAGAGCCACAGAAGTGATCCCTGGGGTGAATTTCCTATTTCCCATCCAATCATCAATATTTTTCCTGAAGAGTGCTAATGAGGAGCTCTGTTTGACATAGATAGGTAGTCCATTCCTGAGTATGGGAAGTCTCTGGCACAGGAATCTATCCCTCCAGCATGTTCTTTTTATTGTGGTGACAAGGTTTAGGTCCCTAGAGCGTATAGCTCAGAGGGATTGGGATTTCTTTAAGTGGAGCATGTCCAACAGCTCTGGGTTTAACATAGCTTTGTATGTTAGGCAGAGATCGCCTCTGAGTAGGCGATATGCGACGAAGTAAAGCTGGAGTTTTTTGAGACGGTCTGCGTAGGGCATCTGAGGCCCGTAATCCTCTTTGTGAGATATTTCTGTGGCCTTCCCAGTTGTTATAGATGTCTTGTGAGGTACATACCAAATGGGGCGTTGTACTCTATAATGGGTCTAATGAGTGATGAGCAGAGGGGAACAATGAGCTCTTTTTTTCTGGATGAGAAACCTTTTGTGATGAGGTGTGCCATGTAGAAGGATTTTCTGATCACTGTGGTGATGTGATTATCAAAGGAGAGACTAATGTCCACCTGTGTCCCAAGGTCTCTTATCACACTTTCAGTGTTAAGTAGACTACTGCCTATGTGGTAGTTCATGGGTGCAGAGTTTTTACCAAAGGGGATGACAATGCACTTTTTGGCATTGAACTTGAGACCATGGCTTTTACACCAGGCATCTGTCTCAGTGAGGCCCTTTTGTAGGATGTCCACATCATTAGGAGTTTTGATTATAGCTCCTAGTTTGCAGTCATCTGTAAACTTAGTTAGCCAAAGACCTTCTGTGTTAGCCTGTACTTCAGAGAAGTAGATACCAAACAGAAGAGGACCCAGGACCAAACCCTGTGATACTCCACTTGTCACTGGTCTTAAGTCTGATTTGGAGTCTGCTTTTACAGTGTGGGTTCTGTCAGCAATCCAGTTGGCAACCTATCTTGTGACATAGGGTTTTATACCTAGTTTAGTGAGTTTATCTATAATTCCAGAGTGGGGATAGTGTTGAATGCCTTGGTGAGATCTAGATAGGCTGCGTGAACTACCTTACCCTCATCTATGGCTTTGGTGACTGCTTCAAAAAAGTCTATCAGATTTAGGAGACATGATCTGCCTTTTACAAACCCGAACTGCATGGGCTCCAGAGTTTGTACATCTCCAATGCCTTTGTTTATGAGTTCCATGATGATAAGTTCCATGGCCTTGCAGACCAGGCTTGTCAGGCTAATGGGGCAGTAGTTCCAGGGGTCTGTCGTGGCTCCCCCTTTGTGGAGTGGGATAATCATCATGGTGTGCCATTCAATGGGCACAAAGCCTGAGGTGTGACTATGACTAAACATGGTACTTAGGTGGAGTGATATTTCATTCTGTAGTTCATGTAGAAGGCAGCCTGGGATTTTGTCAGGTCCCATGGATGCTGTGTTCTTGGCTTTGGAGAGTGAGGGCTTTATGTGTGCAGCCGTGATTACAGGAACTTTGCATTCTTCTGGTATAAAGATGGGCCCTTTAGGGGGTGAGAGGGGGGTAAAGTTAGCACTGAACCTATCTGCCAGGATGTTGTCAATATCAGTTGGTTCTGTATATTTAGTGCCATTGTGCTGTAACTCAGAGCAGATCTGAGTCTTGTCATTGAGATTCTTGACATAGCTATAGAATGCTTTGTGATTGTCTTTAGAGTCAGTGGCAATTTTGTTTTCATAACTAGCTTTGGAGGATTTTATGAGGGATCTGAGCTTCTTACTGAGGCTGACCAGGGAGTTCCCAGTCATGGGATTTTACCCTTTTTTGCAACAGTTTCTTTCTTCTGTTGTAGAGTTTTTTTATGGCAGAAGACCACCAGATTGGCTTCCTTTTTTTGGAAGATATCATCATGGTTCTGTTAGGGATAGCACGATCCATGCATTCGTGTAAGTGCTTATAAAGTGCATTTGTGTAGGATTCAGCAGTCATACTTCTATTGTCCATCTGCATGGGTTTCGTGAAGTTTGCCACTTCTGTCTTAAGAAGCGTGAAATTGGCTTTGGAGACATTTTTCATGGTTGTTTCCCTAATGGGGGGTGTTAATGTCTAGGGTGATTAGCTTATGGGCAGATCTGACCAACAGGGAATTGACCTCTGGTGTGGAACACCGGTTGCCTATGTTGGTGATGACCAGGTCTAGAATACTGTTGCCCCTGGTGGGGGTGTGGATAAGTTGATCCAAGGCGTTGGAATTTATGAATTCCAGAAAACATTGAGCAAAAGAGTTGTTACATGAGTAGTTTTTTCAGTTAATAGTGGGGTAGTTGAAATCACCCATTATTAGAGTGTTGGGTTGTTCCCTAATATTTTCCAGTGTATCAAGAAAAAAGGAGTAGGAAACCTGGGGCATGGTGAGGGGGTCTGTAGCAAGCTACAATCTGGATTGCGGTCTTGCCCAGAGTTAGTTGAACTTGGATAATCTCGGATGCATTATGCTGAGCAACTAGCTTGGAGGTGTGGATATCCTTAATGAATATGGACACGTCTCCATCTTTTGTGTTTCAGTCCGGGTTAGGTGGACAAAAGGTGTGGTATGAATTATAGCCTGGTAATGCAGGGGTGCTCTCTGGAGCTTTGAACCAGCTCTCTGTCACTGCACAGATGTCGATGTTCTCCATTTTAAGGAGTGCCTCGAGTGAGTGCATTTTGAGGTTTAGACTTCTAGCATTGAGTAGCATTACCCTCAGATTTTGCTTGCTTGTACCTGTTACGGTGGTGAATTTGTCATTTGAACCTTGCCTAAAAAAGGCACTATAGGGGTGGCAAGAGCCATTGCCAGTATCCAGAATCCCAAGGGCAACAGGTGCAGGCCATCTCTGGCAAAGCATCATGGTCTGTCAATCATGTCATCCTAGGCAGCCAGATACTGGATTCCCTTAGAATGACACCAGAAACTTAGCCAACTGTTGAAGTCAGTCATTTTGTCCTTGTACTGTGATATCATTCTGGGTGATGGCAGGATGCTACTCAGGGCTAGGAACATACCTACCTAGGCTACAAGATCGGAGATCTCCTCCATGTCTCTTTTCATGTAGTCCAGAGAGGTACCTCTCAGGTCATTCACACCAACATGGACAATGACAGAGTCATATTTGTACTTGTTGTGGGGTGACCTGAGTGCATGCATTATGTGGCAGATCCTGGCAACCGACAGGCAGCTGACAGTAACTTTCTCCTTCTTTAGCCTGGTGAGTGGAACATCAGTGTGCCTGACTATAGAGTCACCTATGACTAGAGTGGTGTGTACGTTATGCCTTATGGGCTGTAGTTGAGTGGCACACTGAGTTTGTGGGCTGTGTGTCATTTGGGTTGGGTTGGGGGGTGGAGGTTGCTTGCATTTCTGCTTTGGAGGTCTCGGTTGTTTGGGCAGATTTTTATTGAGAGCCTCCGTGAATGTCGGTGTGTGTTTTGTGCTTCTTTGTGTGTGTTTTGATGGTGTAGATTTTGAGGGACTATGTGATGAGTGTGGTGTAGTACAAGTGTTTACCTTCTCCTCTTGACTGTCTAGTCCAGTCTTTGGTGAAGAGAGCTTTGCTTCCAGTTTGGCTATATAAGTGCATCTCTCAAAGGTTGCAGTGTTGGGTGGTAAGAGGAGAGGGTTGTCTGTGTACATGAGGCAGTTGCTGCATTGCCCCAAGATGCCCAGATTCATCAGGCAGACAGGAGAAAACACTGGGAGCTGACCTTTAGACATGCCTCGATAAGTGCTTATTTATTAAGTACTAAAAACAGTTTTCCTCTAGACAAGTGAGGAAAGTTGAGTGCTGTATTAATTTGTAGCTTATTTAGTGCTTACAATGAGTTCTGGACAAGTGCTGAGCTCAAAGGAACAGATTTGAGTGCTAAAACTAAAAAGCTGGCTAGTTGCGAGGGAAAATTTGAAGAGCAGACTTTATGGCTCCAGGAATAGTTTAACCCTAGTTAAGCGGGGGGGGGGGTCTCGGGAGCTTAAAAACAGTCCTGGATACAGCAAATCTGTATCTGGACTAGACTTGTTACAGGAAAGAGGGGAAACAAGCTTAGAATGTTTTTTTCAGTAAAGTGGAAATGGAGAAAGCTGGAGCAGAAGTTATTTCAAGGTTAAGAATCAGAGTGGGTTGGCCTTCACAAATGTTCTCTATTAGATTGAATGAACTAATAACACTAGACTGGGTGGAGTGTCACAGATCAAATATACAGCATGGGCGGGCAACTGCAAAGCCACCAAGTATAAGAACACCACAGCAACAGGGAGGGGTGGGAAACTATTACAGCTACTAGCTGTAGCTACTAAATGAAAGTTTTAAACAGATCAAGGAGCAAGCAGACTCTAGAGAATGCTTTTAACTGCAAAAAGACTAGACTATAGCGCAGAAACCTCAGAAAATCAAAAATGCACAGAAAAGCATGGATAGACCACTCACACACAGAAAATACAACTCTCAGTATGAAAAAACAGTTTACAGTTAAGTAATTCAGTAAAAAATGCAATTAGAGTAATGAAACAGTATCTAGCAATGAAAGGTACAGTTAAAACAGTACATAAATGCAGAGAAACAGTAAGAAAAGCTTTAGAACATTGCATAATGTAGTAGCTTAACTGTATAGCACAATTATAAGCTTTATAGAAGTGTAATTCAATGAAATAAATGTAAGAAATAACTTATCCTGCTCTTGGAATCTTAAGGAATTTCTGCTTAGTTTCAGCAATGAATTACCATCCACAGCCTGATAGATATAAGCACAACCTTTTCCAGACACAGGGTTTACATACCAGTAGGGATGGAAGAGTTAGAAGATCAAATTACTACTCAGTCCTATTAGCCCCTGCTATTACCCAATCACTCATACTACAGAAGGTCAGGAAACCCTGTTACTCTCAATAATAATGAAGATAGACTATCAGCAGAAAATGGCTGCCAAAAATACAGGAAACTCAACAAACAAAACTACCAGGCCTGGACAACAGCAGGCCTCCATCAAGATTATGCCACCTGCACACACTCAGAAGCTTGAGCTGACTTCAAAAAGATCAGAAAATCTTCAAAGGTAAGTCAGTGGGAATTTAAACTATAAAAAGAAAGATTTTAAACACTGAAAGTTTGTGGGTGCATTATACAAGCCATGAGTGAACTAGAAAGCTGTTTTCAGCACATTTTCTCCCTCTAATGTTTAAAAACAATCAAAACATATTTTACATAGCTAAATACTTTAAAACATGAATGCCCAACAAGGAAAACAGCACAACATCAACACTAATTAATAAAATAACATTTGAAAAAGAAAAGTATTACCATTTACATATGTAAAAGCACTGCATTTAAATATCATATCTCTCTTTTTTTTCTATCAAACACAATACTTTTAATGTATACTACTATACAATTATAGTTATGTGGAGCAGGTAATGAGTGCCTGTGTGAATGTGGACAAATGAAGTGCATAAGCATTTTGATTTATTTTATTCAAAATGCAGTATATTACTGTAATATATATGATTACTAAGCTTTTTTTTTTGAATTATGTATTCTAAAGTGACTGAGAAGCTGAGAATACAATAATATTTAACTTAAAGGAGAATAACAAGTATTACTTTATTGTAATCATCTCAGGAGGACAATAAGTTATTTCTTTGATGTTATAAAAAGAAAAAAATGTGGAAAATCTCAGATTATTTATTTGTGTTAGTTTTTTTTTCTTTGACCGACTAGTCATTTTTGATGATTGTCTCTTCAAAGTGATGCTGGAGTCCATTTCTTCAACTGAATTTAATAAGTTATTCTTCTAAACAAATGTAGTGGCTTCCTTTAAAGTATTGAATGTTTTTTTTTTTTCCTTCTGGTAAAAACAGTCTTAATTTGGCAGGTAAGATCAAGTGAGTGTTGATACCAGCTTTTTTCAAAGATTTTAAAAGGGAAATGTAGGCTTTCCTTTTTGATACTACAATAGAAGAAAAATCATTATCAAGTCTGATTTGTGAGTCTCCTAATTTCAGAGATGAAATAGAACAGGTAGTTTATAGGACAATGTCTTTATCTTGACTAACAAAAAACTTTACGATGACAGATCTTGGACGGATAAGTTTTGAAGGGATTGTAGCTAAAGATCGGTGTGGTCTTTCTATACTGAAATATAGAGCTTCTGTTAGATTTCATATTTTAGGAATCCATGAAGACAGAAAGTTCACCATATTTTCCCCTTCCATTTGTTCAGGAGCCCCATAGATTTTGATGTTATTTCTTCTGGCTCTATTTTCCAGATAATCTATTTTCTCAATAAGTTTGTTGTTTTGCTGTAGTAAGAATTCAGTATTGTATCCTTCCTTTGATAACCTAGACTCAATATCAGAAACAGAGTCTTCTATTACTGCTATTTGGATTTTCTATTTGGTGCAGTCCTCTTTTATTTCTTCCACTTTATAATCAAGTTTGTCTGTTTTTGAGAACCAGGTCTTGAATATTAGAAAGGATAGACTGCGGTATATTATTCATTGTATTGACTTGTTGAGCAGTCTTGGAATTATTCATCTTCCTTCAGAGATATTCTCCTTTTATCTTTCCTCTTGAAGTTTGATAGGAGTATATAAAACTATTACTTGAATTTTACACCAAAATGATCCTGGAAGTGTCCATTTGTTAAATTCAGAACTTTTAAGTGATAATTTTTAAAAATGACAGAGAAATCCTGTCAAAAGTAATTGAATGAAGCAGAGCAGAAATTGTATGCTGCTATCAGCTTGCCATACTGGCCACGCTCCAAGCTAGTCTATTTCTTTAATAGTCATGTTGCTTTCCTAATGTTTTAGAACTAATAGGATAAAATATTGCATCTTCAATAGCTTTGATGGAACTCTGCTTTCAATAATGAATATTAAAATAATTAGATGCATTAATCACTATTTATTTAAAACTTCATTATATGGACATAATGTTTAGATGACATATTAATGTTTTAGCTACTGCAGACAACTTTGCTATGGTGGCTAGTGTTATTTCCTGTTCTTTACATGAGCATTAATGAGACATGATAATATCTTGCTAGCCTCCAAAATTAGTGGACAAGATGGTAAGAGCATCTGGTCTTTACCCGAGTAGCAAATGGTCATGATGTCAGCTCTTACTGATGAAGTGAAGTTAGGTGCTTTAAAGCTTGTTTGTTAATGAAAGAAAAACAATGTGTGCATAATGAGGGTGGTGACTCCTTGGTGCAAGTTAATTCCTGAGAAGTTGTCTACAGGTCATTCTTAGATTTTTGCTGAAACAGATTTAGAGATGCAATGCTCATGCTTTAATTTTTCAAGAAAAAGACTCTAAGTCTGAATGTTATAGTTATGAAAGTTTTTTTTTTCATTCTTGTGTCTCCTGTCTTCTTTTTGAAAATTCACTGAGTAGTTTTGCATATTGGCTTAAGTGTGGTTGTGCAGAGGCATGCACAATTGTAATTTTATAATCAAATCTCAATGTATGACTTTTGGCTTCTGACCAAGTTGTCTGTTATAATTTGACCTCTTTTGCTCACTAGGATAGAAACATTTATATCTCTTCTCTGTTTTTTGGGCATGCTTCATTTTTGTTTTTTTCAATGCATTTTATTTTTGTTCTGAAAGTGCACACATCCTGGAAGTTCTATCATATAATGGGATGCTCTTCTGCTGTGTAAAGGGGAATCTTCAATTTGGACTGAAATGGCTTTAAATGGTAAGTTAGGTGAAATTGTGCTGTGTCACTTTGAAGTTTTTGAATATGGAATTTGTGGTTTTGGATGATTTCCCAACAGTACTGTTATGATGCCTGAGTTCATTGGTAATGAGTATCTACTACTGTGATGACAAATCTGAATTTGTGAATGGTGTTTATGGCTTTAACAAGGAACAGTACCTTGCTTATATTTATTTTATGCATTGTTTAGTGCTGCAACACAGATTATTCTGATATTGAGGATTTGCTTGTATATTATTATGTGATGTCCTCACAAAAATTAAATGTAGCATTTTTTTTCTGACCAGGTAGTTTTTGTGCAGTTTTTTTTTTTTTTTTTTTTTTTTTTATTACCTGACCTATCAGTAATGGAACTGATGTTGTCCTTCTGGTATAATAACACATAGATTCATATCAGGAGAGCATATTGCAGTTTTATAATAGTGCTTCATTTAATCCGTTGCAGTAATTCAGGAAAAATCAGAATGTGTTTAAAGGAATAAGATCATGGTGCTTAAATATAAAAACACTTTTATGTCACATATTACTGTTTTCATGCAGCAAAAATAAAAATTATAAACTCCAGAACTGTTCCCACACACCCAGAGTGGCAAGTTGCACATTTGTCTGTATTATAATGAAAGAGGTATTACTTTTTTGCACTTGTGAATATAATATAATATAATATAATATAATATAATATAATATAATATAATATAATATAATATAATATAATATAATGTAATACATATATGGGTTTATGTCTGATTATCAAGGTTTTAGAAACTTGAACTTAATATTCACACAGTGAAGACCATGGGCTAGGTTCTGTAAAGTTTTTGGAATCTGGTGCATTGTGCAGATATCAGAAAAAAAGTTGCAGATAGCTATGTAATATGTAAATATGACAAAAATAACTCAGGATATCTCAGCCCACAATGGAGTATCTCAGTAGTAACTGCACACTGTATATGACTCACAGACACTCTGAACAGGAGGTAAAGATAGAGAAAGAGGTGGAGAAGGACATCACAGCAGGTGTACTCATGGAACAAATAGCACAACACAAGACAGACAAAGGTTGGAAAAAAAAAAACAGTAAGGACAGGTAAGTTACACAAACAGCACATTGCGCAACATAGGTAATGAAAAGTTGTCAGATAGGGTGGGGTGCATGCCAGTGATGGTGAAATGTAGAAAAGCATATCTACCTATGTATTATCACAGTGCAGCATGTTGCAAACTGTGTGGCAGTCATACCTAGATGTGTATAACTGATGGTAAATGTATTACCAATGGTAAATGTATGTTGGTGGGTAATAAATAAGGATCACAGTACAGATTAAATAAATAAGCACATATCCAAGTCATCTGTCAGCAGTGCAAGTGTAAGCCGAACAGCATCTCAGGTGAGCAAAGACAGGTCTAGCAATGCTAGACAAAACCAGCAGAGGACAGAACCATACATACAACCATGCTTGTTAAAGGCAAACAATCAAGCACAGTGTCAAACAGAAGTATTGCATAAAAGCAACAAAATGGCTGCATAATACAGTAGTAGGTGTACACACCCCAAACAAATGTGTCATGGAATGCATGTATGCCACAGACATGTATATGCCATATCAAAGACAATATACAGGTGTAGGCATATATGCATGACTCTCAGTGGCCTAAATGGAAAATACATGAAAGCAAGGTCAATACACATATATGTGCCAGTGGCATGTAAGAATATTTACAAAAATATAGCACTACAGCTTAAAAAAATATATCAGGTTATGCACGTGAATTTCAACAATGTACACTGGTTAACACTTGCTCATCTGGTCAGGATAAAATAGACAAGTGGTTGTGGGTTCAGTTCAAGCAGCTTTATTACACACAAGCATATCAGGAATGAGGCTTTGCAACTTAAACTTAAATAAATTTATAAACATACTGACTACCACACTCATACATGTTAACATCCTGGCTGTTCTTTCAAAATGGCACTGCTGCATCCATGTGCTCACTATTTATATGCACATGCTTATATCTGGAAATGTTTCTTAAAGGTACATACACTTGCTCTGTTCTACATCCTCCATCTTTGAGAAATAGATCATATAGTGAATGACAGTATTCAATGGCAAGCAATTTACAGAAATGAACTTTTAACATGAAATTATACAGAACTTATTATTTGACATGCAATCATACAAAATTAGACACATATAAAACAATCATGTTGCTGTGTATTTTACACTAGGTCTAGAAATAAGACCCGATTGTGTAACACAAAAGACAGAATTGGATCTAGCAACATTGACTGTCTTCAAGGAGTTATCAACTTTGGGGAAAAGTGAGACATCATCAGGAATGTGAATAGATACTGAGACATGTTCTTCTGTATGAATATTGTCGGGGTTATTCTCAGATCTAGAGTCTGTATCACAGGTATGATGCTGCAATATCATTTCTGAAATAGGAAGAAGATGCCTGTGGTTTCTCCTGTATTCTATACCCTCAGATTCCACTAAGTAGGATCTCAGCTTAGCACATAAATATAATCATGGAACTTTGAATATGTGAACACAATTGCCAAATGCTCCTTCTCAATTTGAGCATACTGCATTTCAGTTTGGATAACAGTTCTAGATGCATAGGCAAAAGGTCATAGGTTCATAGGTTCATAGATTAGTACTAAGCTAACTGCCCTTGTGAGCCATTTTAAGCTTAGCAAATTATCCCTTGTGAGACTCAAACCCTGCACCTTGTGTTTGTAAGGCAAACACCTTAACCATTAGGCCACCCTCCCAACCCCCCTGCCCTCTTGAAGAATAACTGCACCAAGACCGAACTTTGAAGCATCACAGGAAAGAACTATTGGTTTGTGGACATCGTAGTATCTTAATGTAGACGGGTTGGCAATTTGCTGTTTGAGGTTATCAAATTATCTCTGGTGTTGTTCTAACCATGACCAGGCAACATTTTTGTGTGTCAGCTCTCTTAAAGGCACTGATAACTCACTAAAGTCTGGGATAAATTTGCCCAAATAGTTAACCATACCTAGAAAATGCTGTAGGGCTTGGACATTGTCTGGAGCTGGCATCTCAAGAATGGCTGCTTGTTTAGAAGGGTCTGACCATATCTCTGTACTGGTAAATAAATGGCCTACATAAGTAACTTCTGGTAGTCTGAGTTTGCATTTCAGAGAATTGAGCTTTAAATTCACTTCATGTGCTCTGTCCAGAACTTTCCTGAGGTTTCTGTCATGCTCTATTTCACCATTGCCTCCAACCAGTAAAACATCAACTATTATTGCACACGGGTAGCCTGAAAAATTTTGATCCACTGCGCGGTGAAAGACTTCACTGGCAAAATTTATGCCAAAAGGCATCCCGAGGAATCTGTATCTACCAAATGGAGTACTGAATGTAGTCAGTAGTGAAGATTTGTGATCAAGCATTACTTGCCAAAATTAACTCTTTGTACATAAGACAGAACAAAACAGTAGCATTTTGCATGAGTTTGGCAATCTCCTCAACTGTATGCATAGGATGATGATGTCTCTTTAATGCTTTGTTCAAGTCTCTTGTGTCAAAACATATTCTGATTTCATCTGAATTTTTCTTATGAGAAACTACCATGGAAGACACCCACTAAATTGGTTTTGTGATTGGACAAACTACACCTTGCTGCACCATTTTGTCTAACTGGATTTTGAGTTTGTCCTGCATAGCTATTGGAACTCTCCTTGCTGGTTTGACCACTGAACTAACCTCTGGGTCTACTTTCATGGAGTACACAACTGGAAACATGCCTAGCATGTCATTGAAAACATCAGCATACGCTGAGAAAATAGCGTCACTGAAGCTGGAACTGGGGCATGTGCTAACATAATGGACTTCTTTGGTAAAAGAAAGCAGTTTCATTCTCAAATTGTCTCTTTGACTTAATAGGTTCATAGGTTCATAGGTTGGTACTGAGCTATCTGCCCGAAGGCATATATTAGCCCAGCCATGTTGTGCGGTATTCACCAGCCCTTTAGTAGTTCCCTAGACCCTTGTACTAGCAGCTAGTACCCTTGGCCCCTATCTAGTAGTGCTGTTGGTGTGATCCCCGGTGTGAACTTTCTGTTACCCATCCACTCATCAAGGTTCCTCTTGAAGAGTGATAGTGAGCGGCTCTGTCTTATGTAGATCGGGACCCTGTTCCATAGTAAGGGAAGTCTCTGCGAAGGGAATCTATCCCTCCAGCATGTTCTATTCACTGTTTTGTTGAGGTTTATATCCCTAGAGCATGTAGCTCGAGTAGATTTGGTTTTGTTAAGATGGAGCATGTTCAACAATTCTGGGTTGGACATGGCAATGTACATTAGACAGAGATCGCCTCTGAGAAAGCGGAACGCAACAGAGAACAGTCTTAGCTTTTTCAATCGTGCTGCATAGGGCAACTGATTCAGGCCAGTAATTCTCTTGGTTAGGTACCTCTGTGGTCTCTCCAGCTGCTGGAGATGTCTAGCGAGGTACATTCTAATTGGTGCATTGTACTCAATAATGGGTCTGATGAGAGAAGAGTAAAGGGGCACCATTACATCCTTAGATCTTGATGCAAACCCTTTCATGATCAGATGGGTCACATAGAAGGATTTTCTAACCACTTTGGCAACATGGTTATCAAAGGAAAGCTGGCTATCTACTTGGGTCCCTAGATCCCTTATTTCTTCTTCAGATTTCAGGGGATTACCTCCTATGTTGTAGTTTGCGGGTACTCTGTTTTTTCCAAAGGGGATTACTACGCATTTTTTTGCATTTAGCTTGAGACCATGGCTTGGACACCATGCATCAGTCTCATTTAGGCCCTTCTGGAGGATCTCCATGTCAGCCGGAGACTCTATTATAGCACCCAGTTTGCAGTCGTCCACAAACTTAGTCAGCCACAGCCCTTCCATGGTTGCCTGTACTTCTGAGAAGTATATGCCAAACAGGAGGGGCCCCAGGACAGAGCCCTGAGGCACACCATTCATTACTGGTCTGGATTCGGACATAGATCCCACTACTCTTACTTTATGGGATCTGTCTGAGAGCCAGTTTGTGATCCATCTTGTGACATAAGGGTTTATGCCCAAGCTGGTGAGCTTATCAATAATACCCGAATGGGGAATGGTGTCAAATGCTTTAGCAAGGTCAAGGTAAGCCGTGTGTACCTCCTTTCCCTTATCTATAGCCTGAGTAACTGTCTCAAAGAAATCCACCAGGTTCAGGAGGCATGATCTGCCCTTGATGAAGCCGAACTGTGTGGGGTCCAGTGACTGGAGGTTCCCAATCTCTCGATTTATGAGTTCCATAATGATTCGCTCCATAGCCTTACAGATCAGACTGGTCAGGCTTATTGGTCCGTAGTTCCCAGGGTCAGTTGTGGCCCCACCCTTGTGTAGCGGGACCACCGTTGCCATGCGCCATTCTCTGGGCACATATCCCGTGGAGAAGCTGAGACTGAACAGGGTATTAAGATGCAGGGTTAATTCCTTTTGGAGCTCGCGTATGACACAGCCTGGGACACCATCTGGTTCCCTGGAGGCAGTGTTTTTAGCTTTAGATAGAGCCTTGTTAACCAATGTATCAGTAATAATTGGACTTACACAATCCCCTGGAATGGTAACAGGCCCTGTAGGTGGTGAGGGGGGGGGGGGGAATTTGCACTGAACCTGTCAGCCAAGACGTTGGCAATGTCAGAAGTGTCAGTGTATTTTGTTCCATTTTGTACTAGCTCAGAACAGACCTGAGCATTGCCATTTAGGTAATAATGACTGCACAGGTCTTCTTACTACATAGAATTGCAAGCTGTAACTGTTCCCAGCTGAATAGCATGAAAGCACTACTGAGCCTTTGGTTTGAATCTCTTCACCTCCGAAAGCAACAAGCTTTGCACAATTAGCTAAATTAAGTTGCTCACCAGCCCTCACTTTAGCAAATATTTCTGTTGACATTACATTACACTTTGAACCAGTGTCTAATTTGAGCTCTATGGGCTTGCCATTGATCAGGAAAGTACAAAGTACTTTATTCTTTGCCAGCAAATCTACTGCATTAACCTTCTCACCGACCACTGACACACCATCTACATAGAAAGTAGGATTACAGCTTTCTACATGATCAACTTGCTTTTTTGTGTGACCTTTCTTAATAACTGAATGAACCTTGCTTGATTTACAAAACTTTTGAAAGTGGTTCCATTTTTTTACACTTGTAGCATTGCTGACCAAATGCTAAGCACTTTTCTCTTTTAGACTCATGATTGGCACCACAATTACAACAGTTAACAATAAGACTTGGCTTGGGTTTTGCTGACTCACCCTCATACTGCACTGAGCACGCCCTTTTTACTGAGCCAGTCTTGGAACTTGCTAGAAAGCTACGGGGTTTCTCAGGCAGACCTGCAGGGTTTGAAACTGCCATGTGCTTAAGTCTGTTTCTGCTTGTCAGGTGCTGCATGCTGTCTACACTTGCTCTAGAGGCTGTTGAAACCATGCTCTTATCACTTGCTAGCATACTTGTGTCCTCATGGATTTGACAAATCTCTATGGCTTTGCTTAATGTTAAATCACTGTCACAAAGCAAAATCCTTCTCACTGCAGCACTATTAACACCACACACAAGCCTGTCCTCTATTAACTCATCTTTCAAGTCACCAGATCTGCATGTTTTGGCCTTATTTCTCAAGTTAGTGATATAAGCTGCAAAAGTTTCACCTGGCTTTTGGTCTCTTGTATAAAATAAGTGTGTCTCTAAGATAACATTTGTCTGGAGATTACACATTTTTCTAAATTTACATTTTAAGCACTCAAGGGTCCCCACTTGGTTCAGCTGGTACCACAATATTGCGGTTTCTCCCTCTCCTGCATATACTGCTGGTGCATACACAAATGAATTGTCTCTTTCAATGGTGTCTGACCCAGCTAAGTGAAGCAAAATGAATGTCCTTGTATGTGCATTTTTGTCAGAAAAAGCTGCTTGTATGAAAATATCATATTTCTGCTCAAATAATCTCCAATTTTCTGCTATATTATGATCAAACACAAGTGGACTAGGTCTGCAAAATGCTTCTGCATTATCAATACACAGTAGTGAAGGTGCTTGAAATTATGTACGAACACACACACACACACACACACACACACACACACACACACACACATATATATATATATATATATATATATATATATATATATATATATATATATATATATATATGGCAGAACTTTATGCCAGTACTTGTAATTCTGCCCAACAGCACAACAAATAACTGCACTTTGCCAAATAAGTCTCTGTAGCCCAAGAACACTTTGAAATCACTGTACTTTGTGAAAACACTCCTTATCAGTGTAAGAAATACTCCAAAATGACTGTACTTTGTGAATAAACTGTACACAGCAGAAAAAGCTCAGAGTAAGAAACACTTTGAGATGAATGCACTTTGCAAATAAACTGTACACAGCACAAGAACCTTTCAAAATGGCTGTATTTTCCAAAATAACTCTGTACAATGTGAAAAAACAGTTTGAAATGGTGGCACTCTGCGAAAAAATGCACACAGTACAAGAAACTTTTCGAAATTACTGTACTTTGACTGCACTTTGCAAAATAACTGTACTTTGCACCCAGCAAACTCTTTGAAATAATTGCATTGTAATAAAGCATGCACTCTGCAAACACTTTCCACACTTTCCCCTGGATTCTCAAAAGCTTGCATGGCGTGCGTGATTAGTGTAAGAGGAAATTTTGCCAATATGGCGGCCGAGCGATCCACGTACATGCATGTTTGATGTGTGCAAGTGCTGTAGCACTTTTGCTGCATGTTCCCAGCCCCCGTATGCAAATCACCCCATTTGCAGGTAAAAAACATGTAAATGAGGTAAATCAGCCATCCAGGAATCAGGAATCAGGGCGTGCAGGACTAGCATAATATGCAGAAATGTACTCGGTTAGTAACCGAGTACGGTACTGCAAACTCCAAAACAGAGCTATGACAGCTCCAAATAAAGGCTGCATATCATTGAGGAAGCATGCCAATGGCCAAGTAGAAGGCCATTTGCATTGCAAACAATTCAAAATGTACAAATTACAACTTTTATGGTATGTCCACCGATCACGGCCGTTGAAGCATAGGGCAGCAGTGACTAAATGGGATCGGTGGGGAAATAAGAAAATAAACCTAAAAAAACAGTCTAACTAAAATCAGTATTCCACCATGCAAGTCAATGGCAGGCAAAAGACAACTTGGCCAGTGAATAGTGGTTGCTAAGGAGGGAGGTACAGTATGACACATGTAACTATGCATTAGCAGGCAATTCTATGCAAATGAGGGGAAGGATAGTGAATCCCAGTTTTCCCCAGCATGTGAGGCAGGTCCCAACAGTGTAAGAGTATGAATAGCTGAGTGCAAGACTAGGAGGTAGGTGACATCATGTGTGGGAGTGTCATGCATACTGTCAGTGGATTGGAACCCTGTGGCTCGGGGTTGCATCCAGCTTAGCACAGCAAAGCCATGAGGTGTGTCTAAACCTGCCAAGCACATACGACAAAGTGTAAGCGGGTGTGCATGCTGCGCAATGGGATCTACAGGAAGATAAAGGAAGTGAACCCAGGAAATAGCAGCAGTGTGCACATTGGAGTACACTGATTGCGCGGCGCAGACCTGGGATGAAACAGAAGGGCAATGGCATGGAAAGCAGCAGTAGGAAGTTAATCAAGGGGTACTAGGTTCGCTGCCAGGTGAAACGTATCGGAACCAGACAATTACATAGGCAGCAGACCAGCCCAGCCGAGAATGCCACTATAAACTATGCAAACACCTACCTCTGGTTTTTCCCACACCCTACATCACTGGTGTAAACAAGCGGGGAACTTTTAACACTCACAACAGCAAAATGTTATGGGCTGCAATAGCTATCATACAACATGTGGAAGAGGCTGAGGGTGGTGAGAATGGGAATGCTGCTGACCAACCCACAGTGAGGAGATGGAGAAGAGTGTACAGACCTAGAGTAATCTACCAAGGGCTACATGAGCTGGAGAAAGTGGAGCACTATAGGGTGGACAGTGACCTCCTAACAACAGATTGTTGAGCTGTGCCGGCCATGCCTGACACACAGAACTGACGGAGAGGAACCCATCCCAGTGGAAACATAGGTATGGGTGGCTTAAGAATACTAGCTACAGGTACCTTCCAAAGGCCAACAAGGGATATGATGGGGATCTCACAGGCATCAGCATCTAGGGTACTCCACCAGTTCCTGGATGCCATGGCAGCACATGTTGGTGAGCACGTATATTTCCCCCTCACCTGTGAGGCATTGGCCATCAGTATGCATCTCTTCCAGCAAATAGCAGAATACCCTGAGGTAGTGGGTGCAATAGACTGCATGCACATACACATCAAAGCACCACCTGGTGAGCAGGGTAGGGTCTACATCAACCTCAAGGGCTTACCCTCCATCAACTGCCAGGTCATGTGTGATGCCCAGGGCACAATACTGAACATGTGTGCTGGCTGCCCTGGAAGTTATCACGATTCCCACATCTGGCATCTGACACAGCTGTATCAGAAATTTGGCAATAGGGACATCCCACACGGTCACCTAGTGGGGGATGTTGGATATGCACTGGAGCTGTGGCGATGACGCCCTTCAGAAACGCACACTCATCCGAACAAGAACTCCATAATGAGGCACACACACAAACAAGAATCATAATAGAGTGTGTGTTTGGGATGCTGAAGTCATGGTTCCAATGCCTGGACACATCCGGTGGAGCCTTGCAGTACTCACCAACTACATGTACCCAAATCATCCTTGTATGTGCCATGCTACACCACAAGATCCTGCAGAAATAGCTGCAGCAGCAGCAAGGGGCAGGGCCACATAGCACCCCACCAATGCCAAGGCCTGCACAGGCACAGAGTGACTCGGAGGAGGAACAATCTCAGCCTGCCCCAGTAGGCAGAAGGAGGCATGCTCAGTATGTCCTGGCCCTGGCAAAGAGGCAATGCATAGCACATACACTGACATGGGAGGGACTCAGGGAATAGCACCTCTCTCTGACTCTCACATACAATAAAAGGGATGCCAAAGATTACACTACCTGTGAGTAACCATGTGTAGGCAGTGTACTACGTGCATCCAACATAGGCAGCCCTGCAGCACCACCCTCAATACTGGGACACCCATAAGATAAGGGAGTCACTCATGCCAGTCAAGCGGGGGGGTCACATACCCAACAACAGTCACAGCCAGCAGGACAGGTGTAGACAAACACAAACAAATGCCATACTATGGCCTCTGAATGAGGGGCATGGGTAAACCCTACCCAGGCCTACATGGACAGACTACAGCAGGCCAGGTAGTGGGATGTCAGTTGTGATGGCTAGGAAGTCAGAAACGAATGTGTATGCAGTCAAAAGCTAAGAATGGTAGTACACCAGTATGGCTTAGCCAGCACGATATGTAAGACTACTGACTGAAATGGACTACAGGACAAACCAGTACAGTCCTAGCAAATGTGTACAACTGTCAAGTGTGCCCCCCTACCCCACATAGAAATATAGTAACAGTCAGGTGTACCCCCCCATCCTGTGTAGAAACATAGAAATAGTCAGGTGTTCCCACGCTATGCAGACATGTTGCAACAGTCAATGCCAAATGATCGGTGGATACCCTGCAGACACAGCATGCTACCTTTCGGTGTACAACACAAAGGTCAGCTGTGCAGTACAAACCACCGGACATGCTCCACACATGCAAAACAGACAGCCTTACTGGGCATGCTCACACACACAAGTGAAGGCAATGTCAGTCAACATACTGAAAGATCATACTGGGCATGCTCACACACTTAAACACATGAAGGCCATGTATGCAAACACCAGTGGACCAGACACATCCAGCAGTTGCAATTGTTAGTGCAGACACATGTCAGTATGCACCACTCTTGCCTTGCACATACAGTGGATAGGAATACAGACATACATGTAAGGACAACACACCATAATAAGCCAAAGGTAGATGGATACAGATGTGTGGAAAAGGGTGACCTTGACAAGGAGCCATCCATGCCTGTCCCACCCAGCACACAGCCAAAGGGCCCCAAACACATCAGGTGCAGATGTCACACACTGCAGTTACTAGCGACCTGTACCTGTCAGCATCACAGACTATGTGGTCTACGTGCCAGCTGTGCAGCATGGCTGTACAAGGATGTAGTCAGCTAGTTGCCCTATACATGCACCTGTGACATATGACCCCATGTGTGGCCACTTGTGGCATGTCACCCCTAAATGAATGGTGTATAGGCCATGCACACACCGGCCACCCTATAGCGGTACCCTGACAAGCCTGCTGAGGTTATCCAATGTGAAATACACCTTTGGGAGAGTTGTAGGCTAGTAATCTCCATGGTACATCCCATAACTACGTACTTCTGTAGTGTAATAGACCAGTTAGGTAGGAGTTCTAACCCCAGACATGGCAACTGTGTGTGTGAGTGTGTATTACTGTTTGTGTGTGTGTCTCTCTCTCTCTCTCTCACTGACTGTGTAGAGAACAATGCCTTTTAGGCTACTCACACCCCTTACTATTCACATACCCACCATTGGCAAGGCTGCTGATGTCACCCACCTAGAAATACTCCCCTGGGAAAGCTGCAGCCCAGTAATCTTTGTAGCATATGCTGTAACTGCATACTGCTGTAGTGTGATAATGTAGTTAGGTAGGAGGCCAAACCCCCAACGTGGCAACTGTGTGTGTGTGAGTCTGTGTGTATGTATGTGTGCGTGTCTGTCTGTCACTGACTGTGTAGAGAGCAATGCTTTTTAGGCCACTCACACCCCTTACAAGTCAAATACCCACCTATGGCAAGGCTGATGATGTCACACACCTTGAAATACACTTCTGGGACAGTTGTAGCCCAGTAATCTCCATAGCACGTCCCATAATATCATATGACCATAGTGTGATTAAGGAGTTAGTTGGGAATTCTAGCCCCTGACCTGCCAACTGTGTGTGTATATGCGTGCATGTCTGACTGTTTAGAGAGTAATGCTTTTAGGGTACTCACGCCCCTTACATTTCACATACCCAACTTTGGCAAGGCTGCTGATGTCACCCACCTAGAAATACACCCCTGGGAAAGCTATAGCCCAGTAATCTCTGTAGCGCATGCTGTAACTGTGTACTGCTATAGTGTGATAATGTAGTTAGGTAGTAAGTCAAACCCCAGACTAGGCAACTGTATGTGTGTGTGTGTGTGTGTGTGTGTGTGTGTGTGTGTGTGTGTGTGTGTGTGTGTGTGTGTGTGTGTGTGTGTGAGTCTATGTGTGTGTGTCTGTCTGTCACTGACTGTGTTGAACACATGCTTTTTGGCTACTCACACCCCTTACAAGTCAAATACCCACCTTTGGCAAGGCTGCTGATGCCACGCACCTTGAAATACACCTCTGGGATGATTGTAGCCCAGTAATCTCCATAGCACATCTTGTAACATTGTATGGCCATAGTGTGATTAATGAGTTAGTTGCGAGTTCTAGCCCCCAACCTGCCGACTGTCTGTGTATGCATGCATGTCTGACTGTGTAGAGAGCAATGCTTTTACGGTACTCAAACGTCTTACATTTCACATATCCAGCTTTGGCAAGGCTGCTAATGTCACCCACCTAGAAATACACCTCTGGGAAGGCTGTAGCCCAGTAAACTCTGTAGCACATCTTGTAACTGCGTACTGCTGTAGTGTGATAAACTAGTTAGGTAGAGGCTGCAACCCCAAACCTGGCAACTGCATGTGTGAGTGTGTGTCTGTGTTTGTGTGCATGTCTGACTGTGTAGAGAGTAATTCTTTTTTGGATACTCGCACCCCTTACATTTCATATACCCAACTTTGGCAAGGCTGCTAATGTCACACACCTTGAAATACACCTCTGGGACAATTGCAGCCCAATAATCTCCATAGCACATCCTGTAACATCTTATGGCCATAATATGATTAAGGAGTTAGTTGGGAGTTCTAACCCCTGACCTGCCAACTGTGTGTGTATGCGTGCATGTCTGACTGTGTAGAGAGCAATGCTTTTAGGGTACTCATATTTCATATACCCACCTTTGGCAAGGCTGCTGATGTCACACACCTAGAAATACACCTCTGGGAAGGTTGTAGACCAGTAATCACCGTAGCACATCCTGTAACTGCATACTGCTGTATTGTGAATTAGAAGCATGGTTTGGTTCCATCCCCACACATGGCAGTTCCGGATGTATTGTGTGTGTCACTGTCTGTGTAGGAAGCAATATATTTTAGGCTAGTCTCTAGCAGTCATTTCAAATGCCCTACTTTGACAATCCTGCTGATGTCAGTCATTGTGAAATACACTTTTGGGCAAGGACTACTCCAGTAATATCTGTGGCGTGTACTATAACTGCGTAGTGCTGTAGTGTAATACACTAGTTAGGTAGGGGTTCTATTCCCAAACATGACAGGTGTGTAGGTGTGTGTGTGAGTGTGTGTTTGTAACTCGTATCCTGTGTAGAGGTGGTTGTGACTATGTGGCCAATGTGGATCGGGTGTTGCATATTTCTTATATAGTGGCCATACTATAGATCACAATGTCCACTGTACAGAGATAAAACATGTGATATGGCTGCGAAGCTGGGGTGCAAAGCCATACCCAGACATGTGACATCGGTGCCAGGCAATCACAGCTAGCAACCCCAGTATTACCCTGGGCACACTATCACCCCATGTGTCATACACACACATGCCGAGGTAACAGCCAATATGTGGGTAGTACACTGCATATTGGCCACTGATAGTAACTATGGAGTAACAGCGGTGAGCCACAGAGGGCATGACATCCAGTCCATCTGTCCAATATGCACATATGTGCAGACAGTGACCACTCCCATGTTTCCCACTGGGCACCTGCACCACCTGTGCTGCCATCACATGTGACCCACAATGGACATACCATGCCTGACAACATGCCCGTAAGGACAGATGCCACTGACACCAAGGAATGATGATAGCATGCAGTCCATGTAGATGCAGGGTAAAGCTGCTGGCCATTACCAGCTCCCTCCACAGGTGGGCAGGACTGGCACATCTGATGATAATTTGTGTTCACAACATGAGCCGGACAACCCAGGTACAATTCCACATGCCACTGTACATGCATGTGGGAGGTGTGCACATACCAGATGCCATCCATGTCATGGACGAAGGAACACAGACATGGCAAGTGATGCACAGCATTGCCCACACACAGTAGTCACCCAGATGACTGGATGGGGGATACAATACCCGCCTGTGTGGGCAAATGCAGACACTACATCCCTGAGCCACAATGCAGATCAAAAGGTCATGTGGCCTGATGCCAAGGTACACCCATCGCCTAGCCTTGGACAGCCATCTGGCACAGTCGAACACCACACACCTGTGCAGACATGCACCCATGCATGTCAGTACTGGCACCCTGTGTGTTTGTGTGTGTGTTGCATGCTGCAGATGTTCACATCCACACTCCCTACAACCTCCATGGGCATACTGCAGCATGCTGTCTGATGTCAGACACCTTCCCATACCCTTCACCCATATAGCCCCGTATGACCTGTGTGGTGCATGGGATACCTGCACAGTGAGCTGATGTGGCAATCCCACAACCAATGAGTTGTACACCTGGCCTTGCCATGTGTGTCAATGTATGTGTGTCCTTGTAAGAGTGTGGCTGTGTTGATGCTAGCACCTGTTCATGCCAACAGACACATGTATTTCACCTACCGTACAGCTACTGTATCCCTGTTGCAGATGTCACTCACCGTCACATGTATGTTCTGAGTGCTCCACAGCAGGTAACCCATGTGGTGCATCCAATAATTGCAGCGAACTGTGCTCACACTATATAGTTGTCAGGGGTTTGATACCCTGTGCTGCTAGGTGTGTGACACAAACATGCTTCAGTTTTACACTCCCGCCACTCCCTGACATGTATTTGCCTCTGTCTGTGTCCCCCTCCCTCTCTCAGGTGGATGTGGAGACCTACACCTGCTTTGCTTGGGCAGCAGCATGTGTAATGTAAGTAATGCTCATGATTAGCTGATGGCCCCTGCACAAATCACAGCCCTCCCCTAGCTGATTGCATGTGAAACAGCTGTGGTAACATTCCCATAGCCAGTTGTATGGAAACACACTCCAATACCTAGGAATATCATGGTGGTGTTGGCCCTTTTCATCCACTGAGAGCAGGAACTAGAACTGTTGTGTGGCAAACAGCATCTCAGATGGATTGTGGTGTACCTCTAACAACATGCACTGTGGAAACAGTGCAACAAACAGGAGGTGGATGTGCCTGACCTGACTACAGACTGTAAGTGCCGCTATACTGCATTTGGAGTAATGTTGCTTTAACAGTGTTTGTGTGGATATGGCTATTGTACATGTCTCAATACCTGCCATGTCAGTTCCATGTTTATGGGGAATCTCCATCTGCAGGGTCACCTGCAGCCTGGGCAGTGTTGTGTCCATGGTTGCATGTGTCACCCACGGAGCATCTAGCTGTCGACTGCTGAAGGTAGTGTGAAGATTGCAGTCAGTAGATGGAGAAAGCTGTGGTAGTCACAGACGTCATATCCCTCAAAGGACATATGTTGAAACAACCCTGTAACAACAGTAAATGTATGTGGTTATCACAGCAACATGTCAATATTGGCCCTGTGTATGTGCTCCCAGCCACACCTCTGTCAACCTTTGTACATATGTTGTGCGTATGTGCTGTACACCATAAGTTGTGGCATCATATCTGAGAACAAGCCACTGATATATCTGACTGCCACACATGTTATGTACAGTAGGGGTTACATTACATGACATCACCAGCACATTCTGTGGATGTTCGTACAGTACCGTGGTCTGTGTACCTATGGTGAATGTCGACAGTGTGTGCAGTGTTGATATGTACCTTAGCCTGTGTACAGACTGTGGTAGATAACATTGTTCTAGTTCACCTACTATCAGATGTTACATGCTGCCCCACTGTATGGTACTGTAGTGGCGTACATGTTTGCAGGGCTATAAACACACGTGTCCCATACCACAGACAGCCACTAGACCAAACTGTGTAGCAGGCCAGTATATGTAGGGTCAGTCTGTGAGTGGCACATATGAGGATGGTGTCGAACACATAGTCCATATACTGTAATACCATGCTAGCTAACCATATATGGCTGTGGCTGTGTTCACATTGGCTGTGGATATGCACTGTCACACAGGTGTATCTTACCCTGTGCTGTGACATGCCTGTTGAGCCTGCTTTATATGCAGGTACATGTGCATTCCCCCTTGGGAGATGTAAGCCAGTGTTGAGCCATTCTGCCTGCAGCCTGCACAGTGCATTATGACATGCCTAGCAGCTGAGTGCACCTACTCAGTGGGATTTCATGTGCAGATACTAGCCAAATGTCCCGCTGCTGGCCCTCTCCTTACAGTCATGTATGTCAGACAGGGCAGTGGGATGCAGTGCAGATGTATGTCAATACCTATTGTGTAGTATGTGGCCATGGCACCCCTGTACCAGCAGTCATACCATTACAGGCCAGGCAGGGGTGTGTGAACACATGACCTATGGTGGACATCATATACCGGTCGTTATGTGTTACACCCATCTACATGGCCATCCACATCCATATTGTCAGACAGGGTACACATGTGTAGCACTAAGGGCTTATGTGTATACCTCTGGACTGTACAGACTGTGTCAGACCCTCTGCATATATTGGCCAATATCTCTGCTGCAGTCCACAGTGGCATTACGTGCTAGCAGCAGTACTGTACACTGATGTTGACGGCTTCCACATAATACAGTACCCATGGAAGCCAGGCTGTACTGCATGATATGTTACCAATACCAGCCTGATATCATACAGGTGGGATGTAGTACAGGTAAAATCATGTGCCCATGTTGTCACTGGTCCTGGTTATGATCTCCAACACTTGGTAGTGTATTGCAGGGTGGACGTGTTTGGCTGGGGGGGTGCCTATTTGTACAACTCGTATAGTGTGTGGTGCCTCTCAACCCCATTAACGTAACATGTAGCCTGTTACACTCCTCTCCCTAACAGCTATTTATGAGTTGCAGTACCAGCACAACAGTGTTGTACCAATGGGTCGGTAGACATGGGAATTCCATTGAGGTCTGCCACGTGTGTGTATGTGTGCATGTGTGCATATCTGCAGGGTACACCATTCTGAGTCCACATACTCCTATTACAATACACATTGCCACACAGTAGTACAGATATTGTTGTTGTTGCCCATAGGTGTGGCAATGCAATGAAACACCCTACTATGCCTGTGGTGTGCGCATCACATGCATATCCTTGTGGTACCACTGTTGGGATATGCAATGGGTTGTTTTGGCGTCATTACCAATGTGTGATAGTAGGTATGTCAGAGTATCATGATGGGTTCCAGTGTGTACAATATCCAGTGGGGGGTGTGGGTGCTGTGTACGCTGTCTTTACACCATGGTAAACCTGGTATATGGCCCACATACCACTCTCAGATGGCCAATGTCACCATCACCCATACAGGTAACAGATAACAGGATACAGCCCAGTTACACATGTGCTGTGTGCAGACTACCTGTAACACATTGGACACATGGACCTGTTAGTTAGCAACTATGCAACTAGGTCTCTAAGATGTGTATCTACCTGTTATGTGTCAGTCAATGTGTATATGATGTTATGGCACATTATGTATTCTCCATATACAAACGTTACATCCCCCATTTCCATATTGTACGTCTCTGTGGATGGTCTGCATGTCACTTGACCTGGTACACACCTCACCCTACAGATGGTATTGTGTGTGCAATGACAGCCACACAGTTCAGTAGCACTACATACCTGGCTTGGGGTCTAGACACAGTGTCGCCAAGTAAGGATGTGTGTGTTTGTGGATGGGATGACATAAGGGTGCAGATTATACCTGTACCAGCAGGCCACCGGTCAATTTTGCATGGTCAATAACTGTTATACATACCTGTGGCATGTGTGCAACTGTACAGCACATATGTCATGGCCATGGTGTCACCACACTGGCATACCCTTGTGGAATATGACTGCAGACCATCCTCCTGCTGACACATGTATGCCTACAGCACAAATGGATGACAGTATGGGGATAACAATTGGTGTTGCCAGCACCTAAGATGCATCATAGCTGCATGGCTACACTACATGACATGTATGCAGTACACATTACCCCTGACTACATTTTACACTGCAGCACATTGCTTCACTCTATCACAGTCACTGCGTGCATCAGAACCATGTTAGCATGTCCTGGCATCGATGTTATGGATGACCGGGATGTGGTACAGGTATCATCTTATGCACAGGGTGTGCGAAAGTCATCTTAGCTGCATGGCTACACTACCTGACATGTATGCAGGACACATTACCCCTGGCTACATTCTACACTGCGGTACATTGTAGCACTCCATTACAGTCACTGTGTGCATCAGACCCATAGTAGCCTGTCCTTGCATCGATGTTATGGATGACAGGGATATGGCACAGGTATCATCATATGTACAGGGTGTGTTGCATGTTTGCCAGAGGCTGAGGGTGGTCCAAACATGTGTCACCATGTGTGTGGGTGAGGGGTGTGGTTCATTGATTGGGCATGGTGATGTGGTGTGTGTCGGTATGGGGTCGCCCTAGGAGTGGGTTGCATAATGTGTGGATATGCATGCACACAGTTCCGCCATTTGGCTGCCCTATACTGGTGATGTTGGACAGCTACAGACCATACCTGACACGGTGTGCAGTTCACTGCCTGTGGCCACGGACATGCTGACTGTGCCTGCCAGGGGTTCCATGGGCACGTGCAGGTACAGACCTTGAGGTGCTACTCTCCCCTGATGATGACATATGTCTGCTGGAACAATGTCCCACCTGGGACTTGCTAGGGCCATGTGCACGAGGCCTGCTGTGGTGTGGTGTGGACAGCAGCCCCTGTGGTGTGCTGGGGCTGGTACTGCCACTATGGTAGTGGCTGGGTGTCCTAGCACACTCACGTTAACCACCAGCTGCTGGTGTCTATGGCCTACATCCATACGGCCTTCGCACCACTCCCACTACACGTTCTAGCACAGACATACCATGGTCGAGGAGGCCAATCATTTCACCCCACCATCTATCTGTGCCCTCGGTATATTCATGGAAGGCACCAGCGAGTTCATGGAGGTTGCCACTTACAGCTGCAAAAGCAGATCTCTGCAGCCTCAGGCCCTGTCTGGTGTGCATTTCCATACATGCCTGTGCCTCCATTATGGCCTGAAACATGCTCCTGGTGGTACCAGTTGTGGCACCTCTGCCAGGGGCATGATGACCCGTGGTCCTCCCACGAGCACTACGGTACATCTGCCGATGTGGTGGCCTTCCAGACATCTGGCTATGCTGACTGTGACCTGACACAGTTGGCATGGACACCACACTTTCCTGGTCATTGCCACTAAGCACCAACTGTCCCTCTGCTATGGCCACATGTGATGGGGTTTATAGGGGCACTGTAACTGTGTGCTGGCTTGGGGTGGCTAGGAGGGTGATGACACATGATGGCACAGTGTTGGCCTCTGACAACCCCCAACCCCACCTGTGCCTCACCTGTACCATCATCATCATCGATATCTGTAGGGCCACCTACCTCAGTTTGCGTGCAGGAGGGACCCTGACCCACCTCGCCACCTATGGGGGAAACAAATACATATGTTAAGACCTATACAGCATTGCATAACAGTACACACATTCACACTGACAGCCATCTTACTTCCTCACTTTTCCTGAGTTTACAGACAGTCCCACAGTCAGTTACATATGTTCCCCATCTTGCATGCCACTTGCTAATATACATGCATCACTACTGCCCATTACCATATCATTCCTCTCCATGCCTACACGTGTGGTTAAACACCTGACCTGTTACTCCATTGCTTCCCTGACTTGGGTGGAGTAGGTTGTACATGGCCTCACTGATGTCACCCTGTATTACCCTGTGTATGGGCAGTAATGGTGTACAAGGCCTCTATATGGTTGGGGCTGCTACATTCACTACATATGTCACACACCAGAGCCTCACACTACAGTCTTGCTCAGTCCATGACACATCTGCTGCACAAGTGACCCATCATGCGGACAACAGTACTACCTGGATACACTCACGAATGTGCTGAGGTAATTCCCCATTGCATTTGTAGTGTTGCATATGTGGGTAGCCAGTTACCTATCTGCTGCTGGCAATATGTTGTGTATACCTGATATGTACTGCACCTCCCAATGTATGCTTCATGCTACAGACCTTGTTATGCTATCAGCTGTCCTATGTTTACATACCTGGCAGGTTGTCCTGGTGTCCCATGTCTCACTCCATGTATGGCACAATCCCAAGGGGAGGTATTGCCATGTGGTCAGTCCGACTATAGCCTGTGCATACATGGACACACACACACACACACACACACACACACACACACACACACACACACACACACACACACACACACACATCTGACATGCATCGCCCACACTGCACTAGATTGCACATACAAACACAATTGAGACACATACACACACACACACACACACACACACACACACACACACACACACACACACACACACACACACACACACACACACACACACACACACACTCCTACATGTGGATTTAAACATGTGTACACACAGTCCTCCCATTACCCTTCTGTCCACATGCATTACATATGGTGATCAACAGCATGCAGTGCAACTATAGTGACATCATGCTAGCAGCAGTATACATGTGTGTGAGGCATGGGCTGTGTTGGTTGGCGATGGCCCTTCCCCGTTTTAACACTGCACCCACATACAAAGTGTTACTGTGAACCTGTTCTGCACCCTGCCTTGTACTGTGCACCATACCTCGCAGGTGTAGAAACCATTGATGCATCTGTAATACTGTGTCAGTTATGTCAGCTCCAATGCTCACAGCACCTATGTGTTGTAGCGACTCATACCTGGGATGATATGTGAACAGCTGTCAGTTGTGGATGCCTGATGTCTGCGTTACAGATCACAACATCAGCAGTGCATGTATAACCAGTACATGACTATTACACTGACAACCAATGGACCTTACCATGGCTGTGGGGAATGCCCTACACATGTCCCAGACCTCTGCATGGTTGCAAGGTCTACTCATGTGCACATCCCTTGGAGTGCATACACTGTTGTCATGAGTGCTGTGGGGTCAGGGTTATGTCTGCAACATTTACTTAACCTGATTGTGTGCAGCTGCAGCCATGGTGGTGTTGAGTCACACATGTCCCTATTGTAGGCCATGTGTCTTGCCACACTTCACATCCCTGTGGACACTTTGCACATTGACAGGATGTTAGCTATCTTGCATGTGTCTGTTGTACCCTTTGCATACCCCAGCATGGTCTCTACTGTGATGCAGTGCATTTCACAGCAACAAACATGAATGTGTACAGCATGCAGCATGGATAGGTGTGTCAGACGTGTGCATGGGATATCCCTCCCGTAGCTATTACATGCCCAGTTTATCTTCATGCATGAACACGAACCATACTCACAGGCTAAGGGCTGCTACCGTGGTGGTATCCTGGAGGGACCTACATAGGAGTGTGAGAAAGCTGATGTCAGTGGCCACAGCTGTGGCAGTCATAAAAGGTGAGTGCAGCATTATGATACATCAACAGTGGAATTACACAATATTACAGTTTATACACAACTGTTTATTACTACTACACAGCAGCAGACTATGTATATGACATCTCAGTTTTGCATGATGTACCTGTACAGATGCAGATGCATACACAAGAGTGGGGCACCGATGTGCCCTCGGGCCTTACCTGCATGCTCCTCAGATGGTGTGTCATTGGCATCCACCTCCAAGATGTGCCCTGACAGGTGTTGATGCTTCAGGTGGCCAGGTGCCACAAGGCTGCTGAGAAGCTCCTCCACATGGGTGAGGGGTGGATGGATGGGTTTCCCCCCCTGTTGCGAGGTGGTCCCCCCTTATGGCAGCTGCACGCCTACATACATGGCGAAGCAGATCGATGCAATGATGCTGGACCTGCTCATAACTGCGGTTATGCAGTCCGACATCATTGTCCCTGTGGACTAGCTCGTTCCACAGAGCGGTCCTCTCCTGCTGGTCATGGACTGTCCACCCAAACAGCAGTTTGTAGTGCTGTACCAGGTGGTCGATAATGATCTCTGTCTCAGTGGCGCTGTATGCGGGAAGATGACTATGTGACATGTTTCCTGTAAAACATAAAGATGGAAACAGGTCTGAGCCACCCATGCAGCTGGGTTACCATAGTTCTTAATACACATATTTGTCTCCCCCCACCATATCAGCTACAACAAACCATTGGCAGACTGCAATTATTAGCTGCTTACCTACCATTGGGGCATATGTTGTATTGTACCTTGCTTTGTGCTATGTGTATGTGCCACGCTTTGTGCTATGTGTTTGTAGCCATGCTCCATGTGGGGACACTTATCTTTGCTGGCCTGTTACAGACTATTTCTTCTGCATGCCATTGTCAGTGCCACTATATATATGTGTATAAATATACATCTATGTACATATATGTGTAGATATATGTTGTACATTGTTGATACACCTATGTCTATATGAGTGTCTGTGTATCTGTACACATACATGTCACATTCTGTATCATACAGATATGTGTAGTGCATACATATATCTGGTCCACATTCTGTAACTGTCTTTCATTTACAGCTGCACTGTTCTGCCTTGCTGCAACACAGACAGGTGCCACATGTGAACACAGGCTAACATTAGGGTAGTAAATATGGTGTGAGATTGCTGGTATGCATATTACACACCTATGGCATTTATGCATGCTACATTACACATTAACATGACTATCCTGCAAGTGGTGTGCTCTGACACCCATGTGTCTATCATGACGGTAGCACATCCACCACCAGCTATTGTCCACACTAGCATAACATACACAGATATTATGGTTGACATCTTTGTCATTCATTGCTGATCTGCATGGTTGGCGGGTATGTCCCACTGCTTACAGGGAAAGACAGTACTGTCCAGAGCAGTTGTTCAGTGGGATATCATTACAGGGACAACTACAGATGGCACATATCAAACATTCAACATTATATATCCTATTAATCTTTACCACATGCTACATTAAATTACATACAGTTATGTTTTACATACCTTTTATTCTTTGGATGGGTGTGATACCTTACCGGTTTGGGCTTGTAGGTTTTTGTTTCCCGTTGTGTGTGAGTTTTGTTTTATTTTTTTTCCCCTCTCTCTCTCTGTCTCTCTCCCTCTCCAGTAGAGCAAATTAGTTGGTTTGAATGGATTTCAGCATGGCTTTTGTAGGTGATGCACATGATCAGGTGATGGGCTCTGCACCAATCAGTGTGCAACAGTTGCTGACTGCGTGCAGCCTGCTGTGTAGTGATTCAGTTAACCATTGTCATTGCAACCCAGTACTATAAATTGCTTACTCATGTGGGCGTTGTCCCTTCACTTTTCCAGTATGGAGGACATCCTTCCTGTATGTGGGCAGCACTGTTACAGATGGCAGTTTGCAGTACCTATTACAGCAGGGCTTGCAGACAGAGTGCAACTACACAATCTTAAGACGTTCCAGACCTACAGACAGAGTGAGTAGTGTTGTTATGTGCATTGTATATTACTGGTCTTGCAGTGTTTGTGTGTACATAGTAGTATAGGATGGAATGCAGTCTGTCTGCATAGCTCTCAACAGTAGGCCTATCCACATGATGTCCAGTGGATTGTCTGTTTGCTTTTGCCTGTACACCATACAGGTCTTGTTCTAGATATATCCCCGGCAATCTATCTGTTGCATGCTATCAGTACATGGCTACTTCCATTTGTGTTCCTGATGTGTTATTCTTGCATAAGGGTATGTTGCAACAAATCCTGTATCACCAGCAATTTGCAGGGAGTGTAACAGCAAAACACCCCCGTACAGACGCACTTACACATGCTTACTAGTGCTTATATATGCTTACTACTGCTTAGTTGTGCTTACACCTGCTTACTAATGCCTTATTAATACAGTCGTCCAGTTCACATTTAATGTTATTTAGTAGGTTATACAGGAAATATATGAGAAAACCAGGGTTGAGCTGGTGGTTGCATGTGTGCAATGGGTGGGGTGAAGCGGAACTGTGGGTAATGCATGTATGCCTCATGGATGGCCTTGGTTGGATGGGTCTGTACTGCTTGGGCCGCCTAGTGGGTGGGGGAGAGGGGGATGTGATGTCAACATGTGGAACATGATCAAGGACTAATTTAAATCCCAATTTCAATGACACACGTACATTACATTGAGCATGGTTGTGTTTTTCATGGCTACTTCCATTTGTGTTCCTGATGTATTATTCTTGCATAAGGGTATGTTGCAACAAATCCTGTATCACCAGCAATTTGCAGGGAGTGTAACAGCAATATTACGAGTACGGGCCTGAGTTCCTGCCTCTGTCCTTCACATATATGGCTGGCTTTGTCCTGCTGTGATACGGTTAGGGATTGTTCAGTATTGGCCTATCATTATTTACTGCTAGCATTCCTGCTGTCACCCCAGTCATATCGTGGACTCCCACAGAATTTGTTGGTCAGAGTCCATACATGTGACAGATACATAGACATTAGCACAGGTAATACATGTCCGCCTAGGCCTTGACTACAGGGTGTAACTGGCGGCTGCTGAACTACATCTGTTATTGTTTATTGTTACCTATCTTGACGGAAAATCCTTTGTCTACAGTTGTACGAATTGACGGGCTTAGCCTGGACAGCATAGTATGTTATATATCTGCACTGTCTGCATCTACTGTTTTGTGTGGGCCTTGCATTCCTCTCTGATTAAATAAATCCAGATCTATGTGCTGTAAGTAATGGCATATATTATTGTAAAATACACTATTAAAGGTTGTCTATGTATACATACCTGTGTGTCATCTCATGTCCTTTGAATAGTGAGTGGGTCTATGTGTAATGCAGTACTCCTGTTCAAGTATAAATGTCATTTAGTAGGTTATACAGCAAAACGATGTTGATATACCGATTTCACATAGAAAATAGAATGTGATGCAGTGGGACTCGAACTGGGAATGCATGCACGTTAGGCTGATGCTCTACCCACTACACTATTGCAGTTCTGCTTAATATGCATATTTCTACCTTAATGTCATATCCATGCTCCCTTTCCCCAGCCCCCAAGCTCTATGTACACAGCATCCATCCATTCTTCAGTTGCTAGCCCTGCCATACCACACCTCCACACATTTCCTTGTCTGCATGTCTCGGTACTCCTCTATTTTACTGTCTCAATGCAATCTTCTGCAGGCTCTTCATCCATTTAGTCTATGTACATTTGAGCCTTCCCTTGATCCTCCTCCGATACTGGTGGAAACTTCATTGTGATCCACAAAGTCTGATGTGTCCTGCCAGGGACAGACCTGTTGTTGTGTCACGAGTCGACTTTGGTGGTCTACACTGTTTCTCCCACTGGTAGCATCCTGTCATGTGTTTGAGAAGCAGTGGTATGCTCACACACTATACCAGCCTCATCTCCTGCTTCCGTGGATGAAGCACACCCCCCACGGCGTGCCCCGTTTTCCATTACTCTCTTCAGTATTACACAAAACTATTCTCACAGTATGTGTGGACAGGTACTGTTCATTGATACTCATAGACTGCTCAGAATACTGTGATTGAGCAATGTGCACATGTTTGCTGGTATAATGTACATACTTACATACATTTCCTATACTGTTGACTGACTATGGTGAATGATATGTTTGTGATAACAGCAGCTAATTGTATATCTGCCATGCCTTCATGGTAACACACTTGGACTATAGTGCACAGGGTGGGGGGGTGGGAACCTGGGAGTGCTGATTATGTTGTTACTGGCCACAATGAGGGCTGTGGGCTACAGTGAGCCTAAGGCACTGCGGGGGAAGTGTAGGCGGGTATGCGCTGGTGTGCGTGAGGCTCGGACTTGCTGACCTTCGGTTATGGTGTCTTACACTGGATTGGCCTCCACATTGCTTAACCAGTGTGGGCATTGCTTACCACCACCCAAACAGGCATACTCCCACTTGCTGATGCATACCCCTGCACTACATCATGAAAATTGTGGTATTATACATGCTTAAGTCAGGTGCACATGTCAGGTATGACTGTTCACAAAGGTCAGTGTAAGGTGAAGTGGGATTCCAGTTTAGCAGTTTTGGATAGGTTACACTCAGGTATTCGGGTTAGGTTTAGTTATGCCATACCTGTGTTGTACAGTAGATGTGAATAGTGAAGGTGCAGGCAAGTAGGTGGAGTGGGGGACATTTTAACTGTATAGTAGTCCATTTGACTGATTGGTGGGGGAGCAGTAGGGCAGGTTTGCAGGGTGTTGGGATATGTATGCGAGGCAGGACAGGAGGTGTCAGTGTCAGTAGTTGGTGTAGGGGTATGGAGTGTTAGTTGGGGGGTGGTGGGCTTCGCCAGGTGGTGAGCAGGTGGTAATCCAAGTGTGCTTGAATTTTCCCTTCATGTGTTATTGACATGTGTCATCTGGGACAGCTGTGGTAATACACCTGGGTTGAGGGTTCCAGATTCTGCAAATATAGTTGTGTGGTGGGTGTCACCTACTTGTGACTGTGAACATTACTAGGAATGAAACAGGGGTTGATAGGAAAGTGGTGTTATTGGGCCACACAGAGGGGCTGATAGTAGGGGACATGTACAGGGATGTGCAGGACGGCTGAAGGGAAGGTCCACAGCTGGCCATTTCCTCTACAGTGACAGCTGTGTATATACCCTGCATTTGGGGGTAGGTCTGGACACTCACACCCCTGGGTGAGGGTGAGGACAGCAATAATACCTTGTGATACCAATTAGTTCAGCTTACATGCCTACAGTGGGGTGTTGTGGCCATGTGTTCTTTGGTGTCATTTAGTGGGTTTGCAACAACACTTCTGGTTATACCGTCCTTTGTCATGTAAACTAGACATTGCTGCTGTGGGACTTGTACTGGGCGTGGCTGCTCATTAGGTGTCAGGTCTGCCCAATGTATACTATTGCTTACATCCCTGGGGCGGTCCACATAGAACCGTTCCAGCCAACACCTGCACGCCTAGGCCCATAATTACATACCCATAGTTCCCCACCTGCACCTCCTCTTTGGCACTCTTCCTTACTCTGGGTGCAGGTCAGGTCTGAACACACCAGTACACACTGGCCACTCCCCACTTCTTGGGACCCATCATATATGTTATCTCACCCCATGGGTCATCAGGCTTCCCCAACCTTGTGGTGCGGGTGCATGCGCATCCTGCCATACATTATCTGTGTAATGGCTGGAAGGCCGAATAGCCATATAATTTTTGGCTTGTCCTGCAAGGGAAATTTTTCTTTGTTTCAAGATTAGACTTGGCAGGTCCCTCTCACTGGTAGTATCCTGCCTGTAGTCCGGGAAGCAGTGGTTTGTTTACTTTTATTGTGTGTTTATATGTTTCACCTGCCAAGCTTGGGGGGTTGATGCTACATGTTACACGTTTGTTGATTGGGCCCCTCACCCTCATTGGCACAGCCTGTGAACATATGTAATCCTTAACAGCTGTATCATATCCTAGCTATATATCTGGGTATATTTACACACATGCATATATATATATATGTATATATATATATATATATATATATATATATATATATATATATATATATATATATATATATATATATATATATATATATATATATATATATAAATGACATGTGGATGTATGGGTGGCTGCATATGTATATATCTATATGTGGGTATTTATATAGGTCTGTCTATGTATGTATACATTTGTACTACAGAGAGGGAGAGGTATATCTCCATGTAGTTATGGGTATATATGCACACACATACCTTTACATATTTAGCTACATATCCTGTCATGTTGCCTGTTATTGCTGGGTACTGTTTTGTGTGCATACCGGCCAACCTTGTGTGCCATGTACACTTTGCTATACCTACAACTAAATCCATTAGTGTACACAGAGTCACACATGAAATCTATTGCTAGTACAAGGTAATCATTCGTCCCATGCGGGACAGCCCGAACATTGGGTATACAACTTTCGCCTACACCCAGAGTTACATAGGTTCATAGGTTCATACTAGGCTATCTGCCCTAGGGCATTTATAAGCCTAGCCAGAGTGTGTTTGGCTTTCGCCACCCATTTTAAATTAATTTTGCTATGCCCTTTTTCGAGGTTAGTATACTGTGCCTCTGTCTAACAGTGACACAGAAGTGATACCCGGGGTAAACCTATGATCTCCCATCCACTCATCAAGATTCCTCTTGAAGAGAGTCAATGAGGGACTCTGCCTAACCTGGACTGGAATTTTATTCCAGAGTGAAGGGAGCCTCTGGGTTATGAATCTGTCCCTCCAGCATGTCCTATTTATTTCAGTGCTGAGGTTCAAGTCTCTCGAGCACAAAGCTCGATGGGATTTGGATTTTCTGAGGTGCAGCATGTCCATTAATTCCGGGTTGGACATGGCTTTATACATCAGGCACAGATCGCCTCTGAGCAGGCGGTATGCCACTGAGTAGAGCTGGAGTTTCTTTAACCGGGCAGCATATGGCATCTGTTTGAGTCCTTTGATCCTCTTGGTGAGGTACTTTTGGGGTCTTTCCAGTTGCTGCAGGTGTCTGGTAAGGTACATCTCAATAGGGGCATTGTACTCAATTATGGGCCTGATGAGAGATGAGTAAAGAGGCATGATGACCTCTCCTGATCTAGATGCGAATCCCTTCATGATTAGGTGGGCTATATAAAATGTTTTTCTAACCACTTTGGCCACGTGGTTGTCAAATGAGAGATTGCTATCAACTTGGGTCCCCAGGTCCCTAATTACTTCTTCTGTACTTAATGGATTACCACCTATGTGGTAATTTGTGGGCACTTTGTTTTTGCCAAAGGAGATGACTATACACTTTTTGGCGTTTAGCTTGAGGCCATGGCTCTGGCACCAGTTGTCTGTTTCTATGAGGCCCTTTTGGAGGATGCTTGTGTCGGCTGGAGTGTCGATTATGGCACCCAGTTTGCAGTCATCTGCGAACTTGGTCAGCCACAGTCCTTCCGTGTTGGCTTGTACCTCCGAGAAATATATACCGAAAAAGAGAGGTCCCAGGACTGAGCCTTGTGGGACGCCACTTGTAACTGGTTTGGAGTCTGACATGACTCCAGCAATTCTAACCATGTGGGTTCTGTCCTTGAACCAGTTTGCAACCCATCTAGTGACATAGGGGTTAATATTTAAGCTGGTGAGCTTATCTATAATGCCCGAGTGGGGTATTGTATCGAAGGCTTTTGCGAGGTCCAGGTAGGCTGTGTGAACCACCTTCCCCTCGTCAATGGTCTTGGTGACTGTTTCAAAGAAATCGGCCAGGTTTAAGAGGCAGGATCTGTCCTTAACAAAGCTGAACTGGGTAGGGTCCAGTGTCTGTAGGTCCCCAATATCTTTATTTATGAGGTCCATGATGATCCTTTCCATAGCTTTGCAGACCAAGCTAGTCAGGCTTATGGGGTGATAGTTTCCAGGATCCGTTGAGGCACCACCTTTGTGGAGAGGGACCACTGTTGCTGTACGCCACTCTTTGGGTACATATCCTGTAGTAAGGCTGAGATTGAACAATAGTTTTATGTTTGGGTTTAGCTCTTCTTGGAGTTCATGTAGGACGCAGCCCGGGACACTGTCTGGTCCCATTGATGCTGTGTTTTTTGCTTTGGAGAGGGCGGCTCTTACCTGAGCATCTGAGATGTCAGGGGGGCAGCACTCTGCTGGGGTAGATATTTGCTCTTTTGGTGGGGAGGTGGGGGAGAAGTTTGTGCTGAACCTGTCAGCTAGGATGTTGGCAATGTCTGTGGGTTCGGTGTATTTTTTGTCATTTTGGACTAATTCTGAGCATATCTGGGAATTCCCACCCAAGTTCCTAACATAACTAAAGAAAGCCTTGTGATTATCCTTAGTGTCCTGTGCAATTTTTCTCTCGAAGCTGGCCTTAGACGATTTTATGTGTGCCCATAGTTTTTTTGCTAATACTGATCAGAGATGCTTTCCCTTTTTGGGATTTTGCTCTATCATGTAGTAGCTTCCTCCTTCTATTGTATAGTTTGTTTATGGCTGGGGTCCACCAGACAGGATGTCTGCCTTTGGAGGATTGGGTCTTGGTTTTATTTGGGATTGCATAATCCATGCATTCCTGAAGGTGTTCATAGAATGCGTTTATAAAGGATTCTGCAGTCTGGGCCGTATTTTCCACAGGCCCGGGGGCTTTGAAGGATTCCACCTCAGTTTTGAGGAGTGTGAAATTTGCTTTAGAGAAGTTTTTCACTGTGGTTTTCTGGGCAGGGGGTGGGGTCGGGATGTGAATATACAGTGAGATTAGTTTATGGTCTGATCTTACCAGTGAGGGATACACTTCTGGTCTGGAGCATAGAGTCTCCATGTTGGTGATGATCAGGTCCAGTATGTTTTCCCCTCTTGTGGGAGTGGTAACAAGTTGTTCCATAGCATTTGAGTTTATAAATTCTAGGAACCTTTGGGCTAGGGTGTTGGAGCTAGAGTAATGCTCCCACTCTATGTTTGGGTAGTTGAAGTCACCCAATATAATGGTGTTTGGAGAGACCTTCATATTTTCCAGTGTTCTCAGGAAGGCCGAGTGGGGTTCCTGGGTTTGGGAGGGTGGTCTGTAGCAGGCTATAAACTGGAAGGCAGTTTTACCCACTGTTAGTCCCACATGGATAGTCTCTGATGCTTCGTGCTGTGCCACCAACCTGGAGGTGTGGGTATCTTTGACGAATGTTGATACTCCCCCTCCTTTTGTGGTTCGGTCCAAGTTTTGGGGCCGAAAAGCATGGTATGAGGTATAACCTGGTAATGCTGGGGTGCTCTCGGGAGCCTTGAACCAGGTTTCTGTTACTGCATAGATATCGATTTTCTCCATGTGAAGGAGAGTTTTGAGTGCATGCATCTTGAGGTTTAGACTTCTGGCATTGAGTAGCATTACTCTTAGTTTCTTAGCCCTTGTGATACCTATGGAGGTGGGTTTGTCTTTTGAGCCTTGCCTAAAAAAGGCACTATGGGGGTAGCAAGAGCCTTTGCCAATATCCAAAAGCCCAGGGGTGACAGGTGCAAGCCATCCCTAGTGAAGCATCGTATATATATATATATATATATATATATATATATATATATATATATATATATATATATATATATATATATATATATATAAATGACATGTGGATGTATGGGTGGGTACCCATGGCTATGTGCATTTACTACAGCATGTGCCAGACCTAGGATACTTGGGCCGAGACAACATAAGGGATGGGTCCTAAGGGGGGGAGTGTGGAGGGGGGGCAATGTGTAGTGGTGTGGTAGCTATGGGCTGGTGAGAAAAAAAATGTTACCAATAATCAAAGTGGAACACCTGAAGTCGTACACCAGCCAATAAATCAAAAAAAACTCCATTTGTTTTCCAAGATCAATAAAGGCCACCTCCAATGTATATCTTAATATTTATTGTCCAAAAACGCACACTAACACCATAAAATACACTTCTTCAATGGACTTAGCGCTTTCATTTCCTAACCCGGAAACATCGTCAGAGTCAACTTTCTCTTCCCACCTTACCATTTAAATAGACCCAACACGTTTCCCATTGGTCATAAATTAACTGAAATTCATTTTTTAAAAAAAACATCACTCTACTTAAAAACTAGTAAACTTATTTAATTTTATATAACATTATATAACTTTTTTTTTAAATTCTTGCATAAACACACTATTTTAATTAAATAATGCACAAACCATATATATAAAACACATTACACATATTTAATCACATTTTACATAATACAAAATAGCTTATACATCAGTATCCATGTATTACTAAATTTATTTTCTATTTAATGTTTATTATTTAATATTTAATATTTAGTATTAAGTATCTGTTTGCTCTAATTCTAAGTGCTGGCACAAGTGAAATATGGTCATTGAGGCCTGGTGGGTTACAAGCATCCAACTGTAATTGCCATATTGACTCCCTCAGTTCCAGTTGGGCTTCCCAGTCCCCACCCCTTTCATTTCTTTTAACCTGTTCAATGACCCAAAACTTAAAATCAGCTTGAGGACATGTTACTGAATGTCTGAAAAGGGCATTAGTTTCTCTCTTTCTATTAATGTCATACATGTGCTCATATACCCTATGTTTCAAACTCTGCTCAGTCTTTCCAATATAATAAGAGCCACATGTTATGCATTTAGCTAAATAAATTATACCCTTTGACTGACAGTGGTAATATCAGTTAAGATAGAATGACATATTGATAAACTCTAGTTCTAAAGTCCCTTGTTTATATACAAACAGACATTGCTGACACCTGCCACATTTGTAAGTTCCAACCTTACTCTTATGTCCTTCTTCTTGTTCTTTTTCAAAATTTTCTTTTAAATTTCTATTCTTCTTGTACCCAGATTTTAAGTTTGTGGAGAAAATTTTTATACTGTTAGGCATAGATGAAAATAGTATCCAGTTTTTATGTATTATGTTCTTTATACTCCTTGAATCTTGGTTGTAGGTTAATGTCATATACACATCCCCTGTCTCATTCCTCTCATCTTCCTTCCTCTTTTGTTGATTTTCTACCAACTCTCCACCATTATTCTGTCCTTTCAATAATAGTGGTATATATTTTTCATTCCATCCTTTCAGTACTTCTTCTTTGATACTCTCTATAGTCACCACAGGGTAACCCCTTTCTTCAAATAAACTTTTTATATAGTCTAGTTCTACCCTAGTATCCTCTACTTCGGATGTCATCCATATTGCCCTAATCATTTGACCCTTAATTATATTCCATTTTTGTTTAATAGGGTGATTACTACTATAGTATACATATGAATTGTAAAAACACTCTTTCCTATACAATTTGGACTTAAATTTCTTGTTTACATTGTCTTTCAATATAGTAGTATCTAAAAAGTTCACTTGTTCGTCCCATATTGTATATGTAAATTATAAAAACTTTGTAGTATAATTAATATATCTTACAAAATTATCTATTTCTTCTCTAGGCCCATTCCAAACCAAACATATGTCGTCCAAAAATCTAAAATACACTTTTATAAACTGCATATACCTAGAGTCAAAAATAAAATTGTTCATATATAGATTTCACATGGAGGATGGTATGTGCTGCAGTGGGACTTGAACCGGGAATGCCTGCTCTACATTAGACAGATGCCCTGCCCACTACACTATTGCTGTGCTGCTTCATTTGCATATATCTTTCTTGTTATCCTCTTCGTCCTTTACAGCTGCTTTAACCATAGCTAAGTGATAGGCACACCCGTGCAACTATGGTTAGCTGTACTCGGATTTACTATAAATATGACGGGTTTTCTTCAGTTTATTTATATGTACTGTTGCTGTTGTACACATGGGGGACTGTTGGTGGGGATATGCAGACACCTATGAGTAGCCTTGCTCATTTATTTCCACTTTCTGCTGTTCTACTTTGCAGGGGCTTGTTTATTCTGAGTGCTCTGCACTCATACATGCTTTGTGTATGCCTAGGAGGTCGGGCACTGCGCCTTTATTAATATGCATGGTGCGCTGCCGTCCTGCTCCTAAGCGGCCGCTTCTGTGCAGGACTAGACTAGTCCTGCATGGAAGATTAGTAAATCCGGGGGTCTGAGATACTTTGAATAGCTCTTGTTATGCTTTGAATGGCTTTGGTCAATGCGAAATTGTAGTTTATGCCCCAAACTCGGTCTTTTACTAAAAAACATGTAGTTACCTTGTTCTTTAAGCTTATTTTGCCTTTTAATTGTACTCATTATGCCCTTTTAATCTCTTATCATACTCATTATACTTTTCTTGTGCCTGTTTTACTTTAAACTTGCTTGCTATGCAAACCAAAGGGAATTCTGAGCCCCATATGAATATTTCTGCTAGTTTTATATAATATCACAGATTTGAACACTTTAACTCGTTTGATTAATAATGTTGTGCCTTACAAATGCTCCGTTTCATTTTCTTTGCCAAATAAATCATTTATGCAAGTTTTTGTTACTTTTAAGTTCATTTCTGGCCTTTTTTGTTTGTCTGAGCACTGTTTCACTCAACCATCTTAATTTGCCTTCAGCTTCAACTCTGCACCTCATGGCTTGAAGAAGTTGTTCTCTTAATCCTGGTTCTGACATCATGTTGCATGTCTGGTCAGGATAAAATGGACAAGTGGTTGTGGGTTCACTTAAAGCAGCTTTCTTACACACAAACACATCAAGAATGAGCTTTTGTAACTTAAACTTAAATAAACTTAGAAACATACTGACTGCCATACTCAGACATGTTAACACTCTGGCTGTTCTCTCAAAATGGCAGTGCTGCCTGCATGTGCTCATTATTTATATGCACATGCTTACATCTGGAAATGCTTCTTAAAGGTACATACACATGCTCTGTTCTACAACACACAGATATGATGAGAACAAGGATCTATTATAAGCAGTAGCCAGCCACTTATGTGCAGATGTCTTGCATCTGTAAAATAACAATACATTTGGCACATGTTCACCATGTCAACAATGCAATGTATGGCAATGATCAATAATTGCAACAAAGGCAAACAACTTCAAAATATAATGCGGAATTATGAAGGTGTAAGGGAGGTGGCCAAACTGGGCCCACATCAGGGAAAAGCAGGAGAGGATAAGCTGACACACTGCAAATGCATATGTACAGCACACAGGGTGCTGTAGAATCCAACACAAAATACATTTAAACAAATGGCAAATGTATGTTACATTGCCATAATGATTTCTGATATCCAGAGAAATGGCCATCTATAAATCACACATACACAGTAATGTGTAATCATGTAACATCAACTGCATAGGTAACCAAGCTTGTTGGCAGTATAACACAATCGGAGCAAAAAGTCAATACTTATGAAGTGGAGGGACCAGTCTTATGGTGATGGCCTCACAAATGATCTCTGGGGCTATCTTCCTGAAAAAGTCATGCATAGTCAGGGCCATATGCTGGAAAAAGTTCGCCATCATGTCCCTCATCTGTTTTCAGATCACAACCTCCAGGATCTGTTCCTGATTATTGTCTCTATTCTGGTCCTGGCATCATCTCCTCTAAGGTACAGCAGGCACAATGGCTTAGGTAGATGCAGTTCTGGATTACTCATCACTGCTACTGTTGTCATCATCACCATCATCTGAGGAATCTAGCAGTGACGTAGCATGTGCTCATCATCATCGTCTGATAGGCAAATGTCTACAGGTCTCTTGCTCTGTGAAGATGAATTGCAAAACATGACAGAAATTAAAAGCAAATTTGTATCACACAGAACATTCTCATGAAGATCACAGTAAAACTGAATATGACAACACCAAACAGTGCCTCCCAAGCAGAACTGCAGACAGCTCACAGCATCAACATTAATACAAATGGTAAAAAACATAAAAAACATCCAGAACACAGGAAGAAAGAAATGGTGGTCCAACTAAAATCAAAAGGCCATTTAATGAAAACTTCTAAGCACTTTCATCCCAATAAATTATAACAGAACTTCATCAGAGATAAAAAAAAAAGTTAAAACATCAGTTCCTTATATAACCTTGGAAGAGGAAGTGGTAATCCTGATTGAACTTTTCAAAAATTTAAAGCAACAGTGTCACATTATAATCTGTCAAGCATACAAGGTGCAAACCCACCCCATGACTGAGTATGAAACTGACATGCACACCTGCAATCTAACATAATTAACATGCTATCCACTGGTGAACTCTGAAAATACAACTATAAGACTGAAGGTAAAGTAGCATACATCAAACATTGCATTTAAAACACAGTTTCATTTTAAATGATGCAAATATTAGCAAGTAGCACAATTTTAATCAACATAATTTCTGCTAGTGAATGTCTCATAATGCACATAACACATTCACTATGGAACTTTATTACAGTTATGGACATGACCAATGACAGAAAATGTCAGTAGGAATATATCTATCACCAATGTGACACTATACACAAGGCCATGCAATGGCATGTACAACAAAGCCTACTACTTGAAACAAGGACATCACCTGAGGATTTGAATACTGTCCAGATGAAGCATGGCAACCATATGCAAATCAAGCACATGTAACATATCCTGGCATTTGGATGGAAGAATGTCTGACACTGTCTCATGCCACATTAACATAACTGAACTTTGAAAAATAAACATCTTGTAAATGTCAACATAGCATTGGTCATGTCTTACCTTCAACCACCATGTGGCCACAGTGGTGAGGAAAGCCTTTTGGGTTGCACAATTTATAAGTAAGGACATGACAGGTAGGTCCAAAGAGGTCATTGTCACACTGCATTTTGACCTTTTCCCAACAATCATATGAGGTTTGGTAACAAACCAATTTGTCCATCGACATCTTCAGCTGGGGGTTAGGTAGAAATAGTAATTGAAATTAAAAGGGTAGGGGAAGAAAGCTAGTTGGAGGGATGAAAGGATTAAATGGGAATGTAGGAGGATTGGGAGGAAATGAGGTAAGTGTAAGGAGGGAATAATGGGTTTTATGCAAGTGTGACTGAGTAAGGAATCGCATTTTGGCATGCTTACTAAAGCAAGAATTATGTCCAAGATGACCTGTAGGTATTCCTGCAGAACACGTAAGCCTCAGCTTATTGGGGGGTGGCTGGTTGCAGGAGACAGGTGGTTTGTGTGTGTGTGTGTGTGTGTGTGTGTGTGTGTGTGTGTGTGTGTGTGTGTGTGTGTGTGTGTGTGTGTATATATATATATATATATATCTATATGGGGTTTTTTTGTTCCTTGGTGTTGGGCTTTTAGAAATGTGTTATGGCTGTAGGGGTGACAGTTTTTAGCAATGATATATAGTTCAGGGATAGATGAGGGGCCACTGATGTTTTGGCTAGGTTTTCTGACTTTTGGAAATATGTTATGGCTATGGGGGGAGCAAGGGTTTGAGTAATGCTAGGTAGTCCATGTATAGATGATGGGCCAATGTTGTTTTGAAAAAAAAGAGAAAGAAAGAGAGAGGAACAGAATAGGAGAAATGGTACCACATTCAACAATTTTGTGAGGCTGTAGATCCAGCAAGTGACTTACATGTCTTTAAGAGTGGTCATTGTCATTGGTCAGTAGTTTAGGTCATTTTTTGGAGAGAAGCTCCATTTTTATGCTCTTGACTGAGTTTGGGCTTCATTGGTGGTGGTGGTAGACTATGACAGCTGTTCTCTGATGTAATTTCCTCAGGAAAGCTGTGAATAGCTTTTCATGGGCTCAGAGAGATGTAGAGTAATGGCTGCCTCCATGCATATGCTGTGTGGTGCTGTCAGTGGATCATGGAGGTACATTTTGGCTGTGCAGCTTTTCACAGGGGGTCAAATTCTGCCTCCTCTTTTGACCTATTGCTGATATGGTTGTGTCTTTCTGGTGGAGCATTGCCAGATCTTTGAGGACTGAAGTCAGAATATAATGATGGGCATGCTTCTTAGTTTCTTGGAGCAAGAAAGGTCATTTTGGCATGCAGATAGATCTGTTATGATTGTCATCACCTTGTTAAGTAAGTATTTACAGGCATGCTCTGTGGGAGGCATGTCCAAACACACTTCTCAATTGTCAGGATTTTCACAATAAGTCCAGAATTTTGCTTTATGTTTTGGACTGTTTCTCATAAATGTTTGGCTTTCAGGCAGATGACTCAAATCTTTTAGGAGGGCAGTCAGAAAATAATGTCAGACATTTGATTTCCAGGCTTCATACACTTCAGAAAAGTCATGGTAAAGAAAAACCCATTATTATATCAACTTTTGAAGTATATCAGAGCAATATTTATAAATCGTCCCTATTTTGGGCCTTTGTCCTCCCATTATTTATGGTGTTGTCCTGATTTCTTGCTTTAAGAGGTTGAGAGGTATGTGTCAAGTCATCAGTATGCAAGGAAAGTGGACAGAGATTATCTTAAGCTGCAGTGATGTGCATTCTGTAACTGCACCTCTGTAAGTAGATATGCACATATCTTTCACGGTTCTGAATTTCACAGTGTTCAAATTTTTGCCTCATATTTTGGTCTGCTCCTCATAAAATTTGTGTTACTAAATAAAAGCATTTGTGTGAGTTTATGACTCCTAATCTGGCAGATGCTTTTGTGCTGGCAACTTTCTTACTTTATCCAAGCAGAGTTTGAAGTCACTTCGTGCTTTATGCTTTTCTTGGTGGTAGTGGTGGTGGGGGGGGGGGTGTCAAGATTTCTTGCAGTGAGAGGCTGAGCGCTATGGATGTGCATGCAACATCCACATTGTGTATTCTGGTATACTAGAAGTACAATTTTGTGAGTGTTATTTTGTTTGGATAGTTTCAGAAATAAAGCAAACAATTATTTTAATCATCAGCTGTTTGGTCATTTGAAGATAATACAAGACAAGTGCAGAAGGGAATAATTTGAAGATGGAGTGAGGTAGCAAAGTCACATACATTTGAGTTTTAGACTTATTCAGTGAAAGCATGGTAACACAAATCCTAGTATATAGCCAAAATTCATGCTAAGGCAAACTGGTTATTTTATCAACTTTCTAAGTTTGTAAGGGCAATATTTAAAATTATGTCTTAGAATGCCTTGTTTGGTTTTCATGGCATGGCCTGATTTTGGAGCTAGAAGTCACTAAATAATGACGTACACTAAGCTTCAGATTACAGTTCTTTCAGGAAATGCACTCTAATGCAAACTTTTACCTGGGTGGCTTGGGGGCTTGACTCAATGCAGTCGTTGTTGGTTTGGGTACTGGGGGTGGGAAACAGGATGGTGGAGTAAATCATTGGTTAGTAGCATTGTCATTTGCCTTTTTCATGTGGAGATGTGGTTGTTCTCTGTCGACTGTGGGTGAAAATATTTCATGGACTGTGGTTGGAAAATCTTTGGATCTGTTTGCTTACAGTGGAAGCATCTACCACTTGATGGGGTGACTAGCTTTGTGCTGAATGTTGCAGTGTAGTTGTCTTTTCCTGGGTTTGTTGGGAAGAGAGGTGATTGTGAAGATGGATTTGAGACTTGTGTACTGTTTATTCTCTCTCCTTCTCTTTCAGAGGATTTACAGTTCCTTTTCTTTGCAGATGACAGTTGGTGGCTTGAAGGATGTCATCTCAACAGGTGATGAATGCTGCTGCGGTGGATGTTCTGACTGTTGGAGTAGTGCACAATGAGGTTATAGAGGATTTCAATGAATGGCGACTGCTTCTGGAGGATCAGGACTGGACAATGTTGCAGGTTTTGCAGTGATCCTGCTTCACTAGAGGATGAAGAAAGTTGTCTGGAAATGAGTGCCTGTTTGCATGAATATTAATATTGTAATGGCTAATAAACCAAAAGTACCACTTCTGATGTTAATTTGGTGAATGTCACATATGTAAGTTGGTCATAATAGTATGTGGGAATTTTTTTTTTTGTGTGGGGTTACCCTATAAAGTATCTGCTACAATGATTTACATGAGCTACATCCATTGGGAATAACATGTTTAACCACTTGGGTTAATTTTCTGGGCTAGTCTGTTTGTAATTGCAGGCCAGAGCATGAGAAATATGAATATGTACCTTTTTTGCCTTTGTCCCACTTTTGTTGAGGGGCATACTTGTTTATGGCTTTGTCCAGATGTTTTGCTATAAGAGGTTGAGAGGTGCAGCTTGCATGAACTTTTACTGCTATTTGCAGTAAGTGGACATTACTTCTGCCCAGATGTGACAGAATGGCCAGATGTTTCTGTCATAATTTAGGTCTCTTCTTTAAACTTTGGTGGGTTCTAGATTTTGAGCTCCCAAATCTGAAAGTTAGTTTAATGTAGACATTAAAGGGGGCGTAGCGATTTTGTGTTTGCCTCATAGACACAAGGTAAAGGGTTTAACTCCGATCTTTGATTGTGGGTCACAGTGCCTGTATGTATGAAGGGGTGGAATTGGTAAGCACAATATTTTGACATTGTCCCTGCAAGTTCGTTAACCTGAAATGAACCATGAAAAGGATCTGTATGTGTTTGTCTTTTGTGAGAATGAGTGGTTGAGTGAAGATAGTGACTTTTCAGTGGTGGTGATTGCTGCTAACGCATCTGATCTTTATAAGTTTGGCAATGTTATGATGGCTTATGTTAAGTAAAGCCTCCCCTTTAATACAGATACAGGCATAGGCTCCAAAATCTGTTGGGAGAAGTATGAAATGGTCTAATCTTCTTTACCATGATTATTGTCTCTCATTCCATCTCCAAGATGAGGAATATTGTCACATATAATGTGGTACAAATGGGTAAAAGGTGGAGCACATTTAATGGCTCACTAACAACTTCAGCTAGGAAGCTCATAGGATATTTAACATGATAATTTTATTTATAGAATAGGCCTTGTTATGAAATAATAATTTAGTTCTTACCATTGATATCCATTAAATTGTTAACAAAGAGTATGTGGCTGACCTTGTCAATGTGATTTTTCAAGGAATGTGATGATAGGAGGTACTGCAAGCATAGCTAGCTGGAATTTTGTAAATAATTATATGTCATTTGTGAATATCAAACTGATTTATACAAGATTGTTGTGTTACAAATGTTTTAGAAATGTATACCATGTCTATATCAAACTGACTTGTACAGATGTTTGTGTTGAAAAGGTACTTGTAGAGGGCTTGTGTTTGAAGTGTATCCACATTGTGCCCTATTGGAGAGAACAGAAATGTGCATGCACTATTGTAACTGTAACTGTGTAACTGTTTAAATTTATATGTTTTAGCAGAGGAAACTGGAGGGTTAACATGAGTCCAGCAAACTTTATAATATATCTGAAATGAAATCATTTTATGGGCTAGGCCATAAAGATGCTATGACACAGGTTTCAATGCAGCCAGGGACATAAAGCCTATACTAGGAAGCTTTCTGCATTGTCCTTGGGGTGAACTAATTAGTAGTCTGGAAGCACGGAGGCATGACATTGTTTATTGAATTCCAGCACCTGCCACAGATCTGAGCAAAAGCCCTTGTGTGTGTATTTTTACAGGTAGGTGCTAAATCCTGCCAGCTTCCAGCAAAGGGGGTTGGCATGGGAACTAGAAGTCAGATGTCTAGAAGTGATGTAATTCTGCAAGCTATCCCAGAAGTAATATTTTACATATTATTTTGAGAAGTTTCTCAGTGAAACTGAGCATTCTGTAGTCTGTCTTGGGCCTGATAATAACAAGGTGCATTTACCACATCATCTGCCTTGCCCTATTATATAAGTAGGGAATGGTGATTCTTTTAGATTCATCCAGAAATATAGTAAAGCTTAATTTTGATATTGCTTTTCTTTATTTGTCTGAGTCTGTCCTTCAATGTTATTTTAACTATTTCCTGTGATTTGAACTCTGATGTCACTGTGAATATATACTTAGTATTTTCTTGTTCTTTTATTTACAATTAAATATATACTAAACATATAATTTTGTCTGATCTTTGTAGAGATATTTAAGTTTTGAGAGTATTTGCATATTTATTTGGAGACACTGTGTGGGCCATTCCTAAATAACCTTGCTCTTGGTCAAACTACCATTTGTATTAATATTAATTTTACTCAGTATATTGGTTACCCTTGTAAGGGCCTTAAGGTAGCTGGCAGGAGTATCTAGTGGCAGTAGTAACTAACTTATAGTCTGGGCAAGAAGGGGGCATAACTAGTAAACCTGTGACAGCCTTTCCCAGGTGTGCATGTGTGTATGTGTGTGTGTGTGTGTGTGTGTGTGTGTGTGTGTGTGTGTGTGTGTGTGTGTGTGTGTGTGTGTATGTGTGTGTGTAAATCAAATCTCAAAGAGGGTATGTGTCAGCTACTTGGGCATGGACACAAAACACTGGTTGGGCAGAGTGGGTGATGGAGGTCTTGACTTGGACACTCAGCTGAGATCTCAACTCTATAGCTGCACCAGTGAGGAGTCTTATTGGGGATTTGGAGAAAGAGGGAGAAACCAGCCCAGGACTGACTGTGTTCCCCATGTGCTCTTAATGGAAACTGTGCTTGATTGTGCTTGATGCAGAGAGCTGCATCTGGAGATACTTTGTGTGTATCTGTTATTGGCACAGTGAACGTCACCCACTGGTGCCACCCACTGGTGCCAGTGGTGAGGATTGAGGCTCCTTTATTACTGGCCCAGAGGTGGTGTATCACAAGGCACATGAACTTTTATCAGTTGGGGAGGTTTTTCTTTAGGGAATTTTGGTTCATGTGTGTGCAGAGGATTTACAGTTTTCTTTTCTTTTGTAGATATTGAAGTGCAGAGTGGGCATCAGTCAGTGGCCTGAAGGAACTTGCTCAAAAAGCAATAGATTCTGCTGGTGTGGATACTCCAGCCACTGGAGTGGTGCACAATGAGTCTCAGGTAATCCTTATTTATTAGGTGCTCATTAAGGCACATCAGAGTTAGTACAGGTGGGGGTAGTGTAGGGACAGGTGAGGATGAAGTACATTAGGAGCAGGATAAAGAAGATATATAGAGTTTGATGCTGTCCATAGTTGTAGTACAGTCACAACAATGTGAGGTTGGGTCAGATTTGTGGGCATGGTAGTGGGGTTTGGATTTTCCTGTGTTAGGGCTATCTCCTGTGGAAAGGCTATGTAGATGGGTTGCTTGATGGTCTGTGCTACTTTGAGAGTTTAGCACTTTTCTTCATTGGATTTGGCAGCAGCAGGTGGGCAATCAGAAGGATGTACATTATCTGGGTGCCCTGCTTAAGGCTAGGTGAAAGGTTTGACAGAGCATTGCAAGATATGTGTGTGTGTTGGGGATGTATGAAGAATGGGCTTAAGCAGAAGTTTGAAGGTCTAAGCAAGACATTGTGTTTCTGGGGTTGCTAGTGGATGCTGGCTATAGTTTGTTTTGATTTACAGATGTGAAGGCAATGCAATAAATAATAAAAAAAAAAAATCAACACTCACAATTTCAGGACAAGGGCGGATTAAGGGTGGATGTAGCTCCAATTAGTATAGTTGCATAGGTGACATGGTTAGGTGACTATACTAAATCTCGAGCAGTGGTTTATATATTTGAAGGGTTGAAGTAGTTTGATAGTGTGAAGATTGACAGACTGTGTCTATTGACAAGATACGTTTTGTTGCAATAGTTGGTGTTGGGAAATGGAGGTCATTGGGTTGCACTCTGGGGGTAGTGGCTTTATGGATGTATTGAAGTCATTAAAGAGGGTGGTTCATTGGTCAGCAAATGCTATTCTGATTATTAGATGTTTTGCCTTATAATAGATAGTGGGTATAGTGGGTGGATTACTATTAAACTGATCTTTTAGAAAAGGAAATCTCATTTGGGCAATATTATATCCTTTAGGTGGTAAAAGGATATTGTAGTTTGGTAGGATGGCATGCAGGTAGGCTTGCGTTGTTTCAGATGGTGTTAGGATTTTTAGTATTCTGTGGGTGCTTTTCGCAAGTAATGACCTAAGAATAATTACAAAGCTACCGTTGGTAGTAGGATAAGTGAGGATATTGTTGATTTACAGAGGTTATACGAGGGTATGGGTATTACTTTGTCATTGTAGAGGGATCATCGGTTTAATTTCAGCTATTTAGGCAACTGGTTGTTTTGGGTAGTTATATGATAGGGCTTTGGGAGGTTGATGACAGGGATCCAGTTTGGTTCAGAGAGGATGGAGTACACAGAATGATATTTGCCGTCAACCTTTTTAATATATATTTAGGTTTATTTTGGAAAGTTTTGCTGGAAATTTGGGTATGAAGGAGGGGAAACAGCCTGGTCAGGCTGGTGGGCAGAGAAGAAGGGCAGACTTGTCCCTCTTCTGTTCCCCCACTGGTGTTGGATGTTCATTTCAATGAGTTGGGAAATGTAAGTTAGTGGTTGGACACTGCTTGATAAGTAAAAGTAAGTCAGTGGAGGTAAGGACGCTGCTTATTTGGTCGGATGTTTAATTCAATAAGTGATAAGTGAAAATGAGTGATGGGATGCTGCTTGATAAGTAAAATAATCAAGCAGAAGTAAGGACACCATTTATTTGCTCAGGAAGAGCGAGGTCACGCTGCCCTAGTTAAGAGTTGCATGGATGCTTATGCTGTGATTAATAAAATAAAATATTGGTCAATATAGTTATGTTTATGGAAGTTTAAAAAAGGTCGTCATAAATCATTTGATGTGATGTGTTTATTGAAGGAGACTGGGACAAAGACTACAATGATCCCTTCAGTATGTACCTGACCTGACATATGCAGAAACTACAACTACCTAAGAGTTTAAATAAACAAAGAATACAAAGCGTAACAAACATGTCATGCTGAGGGCCTTAAGCACATTTACATCTACCCACTTTCATATACATTTCTGAGGGGTGACATTATGATCGGATTACATGATGTCCACAAACACCCTAGTGATGAATCTTTTGTATATTTATAAGTCAAAGAATACCAGAAATACAAGTTCTTAGGACCAACATTTTCTCTGTAACTTAAACAGAACATACTGGAGAGACAGATTATGTGTCCCACTGACTGAACCTCCAATGAACAGTCTTGAAATCCATGTCTAGCTGATTTTGTTTATTATACAATTTAAGCACAGCATAGACAAATGCACAGTGATTTGTAATTTTACAGGGGGACTGACAAACATCCATTATGGACAGATGTACTTTATAAATGCCTTCCCCTCAATGTCCTATTTGTAAACAAGACACCATTATTATTTTGTGAAAACTTGTATAGGTTTAGAAACACTCACCGGGGTCATTACAGTAGTAAAAATCTATGAGTGTAGTAATCTATAGATTGTATTGTCTGCATGTAATGATTTATATTAGCAGCCACCAAGTGTCATTGTTAAAAATTACTAGAAAGTGATATGACAGTATTGTTCAAGCTAGACAATCCACTTGACAAACATCTGAGCCAGGCAGCATGATAACTAGCTGAACATACATCAATATAATGAATACAACAGTAAAAAATATTCTATATGTTCAGTTACCACAACCTGTAATAATGCTTGCTGATTATGAATTGCTGCAAAGAACAGTCTACTGTACAAGTGTCAGCAAAATAGGACTATAACTTTATCGTAACAAAAACATCCAAGAAGCTGTAGGCATATGCAATACCAGTGTTGACAGTCAGCAAACAACAGCAGAAACACCCATACAGCAAATACCCATTCAGTCTGAGGAAAAGTAGACTGTACATAATAGAACAGTCACTGGAAAACACAGCTACATATAAAAATGTACCACAATGTTTATTATTAGCAGCACTTAACATTATGTGTAATACCCCTCACCTTCAAAATGTGTGACCGATACACAAACCCACCTGTTGTTCAGGTTGTGGAGTATAGTTCAAAAAATGTGAGTTGAAAAAATTGTTTAATGCTACATAATATTTCAACATTTTTGGACATAAACCACAGTTTTAAGTACAGCTATAGTGTCATAATTTCACTTACCTTACTGGTGCATGATGGGTATTCCTGCATTCTAAGTAATATGCATACTAATATGAAAAATGTAGTCCTGTAACAAGGATCATATGCATTTCATTTCAAACAACAGAAGAAGTAATCAACATACCCATCTCCCTTCACTGCTCCTCAAGCCTGTGCATCCACTTGATGCACAGAGCATGATTTCTGGTCCAGTCTTCATCACCTGAAAACATGTAAGAATGATGTATTCCTCAAACAACAGTGATATACATTTCTCAGAATTGTTTCTAGAAAATTTATTTCTAAAGAACATTGGATTATCACTATGCATACTTTTAAGATCACACACAGCTTTTAACATCATTAAACACAGACTGAAGGGCAGGAGATTCAACCTGCTACTATTTTGTACATCTGAACTCTAACCCTGTAGTGTACCTACCTAGCTACCCCATCTTGACTGAGAGTGCACGTTATGAATGTAGTGAAAACACTTGGTTTTATGACATCATCTGGATGGGGGGATGGTCTACTAATATGGAACCTGGCTTATGATTTCAAGGAATTAACATGTGCTGGCCATGTAGGTAAAGAGTTTGCAAAACTTAATTCATGTCAGCACTGTGGTCAGAAACATTCACAGTAATGGAAAACATTCATTCCTCAAATAGTGGAACAGTGTCATGCAACATAGTGCTTCTTTTAACAGAACCATGCAAGTTGCTGTACATGAGGGACACAAAAGGTACATGTGAGAAGCATGATATTCCGGGTCTATATTAAATCAGCGAATGCTTAAAATAAAGAACACTGATTTATCGACCCTTTAAAACTGAAACCTGAAAATGCTGAATACACGAAACAGCGATTTTGTTCCCAGGGAAAAATTGCTGGGCCGTTTTTGGGACTTTGCCATTTCCTCCACTGTGGTGTGATCTCTGAGTTGGTATATTTAAGTAGGGGATGGGGGGGGGCAGCCAAAGTAGCGTGCAAGCCATGCATGCATTTCCCCAACTGCTCCAGGTAAGAAGGAGAGGAGGACAAACCGTAAAAAAAAAAAATGATTTGCAGGTCCATTGTGCTTTCATTGTGTCTGTGTGTGATCCATTCTGCAACTTCTGCTTTGCAACCATGACTGAGGCACAGCATTTGATTTGCAGGTCCATTCTGCTTTGTAAGCTCGAGCTGCTAGAATTTGAATTGCAGATCCATTCTGCTTTTATTACTTTACATTGCAGGTCCCATTCTGCTTTTACTACTTTGAATGTGTTTGTATGTGCTTTTAGTTTACTGTGTGTGATCTGTTCTGTTTGTAACCATTACTGTGCACATTTGATTTGATTTTGCAGGTCTGTTCTGCCTTGTAAGCATGAGCATTTGAATTGAACACCGTGTTCCAGTTTGTAAGCATGAGCATTTGAATTACAGGTACATTCTGCTTTTATTACTTTGTTTGCATTGCTGGTCCGTTCTGCTTTTATTACTTTGCATTGTTGTAGCTGCTTTTACGTGTGTGTGCATGTATGTGTGTGTGTGTGTGTGTGTGTGTGTGTGTGTGTGTGTGTGTGTGTGTGTGTGTGTGTGCATGTGTGTGTGTGTGTGTGTGTGTGTGTGTGTGTGTGTGTGTGTGTGTGTGTGTGTGTGTGTGTGTGTGTGCATGCATGTGTGTGTGTGTGTGTGTGTGTGTGTGTGTGTGTGTGTGTGTGTGTACTACTCATCCTTTGAGCAAACCTTTTCTTATATTTTAATTCCCAGCACTTCAGTATATATAATGTTTTGGTAAATGTGGTTTAAACAAACTGTATGCTAATACATTGCTGTTGTTATGAGCCTTTTAGCAAACTGTTTCTCAAGTTTAATTTTGAATGCCTTACTTGTTAGTGTCTATTTGTTGCTACTGAGCTGTAAACGGGGGCTATTAACTGTATACTGATTTCTTGGGTAAAGAAAAACTCTGGGCAGAGCTGTTGTAATTAATCTATAATTCTTGTATTGTATAAACTTGCAAAGCTTCTTATTTTTTGCCTTATGCTGAGGTCTTTTGCCAAAAACAGCATTTAACCAGCCCACCTACATTATTAATGTCTAAACAAACAAATAAATACATGTCACATTGGTTGTTATTCAGAAACTTGAAACATTCATTTCTGAGAAATTAATTCAGTAAAAGGCACAGAAAAGTAATTAGTGATCCTGAAGTGCAAATGATACATTCTGGTATACAGCTGGTATTCAATACCCACTGAAGTAGTAGCTTTAATATTGGATAATGCAGATTCTGTTTTTGGGATCAGGATGTAATGAAATCACAGCATGCAACATTGATTTTTTGAATTATAGGGTCTAGTCTGTCCATAAAGAAAATACTGAGAGTTTGTTGAAGATATTAACTATTTCTATTTTGTTATGGACTGCAATGTTTTTGTAATGATGTGAAAAAATGAATAAAAAATAGAATTGGTAGCAGTAGCAACAAGGTAAATAAATAACTCCCGGGATTCATGAAGCTTGTGCCAGGTGCAGGAGTAGTGTCAGTGTTCCAACACCAAATATGGCCGCCGAGCGATGCAGGTACGAGCTGTTTTTACATGCACTACCTGCGTACGCTACGCCGGCACAGCTCTCGGCTCCTGTATGCTAATCACCCCATTTGCAGCAGTGTAGCATGCAAATGAGGGTAGTTAGCGATCCAGGAAGTGGTGCAGGCGTAGTGTAAGCATGCAGAAATGTAAACCGTAAAACACGGTTTTCATTACTGCAAACATAAAATCGGAGCCATGTCAGCCGGCCAAACACATGTATTATATTATAAATATATGCCAATGGCTAAATATATAGCCATTGACATAAAAAAATGTACAAAATGTAAAAATAACATTATTATTTTTTTCTCACGCTATCGTGAAGTTTAAAGCGTAGGGCAGCTGCGTGCAAACGGGATCATAAGAAAAATAGAAAAAAAGAAAATAAAACCACAATGTAACATATATCATGATTTCCCCATATTAGTCAATGGCAGGTATGTTACACCACACCATGGTGCAAGGGTTGCTAAGGAGCTGTGTTAGTGTTATGCACGGTTTCTAGGAATTAGTAGGCAATCTAATGCAAATGAGAGGAGTTATACTGAAAAACAGATTCCCCCCTGGTGTAAGGCTGCACCTCACTGTGTAGTGTTATAACACCGAGGTGTGACCATGAGATAAAGATGACATCAAGAGAGGGGTGTGTCACCTTTGCTGTAAGCACATTGGAGCAATGCCAATCCGGTTTGCCCATAGCTAAGCAAAGCTAAAGGAAAGGGGTGTGTTTAACTGGCTTTAGCTTTGCCTAGCTAAGAGCACACAAGGTAACCGAGTATGTATGTGAACAGAGATTAAAATGTGCTTAAACCCAATAAACAGGTATGTCCGGCATGCACCGGATCTGAAACAGGAAGGATATATGAAAAAAATAAGGAAATGCTGCAGCAGCGAAATTGGAGTACAAATGAGTAATTAACACCTAGGAACCTACAGTTGGCCATTGACAACAGCTAACAAGGTTGCAAGCAGCTACCTACAAAACAGGAAAGGGGAGGGGATGTACTGCAAAGAAAACAGTAAAGTGTCACAGCAGAACAAAGTAGAATTGCATTATATAAGCTACATAGCACACTTAGCAACACACGACTGGGTAGGGAAAGTACAAGACAATAAAGCTAGCAGGTGGATGCATGCCTGACAATGGGAGGGGATCTAGGTTTAAAAGGGAATTAAAGGACAACAGATGAATCAAGCCAGGAAAGCATAACTCCACACTACAGCCCCCACACTTGCAGTAATCAATGTAAAACCCATATGTAAGATACCTTGCAGCTGGAACTGCTCACACACAGACAATTACATCAGCAGCTTCTATAGCACAATAGTATAAAGTGTGAAAGCACCTCACACACACATGTGTTTTCCCATACACACTGCACCATTGGTGTATACAAACGGGGAAGTTTTAATATCGACATGTTAGGGGCTACCATTGCTTTGACGAACCAGCATATAATGGAGACTGAAGGTGGTGAGGAGGATGATGCTGACAACCACCACAGGCACCAGAGGAGGAGAAGAGTGTTCAGACACAGGGTAACCTACCAGGGGCTACATGATCTGGCAATAGTAGAGTGTTACAGGGTGGACAGGGACAACCTACAGCAACTTGTGGAGCTGTGCCGGCCATGCCTCAGAGCCAGAACAAACAGAGGGGAACCCAGCCCAGTGGATACCAAGGTATGTGTAAGCTTGAGAATACTAGCCACAGGTACCTTTCATAGGCCAACTGGGGATATCATGGGGATCTCACAGGCATCAGCATCCAGGGTACTCCACCAGTTCCTGGATGCCATGTTACCACATGCCAGTGAGCACATATACTTCCCCCAAATGCAGGAGGAGTTTGCCAGCAATATGTATCTCTTCCACCATGTGGCAGAATCCCTGGAGGTACTGGGTGCAATAGACTACAAGTGCATACACATCAAGTCACCACTCGGTGAGCAGGGTAGGTGCTACATAAACCACAAGGGATACCCCTCTATCAGCTGCCAGGTTGTGTGCAATGCCTAGGGCATTAACATGGATGTGTGTGCTGGCAGCCCTGGAAGCTATCATGACTCCCACATCTGGCATGCCTCACAGCTGTATCAGGCATTTGCCAGGAAGGACATCCCATAAGGCCATCTGGTGGGGGATGCTGGCTATGCACTGGAACCGTGGATGATGACAGCCATCAGAAATGCACACACACCCATGCAAGAACACCATAATGAGGCACACGCACAAACCAGAATCATCATAGAGCATGTGTCTGGGATGCTCAAATCACAGTTTCATTGCTTGGACATATCCGGTGGAGCCTTGCAGTACTCTCCAGCCATATGTGCCCACATCTTCATAGTATGTGCCATGCTACACAATATGATCCTGCGGAAACAGCTGCAGCAGGGACAGAATGGTGAAGGCCCTCACAGCCCACCACCATTGCCAAGGGCCCCACAGGCACAGAGGGACTCAGACCATGAGCCCCCTTAGCCAGCCCCTGCAGGCAGATGGAGGTGTGCCCAGTATGCCCATGCCTTGGCAAGGATGGAACGTATAACACACACACTGGCAGTGTAGGCACCTAGGGACTGACACCTTCCTCCACCTGTACACACAGTAAAAATGGATGGCACATACACAAGACTACCTGTAAATTATCATGTATAGGCAGTCTTATGTGTGCATCCAACATAGGCAGCCCGCAACAATTGCACACACAACTGCTATTGACACAAGGTAAGTCAACACTTGAACAGTAAATTAAGCTATCAGCATGTACTGCTACTGTATGTATAGGTTCATAGGTTCATAGGTAGGCTAACTGCCCGAGGGCATTCATAAGCCTAGCCAGAATGTGTCAGCTTTTGCCGCTCCATTGATTAATCAACTGTCCCTCTGTCGAGCAGAGCCAGTGGTGGGATCCCTGGGGTGTATCTACTGTTACCCATCCACTCTTCAAGGTTTCTCTTCAAGAGTGTTAGTGAGGGGCTCTGTATAATGTAATTAGGGATGTTGTTCCAAAGCATGGGGAGTCTCTGTGACAGGAATCTGTCCCACCAACATGTTCTAGTTATTGTTGTGGCAAGGTTTAGCTCACTAGAGCACGTGGCTCACTGTGACATGAATTTCCTTAGGTGGAGCATATCCATTAAGTCTGAGTTGAACATGGCTTTGTAGGCCAGCAGAGATCATCTCTGAGTAAAGGAGATGCCACTGACTACAGCTGGAGTTTATTCAGTCTGGCTGCATAGGACATATGTTTGAGGCCAGTAATCCTCTTTGTGAGGCACTGCTGTGGTCTTTCCAGGTGTTGGAAGTGTCTTCTGAGGTATATCCCAAATGGGGCATTATACTCTATGATGGGCCTGATGAGTGACGAGTAAAGGGGCACTATAACCTCAGTATGTCTAGATGCAAACCCTTTAGTTATTAGATGGCCTACATAGAAGGATGTCCTAGCTACTTTGGCGATATGAACGTCAAAGGAGAGATTGCTATCTACCATAGTCCCCAGATCTCTTATTAACTCATCTGTATTAAGGGGGCTGCCACCTATGTGGTAATTTGTGGGTGTTTCGCTTTCCAAAATGGAATGACTATGCATTTTGTGGCATTTAGCTTGAGGCCATGACTCTGACACCCTGTGTTGATCTCCGTGAGGTCCTTTTGAAGGATGTCTGTGTCAGCTGGACTGCCAATTATGGCTCCCAGTTTGCAGACATTGGCAAATGTGGTCCGCCATAGTCCACCTGTGTTTGTCTGTACCTCTGAGAAGTATATGTCGAACAGTAGGGGTCCCAGGACTGAGCCCTGTGGGACACCAGTTGTGATTGGTTAAGAGTTGGACCTGGAGGCCGCTAGTCTTACCATGTGGGTTTTGTCTGTAAGCCAGTTGGCAACCCAGCCTGTGACATAGGGGTTTATGTTCAGGCAGGTGAGTTTATCAGTAATACCCGAGTGGGGAATGGTGTTGAAAGCCTTGGCAAGGTCCAGGTAGGATGTGTGAACCACTTCTCCCCTTGTCTATTGCCTGGGAGACTGTCTGTAATATGTCAACCAGGTTCAGTAGGCATGATGTGCCCTCAGACAAGAAGACCTGGGTTGGGTCAAGTATTTGGAGGTTACCAATGTCTTTGTTAATGATTTCAATCATGATGCACTCCATAGACATGCAGACCAGGCTAGTCAGGCTTATGGGGCAGTAGTTACCATGGTCAGTTGTGGCTCCTCCTTTGTGGAGTGGAATAACTGTTGCTATGTGCCATTCTATGGGCATGTAGTCTGTGGAGAGGTGGAGGTTGAAAAGCTTATTTAGGTGGGGGGTTAGTTTGTCTTGTAGTGTTTGCAAGATAGCCTGGGACACCATCTGGCCCCAGTGATGCTGTATTTTGCCTTTTGAGGGGGCTATTTTCACCTGTGCATCTGTGATGTCTGGGATACTGTACTTTCTGTGTATTGTTGTGTGCCCTTTAGGGAGTGATATGGGGGTGAAATATGCACTGAATGTATCTGCAAGGTTGTAGGATATCAGTAGGTTCAGTATATTTTGCTTTCTATTGCACCTTTGGCTGACCAGAGGTTTGATTGTCATATGCGGCCATGTCAATCAAAAAACTACCTCAAAACATCAGCCATCTAAATCCTAGGAGAGCCAGAAGGGCGGGAGGAGAGACTTTAACCCTAGTGGGCGCTAGGGGATAGGATGGAGAGGGATAGACCCTATGCTTTGGAATAAAATCCCGAATAAATTGAAAATAATGAGGCTGAGCACCTGTGGCCTTGTTCAAGAGAGAAATCTTGACCAATGGGAGATCGAGATAGACCCCAGGATTACCTCAGTGTCACTGCTCAACAGAGGCACACAGCAAAATAAATGGTATAGTTCCCCATACTAGGGGGGTGGTAAGCCTAAAACTATGGGCTAGGCTTGTAAATGCCCTCGGGCAGATAGCCTAGTATGAACCTATGAACCTATGAACCTGCACAGCGCAAATCCGTGAGTTACCACTTAGATTCTTGACATAGCAAAAAAAGGCTTTGTGGTTATCTGTCTAATCCTTGGCTATTTCCCTTTTGAAGTTAGCCTTGGATGATTACATGAGGGACCATTGTTCCTTACTAATACTGGTCAGGGATGTCGTTCCTTCCTGGAAGTTACTTTCATTTCTGGATTACTGTCCTCCTTCTGTTGTATAGCCTTTTTTTGCAGGGGTCCACCAGACTGGTGTCCTTGTCTTAGAGGTGTGAGTCTTAGTTTACCAGAGTTGGCACGATCCATACATCCTTGTAGGTGCTCATAGAGTGCATTTGTAAATCATTCTGTATCTTGGGCAGTGTTTTCCCTTAGTGTGGGGGGCTGTGAAACTTCCCACCTCTGTCTTTAGTAGTGTGAAGTTAGCTGTAGGAAAGGGTTTCACTGTGATTTCCTTGGGTGGGGGAGATGGTGGGGTGTGAACAGCCACAGTGAATAGTTTATGGTCAGATCTAACCAGTAATGGGTTTACCTCTGCTGTGTTGCACCTGTCACTCATGTTGGTGATTACCAGGTCTAGTATATTTCCACCTCTGGTTGGGGAGTTTACCATCCGATCCAGGGCATTTGAGTTGATAAATTCCAGGAAGTGCTGGGCCTGGAATTAAGTAGTCGAGTAGTTTTCCTAGTTAATGGTAAGGTAGTTGAAATCATCCGATATCAGGGTGTTCGGTAGGACTGTCATGTTTTCCACTGTCTCCAGGAAGATGGAGAGGTGGTCCTGTGTCATGGAGGGTGATCTGTAGCAGGCCACAATTTGCATTGCAGTATTGGCTGATGTTAGCTGCACATGGATGATCTCAGAGGTATCATGCTGCCCCACTAACCTAGAGGTGTAGGTATCCTTGATTAATATGGATAAACCCCCTCCATTTCTGTGCCAGTCCATGTTCTCTGGCTGAAATGTGTGGTATGAGTTGTAGTCCGGTAGTGCTGGGGTGCTCTCAGGAGCCTTAAACAGGTTTCAGTTACTGCATAGATATTGACGTAGTCCATACCGAGGAGTGATGTGAGTGCGTGCATGTTGTGATTTCACCTCCTGGCGTTGAGTAGCAAAACCCTCATTGTTTTACTTTTTTGCACTGTTTACGGAGGTGGGTTTCACCTTTGAGCCTTGCCTAAAAAAGGCACCATGGGGCGGCAAGAGCCTTGGGCAGTATTCAAAGCCTAAGGGCAATAGGTGCAAGCTGGTATGGTATTGTTGCATGCATGTTTCCCATCTGTGCTTGTTTCTCACCTTTCATGTAGGTAACCTTCTGGTAAGCAATAGAAAGCCTTAAACTGATACAAGTCTTCTAGCTTCCAAGAGAGACTTTTGGAATGATTAAGCATCAGTGTTCTGCATGTTCTTGCTGTACTGAACAGTTTTCTGCCTACATGCTGATTACTCACTGTATATTGTGATCTGAAAGCTCTGTTTATTCACATATTGTATTTTGTTGATGGCCTGCACCTTAGAGGTTCACAGGTAGGTACTAGGTTATCTGTCCAAGGGCATTTAGAAGCATAGCTACAGTGTGTTGGCTTTCTCCACCCCATTGATCAATTAACTGAGCCTCTGTCAAGCATAGCCAATGAAGTGATTCAAGGCAGAGGTGCCGGAAGCTGTTGAAGACGGGGGGGACGGAGGGTGATAGGGGCACTTAGTGATCTAAACAGGGCATGTTTACCTGAAAACTCCACACCATTCAGTTTCCCCAACAGGTCCTGAAGCTGTAAAACTGGGCCCCCCCACAGCTGTATGGTTCTGGCACATATGAACCCAGGGGTATATATTCCGTTACCCATTCACCTGTCAAAGTTTATCTTGAAGAGTGTCAGTGAGGGGCTATGCCTAATGTAGTTAGGAATTTTATTTTATATTTTCCCCTGTCATTTCTTATGTTATTATTTCAAGAGTATGTGAAGCTCAGTGGGTTTGCATGCAACTGCCCTTTGTTTAGCCTACCTTACACATAGAAATCATCTAAATAGAAAAATAGGCAGAAGCAATGTTAATGTTGATAGTGTAATGATTAGAGCATTCACATAGTATCTATGTATTTGCAGTTCAAATCCCAATAAAGTAAGAGATGGTTTTTTATGTTAAAAAGTATACCTTAATGACAGTTTGCATATTTAGGTAGTAATCTTCAGCTTAATAAACATTTGAAACACCCATATAAACCCATGTGTGCCCGAGAGTAAAGTCAACAGAGATTGTAATGTTATGTAAGCACATAGTGAGATGTTACTACACTTAACTATATATATCCTGATTAGTTAGTGGATGTGACCGTGTTTGCGCGCACAGGTTATACACTTTCAGATTTCATTTAACCATGTTTAACTGCCACCTTAATGTCGCACAATCACTTTTAAACATGCTTACAACTGCTTAAAAGAGCCGTATTCTGGCCTTAAAAAAAGTTAAACCATCGCTGGTCTTGAACCCTTGACCATGCACACCATAGTCACTGGAGTTGAAACTAAGCCATCTGAACTGCATATATGTTTCATGGGTTTTAGAATACACCTTTTACTACAGGTATTCCACAGTACTGGCAACAAATGGCACAGTCACTTTGTGTACATATCTACAGTACATTGTAATGTACTGTAGTTTGTGAATCAACATATACAAGTCTACATATGTATAACTGTTAAAAAATAATACTAATTATATATATATATATATATATATATATATATATATATATATATATATATATATATATATATATATATATATATATATATATATATAGGCACATCTATAGCCATATATATATATATATATATATATATATATATATATATATATATATATATATATATATATATGTATACATCTATAAACACACTTTGTGACAGAGAAGCAATCCAAAGGAATTGAAGTGTACACAAAACACATGCAGCTCTGGTATTATAACAATTAATATTAACTTAATTCACCATAGAAGGGATGATTGTTGTGTATGTGGAGTATGGGGTGGGGGAGGAATGATGGGTAATGAAATTATGCATCAAGGAGAGGCTGGGTTGGATGTTCAGTAAGTAAACCAGAGGGGTATACATGGAGTATGGGGATAATAAAAAAAGACACAAAACCAGAACCATGCTCATCCCTAATACACCCTGGCAGGTCACATTGCAACACATAATTCCACAAACATATGAACATTAACATGTATTATACATATGTACATCAACTGACTGTCACATTTGTTTTCAGTAGTGAGGAATGCTTGTAGCAAAAGGTATATTCTAAAAACCATAACATTCATACATATCTCAGATTCCTTAGTGGTAAAGTCAGTGACTGTGGTGTTCATGGTCCTGGGTTCAAGGGCTGTTTATTTTTTATGAGGGCCAGAATAAGGGCTGTTGGATGCAGATTGATTAAGGCACTTTTAAGCAGTTTTAAGTGGGTTTGCGTTACAGTAAGTGGTGCTTAAACACAGTTAAATGGATAAGCACTTCACAGGTGTAACCTTTGATTACTATCGCACAGAACACAGGCAAACTAGCTTACAACTGCTTTAATGTGCATTAATCACCCTTTCCCAAGCATTGCCTGCTCTGAGAAGTAAAATAACAACCACTTCCAGGATTAGAACCCACAACCATGTACACCATCCTCAGAGTAACCTACCACTAAGCTCCCTGAGATGTGCCAATGGCAGTTGTGTTTTCAGACAGGTTAAAATACAAAAGGGAAGATTGTGTGGAAATAGGGCAAACTGCCATGTACACAATGAAAGGTGTATGCTACATATATATATATATATATATATATATATATATATATATATATATATATATATATATATATATATATATTATATATACAGATGTACATATATATATCTATACATATATATAGATAGATAGATAGATACATGTCAATATATAGAGATATACGTATACACAGATAGGTTAAAAACAACTACACATCTATAAAGGTACATATAAATGTATACAATAATATATATTACTGGTACATAAAGATGTATATATATATATATATATATATATATATATATATATATATATATATATATATATACATACATACATGTGTGTATACAGCAGCTGAAGTGTTCAAATCTGAGTATAACATGGACCATAGCAATCACACATTCTGCCCACCCCAAACAATATGAACATAACATATGAATGGTATATGCCAATACACTATTACAAATATGTCATACGGACATGAGCCAAATAGAGTTAGTCACCAACACAACTACAATGACTGCAAATATCCATGACAGAAATACACAGACATCTTTTATTTAGCAAACCTTTATTACATTCTGATGTATGGCCAAAAGGATTCAAGGACTAACATTACCTGCATGCAATACAGGAAGCATTTAACAGTGCCTTAATGAATCAGCCAACATTTACCATAGTATTAGTCAACTAAGGGATAGGTGTTCACATAGGGAAAGAACCCCCCCACACACATATAGAATATGTATAAAAGCAGTGTCTGCACACCTGCATCTGCAATGTACACCCACCGTCTCCCCCACACCCAAACTAATTGCAACAATACATACTGTCATACTGTTACCAATTATTCACCCACTGAATGACATCTGCATAAACCTTGACATACCTGGACAGAGTCACACTAACATGGCCCTATGTGAAATAGTTGCTGTTATATAATGGAACAGCTGCTGAAGTTACAGGGTTTGTTTGAAAGAATCTTGTTTCAGAGGATTGAAAAATAATTACACCAGGAAGTGTTACCAATTACTGATTATCAGCACAGTATGATACACATTAACACCAAACTAAAGATGTCTGGTGAGCTCACTGTAAACCCCCTAACATTATATGCATAGCCATACAGTCTTGAGATGGTCAAACAACCGAGCCAGACTGAAACATATGCAGAAGTATTAGGTATAGACAAATCCTGCACAAGTAGCAATGTTCAGAAATATAACAGCCGTACTCACATGTAGACCAAAACTTCTAGACATTCCACACAATATAGTTGAGTTTATCTCCATACAGCTGTTGCAATAGATTTCAGACCACACTTCCAGGCTGTCTTCCTCACAACTAAGGCAAAGGGACAATGCTCAATTGGAGTACTCAGTTATACTCCACTGTTGTCATGGTATTGGCTAATGAAGTAGCTACACAGCTGATGTGCATGCAATTAACTACTTTGGAGCACCAATTGGTGATCAGAATAGCACATGGTACTGATCTCTAACTATGAAAGGATGGCTTGTCACACATTCAAACCATCTGTATATACCTGCAGAACATTACAAAATATCCCAAACAGAAATAAAACAAAGACCGAAATAAATAACATACCACTCAATAACACCTCCAGTTACCAATATGGTATGTATACATTGTAGTATGTCTGTGTATGTAGTACCTGTTCTGTAATAATTACAGTGTAGTCAATGCATATAGTGGAAATAGCTATCTTGTAGTAATGTATTGCTTAGCAATAGTTATGCCAGCAGTATGGACAGTGCAGTGGTGCAGCAGTAGCATTATTACTTCACAGCAAGAGGTTCTATAGTTTGATTCTTGGCTAGAGTGCCTTTTGTGTGGAGTCTGCATGTCGTTCCTGTGGGTTTCCTCCTGGTGCTCTGGTTTTCTCCCACATTACAAAGACATGCGTCTGGAGCATTTCTCCCTGGGCCTCTGCTGAAAATTGGCTCGTTCCATATCAGACTTTCCTGGTTAACAAATGTTAAATAAAAAATAAATAGTATTCTATGTGTGTACTGCTGTAGGTCACAAGGCAAACTCTTCATACACCACAAGGTATGATATATTTGGGCTTGGAATTCATTATTACTTTTCCAACCACTGTCTGTGTCAGGGTTGATCCAACAAGTATGTGCTATAACAGGGGATAGTATATGTTGATATATTGTAACAGTAGACATATGTATGGGTGTATTAGTGAGATGAACATGTCAAAGGTGGGCCTACTTTGCAAATATGATTTGCATTGTGAGATAATGTGCCAATAACTGTGTATTGTACAGTATCCTAGGCAGATCTGTCTCAACTGTATTCCATTTTACATAGCATTTGTGTTATGTTATGCAAACATTAGTTATGTCTGCTGGCAATTACAATACTCAATAACAGGATACATATGAATTGTATTCATCTGATGGTTTAGCTGATGATAGCAAAGACAATTGGATGAGCTAGGTAACTATCCATGCACATAAGACATGTAATATCATTTGCAAGCAATAACAGCTGTGCATGTGTACATGTTATGCAAATGTGTTGTGACTCTTGTTACAGGGCCAAATGGCTATGTGCACACCTACATAGAGTGGATATTGAGAAAAGAGACCCACTGGTTGAACTTTCATGTTTGTGTAGCCTAACCTCTCAATGCCAACCTAACAGCTGCTTCCAAATACTGTATGTAAGGTTGTGCACAGTATTGCTAATGAAACAAGTTGCATATCATCTTTAACACCAGTGTAACATCTACAGTAGGAGTGTAAGATGTAGGAGACTGTTGCTCATGTGTAATAGCTGCTTCATAGGTGATGGCTTACACTATCTGATTATATCCTGATCATGTTGATAGTGGCAGCAGAGTCTATTGATACTTGACTCTGTTTGGGGAGTGGGTGTCCATGCCCAACAGACCTCATGGTTCTGGTGGATATGTGTGTATATACCCAGAAAAGGATACAGACCTGTTGACACTTGCATAATCTGTAATCAACTATCAGGATATGATGTGCTCTTCAGATGAGAATTGCTGCTAAAGTTAGCTACTATGTTTCTGTAATAGCCAGTGTTTTCATGTCCTTAACTCAGATATGTACTCATGAGCATCACCATCTAAAACAACTTCATAAGCAATAAGTAAACTAAATACAGTACTTGGTACTTTTAGTACTGAATGCTTATACAGGCATGTCCACTAGTCAGCTACTGATGTTTAGTAATGTCAGCTTTGTGTATGTGGCCATCATGGGGGAATGTAATCTCTATGCCATGTATACTGCCAAACCCACCTTACACCACACCCCACACATTGTCTGGGATGCAGCTACAGAGGCAAGCTGGAAGGCAGTCCAGTCTACAGCCATAACTGGACTGGACAGTCATGCGGTGTAGGTTAACACATGCATCTCATCACCCCACTCAACACTTACCAGAACACAGTAAGAACACCCAAACATACCACCAGAAAGCACACACATTCACAGAGGCTTCCAAGTATCTGGCCAAGCAAGGGACCTCCTAAGCTGAAATAGACAGACAACAAAATACACAAACTGCATGACATACGTTGCAAAACTGTGCCACTCCTCAGAACAAGTGGCCAGAAACATGCCAAACAGTACTCATTTGTGAATGCAAAGTCTAGCACTATGTCACACACCAAGCTATACGAGGGCAACCATACTGTCAGCTGCCTGTCTGCCATGATTAGCTACATACTCATACACTCAGACCACCTTTTGAACTGTACACATGGCTCTGGCATATTCTATGTTGTTGTGCATGACCTGGGATGCCGTAGCCTGGACTGCATGGAAACACATATTGGAACTGTCAAGTCTTGTAGTCCATGCAGGTATGTCCCAAGGCCTGGGTAGCAGTCTGCCATTGCCCAGAATGATACTGCAGTACAGGGACAAAAGGATTGTATTCCCTAATTGTCTAATGTACTGGTGTAATCCAAAGGGTATCCAGTATCTCTCTGCCTGGAATAACATGGTTGACAGACCATGATGCCTTGCTAAACAGGGCCTGCACATTTCACCCCTGGGAATCTGGATACTGGTTAGGCCTCATGCTTCGCCTATAGTGCCTTCATCATGCAAGGTTCAAGTGACAATTCCACTGCTGTAACAGGGACAGCCAAGCAATAAATTGCGTGTCTAGCTACTCAATGATACATTTTGGAAACTCAGTATGGACTCACTTATGTCAGTCCTTAACATGGATAACATATCTGTGCAGTGAGTGAGATATGGTTCAAGGCTCCAGAGAGCACCCCTGCATGACAATGTTATAACACATAGCTCACCTCTTGGCCATCCTGAAGGATATGTACACCCCCAGGCTAGTTGCACTTGCATAACATCAGATGCATTATGCTGAGCAACTACCTTTGTGCCAAAGTGGAATCCAAATTGCACCTTGCTACAGATCACCCACCATGCCTCTGAATTCCCAACAGTCATACTGTGCTGTAATGGGGAATATTAAGTTTGAGACAGAAAACCATAATAATGGCTACTCTCAACTATCCCACTATTAACTGGGAAGACTTGTCATGTACCAACACCTGTGCTCAATGCATGTTGGATTTCATCACCACAATGACCTGGATCACCATAGTCATGCTAACAGTATACTACACATAGTCAGTCTCCAAAGCCAATGTTATGCTTCTTAAGACAGAAGTGGTGAATGTCATGGCACCCATGCAGATGGACAATGCATGTGCAAATGCTAAATCCTACACAAATGCAATTTAAGCACTCACATTAGTGCAGTGATTGTGCTATTGAAACAGAACCAAGGTTCAACCAAACACAAACAGGAAAACAAACTGGTGGTACCCTGCCATAAACTGTACCACAGAAGGTAGAAACTTTTGCAAGAGTGAACACACATGAGTAAAGGTGATCCCTGGTCAGCCTCAGTAAGCTTTAGATACACTATATAAGACCACACAAAGCCACTGTGAAACTAATCGGCCACATATTATAAGGCCAACCACAGAGCATTCTATAGCTGTGTCATGAATCGTAATGGCAATGACAACACCTGCCCTGCTTCACAGCACTATGGCATGAGAAGTACTGCACCTAAGAAATAGCACCTGTTCATCTAGATAGGGTCTGTGAGAACTTAAACCCACTCTCACCCCCCCAACAGGTACATATATTTATATATTCATGTACACTACAGAGTCCCTGTAATAACAACTATGCAGGTACATGCTGCACTCTCTAAAGCCATACATACAGCTTGCATGGGAGCTGTCATCATCCCAGGGAGTGTTTTACACAGACGTCAGAACAATTTGCTCTCCACCTACACATCATGTTCAGTCATAGCTGCATGTCAGGCTGTGTACACACTGAATGGTGCACAGCAACAGTTATCACACCCCACAAAGGGGGAGACACCATTGATAATGGGAAATAGTGCACTACTACCCTGCTGAGTCTGGTGTGTAAGGCCATGAACCTTGGTCAACCTATGTGATGTAGTCAGTACAGATGTAGATGACAGTAAGGTTGATTCACACAACATATTTTGACCTGGCCAGGTCTTAGGACACGATCACCCATAGTGGGTTCCAGCTGCACTCAGTAAACTAGGTGTATATTCCTATGTCACAAGATTTGTTGGCAACTGGACCGCTGGCAGAACCAACACTACAGAAGGTGTCTGACTAATACACACACAGCAAACCAGTGCCAACTATAGTAATACAGGGTTCAGTCCTGGTACTTCCCCTCTTTATCTAAATCTATACCACACAGGCTAACACAGAAGGCATCTGTCTATTGAAGTTTGCAAATGACTATGAACTAGGAACTATAGTGGACTCAGTGAGTGCTGTGGGCAACATACAGAAGGGCCTTTGTGGGTCAGATGTGTGGTGTCTGATGTATGGCCACAATCTCACTGCAAAGTATTGCATTGTCATCCCCTATGTTAAAAACCCTGTACCCATGAACTACCACCTAGACAGCGGGCAACATAATGGAAACTGTGTGTGTATGGGATCCAGCTGGACAGTAGTCTTTCCTTTGATAGTCACTTCACCACACCAGTCAGGTAGTCGTAAGTGGCACCCCTAAATCATGACAGGGTGCCATCCATGAATATAGAGATCATTGTTCACCCATACTCAACACTCAATTGACCCATAATAGATCACATATTTCCTTTAAGGGTTATTGGTCATGTTCAGATGGCCTGCACCGGCCTTCCCAAACCCTAGCTCCACTATGTAGCATGATGCCTACCCTGAATAAAGCCATGTCCAACCCAGAGATGTTGGACATGCTACACTTACACATCCTGATTTCAAATAAACACATACTTCATGGACATCCACCTTTCTAGTACAAGGATCATAACATGCCTGACAGATCCCTGTCACATACACTTTACATACTCCTGCCATACTATGCATCCCTGTCCAGAAAAGCTGCACATTGCCCCTCTTTGAGACATGGTGTGATGACCGCATGGCAAATATATCAGTAAACCTGTGGATCAGTTCTGTGGCACTGCTTGAACTGGCCACTGAAAGTTACCTGTCTGTTGGCTACAGCTAGGTAACCTTTCAGCCTATGCTCATTCATGGCCCAGGGCATATAGCCTACTAGTTCACTATGACCATACATGCTATAGTTGATATCCAACCTTGCAAATACCATCAAGCTAGACATTGTCCCATGTGTTTCACATGTGCAACACAGGTAATACATGGCAGGATGCTATACTGCTGTACAGTGCCATGTAGATGTATATGGCAAAACACATACATGTACAACTTGCTGTGAGCAAGTCTGCAGGGTCACAGGTCATATCCCTTAAGGCTGTGTATAACTATATATGTGACATATACACAGCATTAAGGTCTCTTGCATTAATGTCAACACATCCAGGCATGTGCTAATAGGAAAAGACACCAGTACAGGCAAACAGACATGCCCACATCAAGACAACATCCACATGGAGTATGAGCAATGTCATCACTTAACACACACAAATATGGTGATAACATGAAATCACCAGTAAGTGGAAAATGTGTGTGAGTTAAACATGTCAGTGGTGTTAGTGTCGTGCAGATTTGCAAAGCCATATTTGTAATTATAATAAATGTGATACACATGTATGTGCAGCTGTACTTCTGTATTTCTCTGTGAGTTACTGTGACCTGTCACCATCATAATGTCTGCCAGGTATGCCATGTGCCAGGCTGCCACCATACAGCTGCATGGAGAATGAGGTCCTCATTCCATACCTCCTTGACAACCATGAGACACTTTTCTAACATGTGCCACAGGATGCACAGCACCAGGATGCCCAGTGGGAGGAACTTCGCAGGAGGGTAAATGATGTTGGCGGCCACATTCGCACCTATCAGCAAGTGTGCCAACTCTGCACTGACTTAATTAGATGGGCAAAACAGCATGCAGATGCAATCACCAGGGAACAAGCTGCAACAGGTGGGAGGCCACTCACCCAGCCACTACTCACATGTACTGAGGAGCTCCTGGCCACCCTGGGGACACCTACAGAACTCCATCCACAAGCTTCAGATGGTATTGTGGAGGTGGGTGTCTCACAACCACTGAGCCAGGAGTTAGCTGGTAGGTCACTACTGCACATATAACACAACTATTTTTAATATAGATACATGTGTTACTGTACAATATTTAACCTAACATCATATGCAAGGCATGTATGCACACATGCCACATACTATAGTTTGATACTCTATGTATGCACATATGTGCATACTGCATAGCATAGTCTATTGTACTGGCTTATGTGCCAGCATGCACATTGCACCCTATAGCTATCACACAGGTGTGGAAAATGATCTTACTGCTCTGACATGCCTATTTAGGTACCTCTGGCATTTCACAGCAGCAGCAGCCTGTTGTTGGTGAGTTTGTTATTACTTATCAGGCTTGATAATGCACAGATCATATCAAATGCATGCTATCTGCCATGAGGCCATTTACCACATGTACATATTATGTATGGTGATCCTGTTAATATATAAAGGTCAGACCTGCAATGCGTCACAGTGGTTACCCATGTGGAATATTTGAAGACTATATGAAACACCTGCACTAAACCTTACAAACTGTCATTGCCAGATGTGTGGACAGCTGTAAATACAATGGTGAAGGTGTGGTTCACTGTAGAGACATGTACTACAGATCAGCATCACACATGTGGAGAATACAAACAGTACTATACAGAGAGCATATGTGTGTACACACTCTATATATTTTGGAGCTGGATTATGACAAATCGACAGGATTCACCCTTGTGGAGTATACCCTTACTAGGAATGCCATGCAATGTCATCTGCTATCTGACATGTCCATGACACTTTGTGGGCTGACTGCAACACTGATTAACTATGCTGCAAAACATGATATCTCACAAACCAAACATACCACCCGGTGTCTGCATAAACCTGTCCTCAGTGGAGCATATGACATCTATGGGTGTATGTCATATGGGACAACACTGATATATGAAATATATGCCCATCACAACCATTGGACAAAACATGTTTACACATGGCCATGGAGGATTGCCAGAGACATGAAGCAACACAGACAGTAGAAGGGATGTACATGTGTGTACACCCTGTTGTACATGGGCTCTACACAATACAACTATGGCCTTTGTATAAGGTTATATTGCAGATGTGACACACTAAACATCATACAGGGCTGTGCACACCTTGTGTAGGCATGACATCAAAGTACCACAAAGCATGTCTTGAACATTTTGAGTGTGTCACAACATGAAAGCTTTAACCTATACAGTATCCAAATATATACATATGTTGCACAACATACACATGCAACCACATCAGGCCACAGATACAGCACATTCACCTTGCTGGTGTCAGACATCATTGTCATGTTTGCTCCTCATGTGTGTGAGGTACACAGATGGCATGTGGAACATGGCGTACTGCACAGTTACCCATGTCTGGGCATAGTTGCCAGGCATCTGCAATATGATTGCAGATGTGCAGGGATGTCATCTGTATACCCTTCAGTGACCTGTGTCACACATTCCATATTAGGGTTTAGTGTTTATACACCTCAGTGGCATGGGTCACATTCCACATTAGATATGTATTGTATCTGAACACAGTCATGGCTATGAATTGTGTCTGTAACTCACACTGTATAGCAATAGTGATGCCACATGATGCCCTGCAATGGCTATGCACATCAGCTCAATGTGCAGTATGTCACTGTACATCTGTAGGGCGGACTGACAACATTGCATCAGCTGAAGGTCCATGCTAATATAACATGTCCCTGCATTGGGACACCATTACCTCACTGTATATTTGAAAGGATAGCATTGTGTTAAACATGTATGCATGTCATTCATCATGTCAGCAGAAGACATGTCATACTACATGTGATTGGCAAGGTCATATGCCACACATCAGGCAGGTGTACTGTTAACCTGTGCTGGTCTGTGGCACCATTGCAAAGCAGGGACAGCCATGTCAAACATGTGTGTACAGCCACATGCACATTGTCTGTAGACTCAGCTCAGGGGTAAGCAGAATAATGTTGAACAGACATGCACTGTTTATGGAGAGATATGCAAGCTAGAGCTCTGGCAAACATAGTATTCACTCAACATACCCTTCTGCTCATGTCCCCCTCACACATAGAGGCAGTGGCCAACACGAAGCATCACTGTCAGATGTACCCAGGTCAGCGATGGTCTGTTACAATGTAGGGTATGGTGCACAAAACATGACAGTGTGGTGCAACGGTGCATAGTGCATGCATTTTGTTGCAGGTTTGGGGCATACCCTACTAACACAAATTGTGCAACACAGGGATGTATGCTAACAACTACGATAATTGTGTAAGCTGAATGCCTTCTGCCATAACACATGCATGCTGTTGTGTGCAACCCAGGGATATATGATAACAACCACTATAATTGTCTAAGCTGAATGCCTTCTGCCATATCACATGCATGTTGCATGCCATTGGGTGCCATATCATGTGTCTGTCTGTGTCTGTCTGTGTGTCTGCCTGTGTGTCTGTCTCTGTGCTTCTGTCTCTGTGTATCTGTACTGTCATGTATAACTGGTAATGTACAGTTCTTGTCCACCACTCACAGGTGTTGATGTAGGTGTGTTGGCCTCCTGTGGTCCACCTGATGTTATTGTCCCCACAAACTCTAGCAGTGATGATGAACGTATGATTGAGGCACAGGCAAGGTTGTCAGGAGCTGAATCTATGCCATTGGTTGGCATTCCACCTGTATCCCCTTCATCCCTGCACACAGTTGTCATGCCTACACATACCCCATTACCAGTGGCCATAGTGGAAGGGCAGGTGGCGGGTGATAGCATGGAACAGGAAAGTGTGGAGACTATGGAAGGTGTGTCTGCACACCATGATCTCAGCCAACTGACTGGTGATGTCCCACACAGGCATGTGCCCAGGGCTGCTCGTAGGGGGGCTTCTGGCCAACATGCCCCTGCAAGACATTACACATCAGTTGGTGTCACCAGAAGCATGTTTCAGGCTGTAATGGAGGCACAGGCACATTTTAAATGGCACAACAGAGAAGGTCTGTGGCTTCACAGGGCTGCTGTCCATTCTTTAACTGACAACATCCAGGCAATTGCAAATGCTCACCATCAGCTTGCAGATGCTTTGGATAGATGACTGTGTGACATGGTGGGAGTCCTTGATCATGGCATGTTGATCCTTGAGCGTGCAATGTCTTTGCCAGATGTTCTAGCACAGACATTTCTCGAGCATGGAATGTCTATGCTAGAACATCTGGTGGGAATAAGGCATCAGGCACATGGACGTAGGCCAGCTACACCAACTGTTAAAGGTGTACGTGAACATGCTACTTCACATTCCCACTCCCATAGTGGTGGTAGCAGCAGCAGTACAGCTGGTGCTGTGCTGTCCACACCAGGACACAGCAGGTCACATGTACATGGTCCTGGATGGTTCCAACAGGGACATGGTTCCGGTGGATATGTGTCATCAGACAGTACCCAATCTGGACCTCTGCCTGGTAGTGGCCGTGCAACCCCTGGCAGGCGCAGGTCACATGGCTGTGGCTGGACACCGTGAACTGTACAACCTGCCCTGTACAATCTGCAGCTGTCAGTAATACCCCTGTGTAGGCCAGCCACATGCCAGACCAGTGTGCATACATATACACACACCAGAAACAAATGTAGGGTACCTCAATACACACACGCATAACATCCACACACGCCCAGTAAGATAAAAGGCCTTAGCCCACACACATGATGTCATCCAATGGTACAGCCCAGGCCTCTGGCAAACATTATCACCCTGTGCATATGATGATGTCTGTGCCGCATCCCTGTCATCCATACCATCAATGCAGGGACATGGTTATATGGTCTGATGCACAGGGTGAACATACTAGGAAGACAATTGTAGATTACCATTGTTAAGTAGTGTTGATAGGCAGCAGACATACCATGTACTAGAGTTTTAGAATGCATTTTGTACTTTTGACAGTATCATCTGTAACACCAGTAACTGCATGTTGATCTTGATGTTCTGCCTTCCTCTTTCAGGTGTAATTGCATGTGCCAAATGTGTGCATACAGACTACAAGGTGGACGTCAGTGCTTTCAGTTAGTGTCCCATATGTAACTTTAGACTAGTCACAGGTCTGTATGACAATACCTGTATGCACGTTGTAGCTTCCACATCACAGTTATACTCTCCCAAGTTTCAAACATGTTTACTGATCTTATGGTCCAAGAGCATGATGGCTGTGTAGTAAGCTACTGTGGCCAGAACCTCACATCCATACTGGGTGACATCACAGGTATAGTTACCCGGAGTGGGGAGGAGGTAAAAGAGAGGTTCAACAGATGACAAGGGTGAAGGTGGTTTCTCTTTGGAAAACAGTTATACCTGCTCTCCTGACAGGATACAAACACACATGCACACTCAGGGATTTACAGACACAGAAACACACTTGCCAGTGTTGGGATTAGAACCCCTGCCCATGTACAAATCATTATTATAGAACTACACAGTTACGAGCCATGCCACAGAAATTACAGATTTACAAGCAGTCAGAATGGCCTTCTACGATTGAGGACATACACAGGGATACTAGAGTGCGATGAGTGTATGGTGGGAGGGGGTATATCAGTAGACTATTGTAAAACAAGCCTCACCCCAGGGCTTACACATTTACAGGCAGTTAGAATGTCCTTCTATGATTGATGACATCAACAGGGATACTAGATTGCAGTGAGTGGATATAGAGACGGGGTTTTATTATTTGAGTATGGTAAAATACAGCCTCACTCCAGGGATCAGACATCAGACAGCCATACACACACACACACACACACACACACACACACACACACACACACACACACACACACACACACACACACACTGTGGCATTCACAAATATATACACCTAAGTTACACATATACAAACACTTGACATGTGTGAGATTCAATCCCCTGCTTATGTCTTGCTTTCTACAGTTCAGTCTGTACAGATGTCTACAACATTGTACAGGAGATTAAAAAAACATTGGGGATGTATTTCCCACCATATATGGAAACACACACACTTGCCAGTACTGGGAATCAAACACCTGCCTATCTCATGAGAGGTATTACAGAGTGACAGCACTATCACATGTGCTACAAAGCTTACTGACTTTTACCTTTGCCAACTGTACTGACATATGCACAATATATGCACAGGGGAGGTGTTTCTGTTACAGGTGTCAAGAGATTTGCCTTCAGTGTCACCCTTACTGCATTCTACTTTGTGTGTCTTTCTTCCCCTTCAATTAACAACACCAGAGCTTAGCAGTTGCACAGGTTGTTGTAGGAATGATTGTAACACATCTGTGAGATGCCTTCAGTAATCATTCCTCTGCAAACTAGCCCCACCACTTCGTAGTTATGTCCAAACATCTGTCCATACCTAAAGTACAGCTTACTGTACTTTGAGCATATCACCATATACACTTGGCAATGTTGAGACTGCATTGCAACTGCATGATGTACTAAGACAACGGTCACCTTCAAACATCAGACACTCCACACCCATGAAATCTAAACACACATCAATACATGTACACATATGCAGTCTCCATCAGTAAGTGGACCATCAGGTCAAGAGTATAGATTCCACACCTTCTCCACACCATGTGGGAAACCTAGCTGAGCATTACGCCATATTGGATGTTCTATTCATGTACTGGTAGGACACTCAACCACCTTCACTGAGTAGCTAAGTGGACATTTACACCAACAGCACATATCAGCAAGCAACACACACAGTAATATTCCATGTCATGATGCCACAAGCTGTTAGTTGACAGTTCCACTGTGAAGCCAGGGCACTGTAATGGTCAACAGTGAGCACTTCATATTTGCCACACACACCTCATGATTACTGAAAGAGTGCCAGCAATGTGCTCTGTTTGAGTTAGGCATTACACATGTTCAAGCATGTGTGAGGTCTGTGGCTTATAAACATCTCACCCCAGCACGTTGTGGCTATTGTGGTAATAAGGTTCATGGCCAGACAGCACACAGCATGCATGGCTTGCAATTGTTGACATGAGGTATATGTAGGAGCTGTGGGTCATGCATGGCTGTACATGTCATGGACATATCGCCTGTAACTATTCAGGAACATATAGAGCATAGCTGTATATCCCTGAGTCTGTCAATACAGCTCATGTGTGTAAGGCCTACCATCCTGTTATTTGGGTATGTTTGTAGGCATTGCATTTGGTGGACATGTCTAATGACATACATGCCACATGGATTGTTGTATGATATGATGGGTGTCATGGGTGACCAGTAGAGAGGGATTATTACCTCTGTTAACATAGATATCAAACCTTATGTACTGTTAGCATTCAGCAGCCATAGACCTATCTTCTGTGTGCATGTGTGTAATGAATGTAGCCACCTGTATGTACAATGGACAACAACAGCTATGGTATTTTCGTGTATGGTGTATGATTGTGGGATGCACATATCCAAGGCAGGTATGTCTAGGTCATATCTGACCATGAAGGTGTTGTTTACTGGTGTATAGCAACAGTCAACTGGGTTGCTGCTGACAACATCCAAGGGACCCTGGAATGTGTACAACTGACATAGTTAAAAACAGTGGTATTATTGAATTGCATAACACATTATGCAACTGTGTCAGTACATGGCTACTTTCAACAGTTGATGTAGGGCTAGGTACAGTTCACCAGTCGAAGGTTATTTGGTATTGTACCATAATATTTCATACCACATTTATGGATGTGTGTTGGCAGTCTGAGGACAGGGTGGGGGATGTATATGAGGATAAAAGCTAGAATGCAGCTTTTGCCGTTGTCACCTGTACCTGACCCATCTGTGATGAATTATGTTGGAGTAGTGGTCTT